>NC_090445.1:368658044-368960700 GCF_031143425.1 Pleurodeles waltl
TTTAACGCGCTTGACGAGTGGCACCTCTTTTCAAACCTTGGTATCGGACAAGCGCTTGGTCAGGTCTTTGTCAGTCTTTTGCTGCTTATAAATTTTGAATTCCGAATTGAATGCTCCCTTTTAAAACTGTATTTGAATTTGCTGCACCTGAATTTGCTGATAAGGAGCACCTGGCATAGGGCTCCGTGTCACAGGACTCCGTGTTTCGCTGCGATTATTTGAACTTTGTACTTGCTCACCTTTTAACTTTAGCACCGCATTAATTTTTGGTTGCAACGGACCGCCTGGTAAAGGGCTCGGGTTTTTTTTTAGTCTCTCCACTTCTTGCGTCGCTGCTTTTAAACTTTTAAATTAAAAAATTAAAAACCACACTCTGTTTAGTTTTATTTCTACGCACTTTCTGGACCAGCTATTACAAATTTTTCACCTCACCTGCACTGCGTCCCTGATCCACCGCCAATTGTTTGGATTGTGTGGAGGGACTACTGGTGCAACAGGAAGTGATTAACCACTTCCGGGTCGCCCATTAAGTGGAAACTTCACGGCTGATTTTCAGTTTAAATCCAGATGCCTCCCGCAACGCGCAGCGGACGCGCGCGCGCAGCGGGCGCGCCTAAGGCAAGCCCGTCTGCGCTCGTCCGTGACCGTCCGGGGCCTGGGGCCAGAACCCCTGCCCGAAATCCTGTTGTTTATACACGTAACAATCTTTTGATCTTACGACCTGTTTCCAATCCCTTTTGCTCTCTCCTTGTCCCTGATACAGTCCCATACAGCTGCTCTTGCTGCAGCTTTACTCTTCCATCACCCCTTCAATGTAGCTCCCTTAGCTATGAGACTAGTCGTATTCCTTCTTTGGCTAACAAGACCAGCTTATCTCGTACCCCCTTCACTTTCCTCAGCTTAAATTGCCGTTCACTACCTAAGCATAAGGACGATATTCTGAATCTTCTTATGGACCGACAACCTGATGCCCTCTTTTTAACTGAAACATGGCTCAATGACAGTTCTGGACCTGATATGGCGTATGCACTTCCCCCCAACTACACCTATTTTGGAAGAAATCGCACTGACCGAACCGGTGGGGGTATTGCCTTAATTTTTAAATCAGACTATACATGTAAATGGGTAGATCTGGGTTTTAAAAATTGTGAAGCCGGGTTTTTTAAACTTTTATTATCACCCAATATTACTCTTTCCGGGGCCCTTATATACCGTCCTCCCGGCCCCGCAGGTCTCGGGGCAGCGGCCTTCCCTGATCTTATTGCTCCTTTTCTACTAGAAACCACCAACTTTTTGATCTTAGGCGATCTTAACCTTCATTTTAATGATACATCCTGTACTACGAGCGCTACTCTTTTAGGTAACTTAGCTGCATTAAATGTTTCTCTTCACAATTCAGGCCCCACGCATAAGGCAGGATATTTATTAGACCCTATTTTTTCCAATCTTGATACGATTTCATGTAAACAAGCCATTCCCATGCCATGGTCTGATCATTTTTTGGTGGAATTTCTGATTGTACAAAAGCAAGGTCCTATTCTTTCCTCTTCTTCTGCCAAATCCAGTACTTATAGGAATTGGAAAAACTTAGATATTAATACTCTGAACTCGATGTTGAAAAAAACCCTACCTTCAATCACTAGTATAAGAGATGATGGGGTTATTGGTGACTGGCTCACCTTTGCTACTGATGAATGTCTTCCTTTATTAAATAAAAAGAACAAACAGAGTTACCAGCATCCTCCCGCCCCCTGGTTTTCAGTAACCCTTAAAATAGAAAAAACTAAGTGTAAGAACTTAGAAAGGAAATGGCGAAATAACTATGATCCAGACAGGAAATCTACTTACAAATTAGCCCTCCTTAAATATCACCGATCATGTAATATCGCACGCGCCGAATATGCCTCTGAGATTATTTTACAATCCCAGAATTGCCCTAAAGTGCTGTTTGAAGTTGTACAGGAACTCTCTGGTGACTCCCGTCTATCTAAGCCACCTGATCTTGACTCTAAAAAATGTAATGACTTGGCAATTTTCTTTGAGGATAAAATTGACAAAATCTACGCCGAATTCCACAACTACTCTAATCATCCCAGTACCAGTACTAAATTCCAATCCACTTACTTCCCACCTTCTCCTATCACTCAAGAAACAATTCAAGCTAATAATTCTAACTTACTTAATGAATGGCTCCCTATGGATACTGCTTCATTTTCTAATATTCTCACAAGCATTAAGTCTGGTTCCCCTCAAGACCCTATTCCTATTACGGTACTTCAAAAGTTAGACCCCTCCATACTTCTCTTCATTATGCAGTTTCTTAACATGTCACTCATGGAAGCTTATGTTCCTGCATCGTGGAAGCATGCAATGGTTCTCCCCTTACTTAAGAAAATTAACTCTGATCCTGAAATTTTTTCTAATTTTCGCCCAATCTCTCTTCTGCCTGTTTTTTCCAAAATTTTGGAAAAACATGTTAATCTTCAATTGTCCCAGTTTGTAGAAACCAGTAATATCCTCCACCCTTCTCAATCTGGTTTTCGTGCTGGTTATTCAACTGAGGCAACTTTACTGGGTGTGACTGAAAATATCCGCCAGCAAATTGACAAAGGAGAAACAGTAGCTCTTATCCTATTGGATTTAAGCGCAGCTTTCGATACTGTATCGCATTCATCTCTCCTAAAAACCCTTAACATCAAGGGTATTGGCGGAAAAGCCCTTTTGTGGTTGTCCAGTTTTTTATCTAATAGGACTTTTCAAGTTTTCTCTCATATAGACTCCTCTCTGACTCATGCATCCTTTTATGGAGTTCCACAGGGCGCCATTCTCAGTCCACTACTTTTCAATATATATGTCAGTCCTTTGGCGAGCATAGCAGAACAAGCTGGTCTAACTATTTTTTCTTATGCTGATGACACTCAACTTATTTTTTCACTCTCTTCCAAAGAAACCCCTAACCCTTCTTCTTTGCAAATAGGACTATCTAAGATAGCCAATTGGATGCATTTTAATAAACTCAAACTTAATGGAGGAAAGACAGAACTCCTCTTTTGGAAATAATAAATCTCTTTGGGGCCCCCAACACTGGCCCTCTGAACTGGGTACCCCACCATTCCCTTCTCTCTCTGCACGTAACCTGGGCATCATAATTGATGATCAGCTGACTATGAAACAACAGGTGACCAAAGTAGCTTCTACCTGCTTTGCTATCCTGAAGTAGCTTCGTAAAATTCTCTGGATGCTTCCTGTGGCAGCCCAAAGAACCGTGGTCCAAGCGCTGGTTATTTCTAGACTAGACTACGGAAACGTGCTCTATCTGGGTGCGAATAAAGGAGTGCTATACAAACTGCAAGTTGTTCAGAATTCGGCGGCCAGCCTTCTTTGCCAACTTCCCAGAATCACTCCAACTTCTGGTGCACTTCGTGAACTTCATTGGCTAAGAATTGAGAATCGTATTAAATTCAAAGCCCTATGCTATATGCATAGAATTAATACGGGCCTAGCTCCCAACTACCTTAAAATCTTGGTCCAACATTATCGGCCCTCTCGTCCACTTCGATCCTCTAATCAACAAAAATTCCAGGTGCCCAAATTCCGACGTGCTAAATTGGGGGGACGCTCTTTTGCTTTCCTAGCTCCCTCTCTCTGGAATTCTCTTCCTTCTTACTTACGTCATGAAAGGGTGTTCATTAGATTTCGTAAGGAGCTGAAGACATGGCTCTTTAACCAGTAATCATCCAAGCTGCTTTCCTGAGCATGCCTTTGTTTTGCAGTGTCTTAAGCGCCGGGAAACCTTCGGGTAGCTGTGCGCTATATAAAATCAATAAATAAATAAATAAGGCATGTGCGCCTTATTTATACTCCTGCATCATTTTGACGCACAGGAGGGGGCGGGACTTAATAAACGGCGCACAGCCTGATGTGCGCCATTTTCTAATGCCTGGGTGAGGGCAGGCGTTAAGGGACCTGTGGGCTCACTCCCATGGTCTTTGACCATGGAAGCAGTCCAGAGGTGTCCTTCCATGCCCCCAAGGACACCCCCTGCCACCCTCGCCCACCCCAAGAGGACACCCATGGATGGGGGGACCCATCCCAGGTAAGTAAAGGGAAGTTGATGTAAGTATTATTTTTTTATTTTTTTAAAGTGGCATAGGGGGGCCTAATTTGGGCCCTCCTACATGCCACTGTGCCCAATGGCCTTGCCCAGGGGACAGAAGTTCATTGAGCATGGCCACTGGGGAAGGGGGCATGACTCCTGTCTTTGCTAAGACAGGAGTCATTTCAATGGGGGTTGTGCTTAAAAAAATGGCGCAAGTCCGGTTTAAGCCATGATTTTTTACTCAAACCTGACTTGCACCATTTTTTGACGCACAACCCCCATTTTTCCCTACGCCGGCTAACGTCAGTCCTTAAATAAGGCACCCGCATAGCGTGTAGGAATGGCGTTAGCCGGCGGTAATATTTTTGACGCTGGTTTGCGTCAAAAAGTATAAATATGGGCCCATGATTCTAACCAGCCTAGCATCATTTTCTGATGCAAAACCATCCATACCACATGACTCCTGTCTTAGAAAAGACAGGAGTCATGCCCACCACCCCAATGGCCAGCACAGGGGACAAGTGTCCCCTGGACATGGCGATTGCACTCTGTGCCATGCAGGGGGCCCCAAGTTGGGCCCCCAATGGCACTTTAATTAAAAAAATAAAATACTTACCTATACTTACCCTACTTACCTGGGATGGGGTCCCTCATCCTCCGGTGTCCCTCTGGTGTGGGTTAGGGTGTTCCTGGGGCTTGAGGAGGGCACCTGTTGACCCATTCCATGGTGTTCAACCATGGAAATGGGGCCACAGGTCTCCTAATGCCTGGTCTGACCCAGGCATTGAATAAAGGTGCAAATCAAGCTTTGCACTAATATTTAGCCCCTCCTCCCACCCGAGCGTCATTTTAGCACAGGAGGATAAATATGGGGCTATGGGGTTAGCACCATTTTTTTTAGATGGGAACGCCTACCTTGCATCTCATTAACGCAAGGTAGGTGCACGCATACAGAAAATGGTGCTAACTCCAATATTTTGATGCTAGATGTGTCTAGCGTCAAAATATAAATATAGAGTTATATTTGCGCCGACTTTGCATCAAGAAAATGATGCAAATTCAGCGCAAACACAGTATAAATATGCCCCTTAATGTCTTTGTGGGCTAGTCTTTTCACCCCGACAGAAACGCTGCAGTTCCCTGTTGATCTTTCTACGTGCCTTGGCAATGGCACTCTGTTTACAATCCTTGCATCAATTATGCCTAGGCATTAATTCTGTGGTCTCAACCATCATCCCAGCCCAACAAGACATAGGCCCTCATTTTGACCTTGGCGGTATATACCACCGACCGCCGCGGCGACGGCCACCAAAAGACCGTTGCTGCAGCTACCAGCTGTCCACCATATCGTGACCACAGCCGGATTTCTGCCAGAAGGATGGTGGAAATCCTGCTGTCGTCATGCCGGCCGATGGCGGTAAGGTGCTGCAGCTGTCAGCAGCAGCCACACCAGTAGACAGCCGTATTTTGAGAATTAATATGGCCTGGCGGTGTTCTGCTGGTGGACGCTGCTGCTAGCAGCAGCGCCTCGTCCCGTCTCCTGAAGGAGGACCCCCTGGATCCAGGTAAGTGGGTGCTCCAACAGGGGAGAAGGGTGGGGGGTGTTGTGTGTGTGTGTATGACTGTGCATGCGTGTATGTGGGTGTGTGTTATATGTATGTAGGTGTGTGTGTGTGAAGGGTGGAGTGTGATTGAAGGGGGGGTCTGGAGAGGAATGTGGAGTGGAGGGGAAACCTGTGGAGGGGGGCGGGGAAGACCACTATCAGTGACAGGGAAGAGATTCCCTGGCACTGAGAGTGCCTACTGCCATGGTTTTTGTGGCGGTAAGGATGCCACGAAAACCATGGCAGTAGGCGGGGCCATAATCCCGCAGGTGGGCAAGTGACGGCCGCCGGGCTGGAGATTGAAGTCTCCAGCCTGGCGGATGTTACCGCTGTGGTGGTCGGTGTGGTACATTGGTGGTTTGGCTTCAGCCACAACGCCAATGTCATAATATGGAGGAAAGTACTGCCAGCCTGTTGGCAGTACTTTCCTCCATATTGCTGCCAACAGCCAGGGTCATAATGTCCCCATAATCACCTGTAGATCTCTTTTAATTTCCTTCAACAAACCAAGACCTTTCATTCTTAACAGATACTTTTTGCTCAAGTGCAGCCCAGAACATCAGGGCAGCCACCCAGCTTTTGCAGCTTTGCCAATGTGGAGAATAATTCACATCATCTCATGGCCCCTTTACCAAACCATTTTATCTGGAAATGGAGGTCATCCAACCTCAATTGACAGCTGTGTTGTCACCTCATACCTTGCCGTGCCACCCATTTTACAAAAGAGTGTCCACATATTCCAATTGTGATATCCTCAGTGCACCCACTATGCAACCTGGAAACAAGCAACACATAACTGGAAGATTAAACCCACAAAAAACACAAATCTTTTTTATTTTTACTTCAGAACACAGGTTGGTCTGACAAATCGCCTAAAGCAATCAGATTTCCATCGCCAAATCTTTTTATCTGCTCCTCCCTGCAGTCTCTCACATATGCTTCAGCAGCAATGCCTGATCGAAAACAAAGCTTATCAAATTCACGTGCTGGCAAGCCCAACCTCCTCAACAACTTCCGCAAGATAGCTAGGACCTGTCTGCTTGTCAGTCCAGAACTATTCCGATGCTAAAATAAAAACTGACCAGAAATTGGTTTGCTGTTGAAATCCCACAATGGGCCTACCGGCATATGTCAGAAATCAAGTACCTTAACAGTTTCACTCATCTACCCATCCCCCTCTGATCAGTTTTTCCCCTGTTAATCAGAACTTCGATACACTGTACATGTTCTAACACATATTCTCTTTTTAAACCCTCCTCCTGACCAACCTCCTAGAATTTCTGAAATTCAAAAAGTTCCAAAAAACAACCACACCATGAGCATCCTGAAGAGTTGCACCTCATCAACTGTCCAATATACTGAACCCAACAAAGGAATCATCTTTTTCAAAAGCTCCAGCCTGATTCTTCTCCTCATTCTGTGCCAAACCCACAGTCCCATACCCAGCCTTCCAACAAGCTGATGGCTTGTAACCCCCAAAAATCCTACCATAAAATGCAGTGCTCAATAGCTTTCCTGCAATGGATACCGGAGACAGACCTCTGTCCATAAGACCTAAAATGAAAATCACTATATTCTCCCTGTGTTCCCCAGTTTCTCTACCCCAAAAACTCCTTCTTCTCTTCCCTGACCTGTTAAGCTCCATCCAAGCCAGTAGATATGCCTTCCTCAAAGATGCAGACAACAACCCCTCCACCAGATTCATCAGTCTGCACCTCCTACTGACCACCGTTCCATTAGCATAGACATTTTCTACCTGTCTGTATTGGTTGTGAATCCACGGAATCTCCTCCAGTACGAATGAGATAATGCATCCACAATGTCATTGTTGATTCTGGGAATGTGCCTTGCCCGGAATGAAACATTATGCATTAGGCAATGCAAAAAAACACTGCAGACTTACAGTTGCTCTCTCTTCATCATATTTCGATTGCCTCTACATGTGCCTTGGTATTTTTGTTGATGTATACAGCTGCACTGGATTCCCACCCAGTGACAGCAATTGGTACCCCATGTGGCAGGGTGCATACCGAATTAGCACCGAAGTTACCCTTACTAATACTTAACTTCCCATACTTGTAGGTGCTACGTGGGATGTGTGAGCACTTGGGCATAGCCACCTAATGTTTGTATACTGTAATGTGGCAACCCTCATGTTTCCACCCCTTGGGCCAGTCTTCTGCGCACCATCATTCTTGCCAATACAGCCCAAAACCACCAGCGGCACTGGAAAGTATCTGAATTGACCACTCACTCTCCTCACTCACTCCTGCTAGGGGGACACCATTAAAAGTCTCCAGAAAACACATGTCAAATCCGTAGGTCTGCTTTCACTCCCGCGATCAGTCATACACAATGCTGCAGCAAATGCTTGCCCACCAAAGTCGAACCCAGTTTCCTGCAGATCGTTCGTCCCACTTTCACCACATTACAAGCAAAATTAAAGTGCCACAACAATACTTGAATTTCTCTCACTGTTGATTTGTTCTTGGCCGAAATCTCATTTATTAGGTGCACCAGCATTTTTTTCTTGTCCTCAGGTAGACTGGCACCCATTTTCTTTGCTCAATTCTTAGGTATGACAAAACCTGTTGGGGACCAACCATTTGTTCTAGAGCTAAGGAGATGCCTAAATCAGCCATTACCATCTTAAAATTCTTCAACATCCTGTCACAAACCACAGCACCTTGAGTACCCACCAACAAGAAATCAACCAGGTAGTGTGTCACTGACTTTTTTACTGAATAGTGCTCAAGTGCCCATTGCAAGAAACAACTCAATTTTCCAAACAATACACATGAAACAGAACAACCCAGAGGCAATGCTTTATCTTCAAACAAGAAACCTTGACACTGAATTCCCAACAGCTGATAATCGCCTGGATGAACTGGCAGGAGTCTAAAGGCAGATTTAATGTCAGATTTTGCCAAATAAGCACCTTCTCCGGCATGCAATACCAAATCAAATGCTATGTCTGTTGAAGAGTAGGATACTTCTGAAAATTCTTCTGCTATATGATGGAATTAGCCTCTTGCCAGGACAGGTGCTGGATGAAACAGAACTCACTTTTTTCTTTTTTAGAAACTATCCCTATAGGGATTATTATGAGATCCTGCAGTGGCCATTAAGTAAATTGGCCCACCATCCTTCTTTCACTCACCTCTTTCATCAGCTTTTCCATACTACTTCAGGTAATTCCCATGCTGAATGCAAATTGTCTGCCCATCTACCCTTCATCAGACCACTGTAACCCAGACGAAAACCATGCTGGAAACCCTGCCATAATATATGCACCTCCTTGCCTACTTTGCACTGCTGCAACCATATCCATAACCAATTTAACTTAACTGCTATATGTGCCTTTTCACCCAGCAGAGGAAGGCCTACCAGAACGCATTTCCCTGTGGGCAAAGTTGCATGATTGTCCACCTTGACTTGTTGCTCTGTTGGCTGGAACACCCCAATGTGTGACTATGGGGGTCATTACAACCCTGGCGGTCTTTGACCGCCAGTGTTGTTTTGGCGGATTTCACCACCAGCAGGCTGGCGGTGAAATCCTGGGGATTACGACCGCGTCGACCCTGGCATAGGCAGTGCAGGGGCCCCCTGCCACGGCCCCGTCCAGCTTTTCACTGCACTATGCAGACAGTGAAAAGCGCGACGGGTGCAACTGCACCCGTCGCACGGCCGCAACACCGCCGGCTTCATTTGGAGCCGGCTCCTGTGTTGTGGCCGAGATCCCCACTGGGCCGGCGGGCGGAAAACAGGTTTACGCCTGCCGGCCAAGCGGGGATCTCATAATGGCCGTGGCACGAGTGCGGCCGCATTGGCAGCCGCCTGGCGGTCAGACCTTGGTGGGGGGCTTCAAGGTCGTAATGACCCCCTGAGTGTCTACCCTTGCAACAGAGCACTCGTGCCTAGATGTGTAATACTCCCTGAAACAGGAACCCTTATTTAAGTACCAAGATCCTCCTGTGGTCGATGGCTCCCTTGTGTTTCTACCTGCAAGACCAACCCTTGTCTGAGTGGGATGTCCTGGAAAAGAGCAGTATATCAATGGTAGGCCGCTCGCTGTATACATTTCAAACGCTGGGCTACTCAGTGCATTGGTGTGTAGCCATAAATCATTGTCTAACTTGCCTCATTTCCCTTCAGCATCTGCTGATAACCTAGCTCTAAAGCCTTCATCATAGCAGACCCAAGTCCAACCCATAGCCATTATCTGAGCTTTTCTGGTTACATCCATATATTTGAAAAGTTCAATGCAACACTCTAGATACTTTTTGCAATAAACACTGGAATATATTAAAAAAAACACTGCCCAATTTTCAACTGTTACTGACACCCTAGTCCTCCTGACCATATTCTTCACCTTTAGATCCCTCATTTGCTCGCATCTCTCTATGCAGCAACTTGAAACTACCATATACTCCCCCTTCCATAGTTTTTCCTTAGTAGACACCATCAAATGAGATCCAATGGCTTAATACAACCCATTTGGGAAATTCATTTCCTGCTGTCATCTGCACTCCCTGATCTGTCTTGTGCCTTACCTTCTTTCATCTCTACGTATCCTTTTTGTTGTTCTCCATAGCAGCACCTTGGTCCACCACCTACTTTCCCTTCCACAAATATGCTGATGCCTGTTCCCTGCAACACTTTCCCCCAATCCTCACTGATTACACCTTTTTCCCTACCAAATTTCTCACCTGGCCATAAATGTGGGGCCTGTGACAAAGCCATCCGTCTTCCTGTTGTTTGACACATTGTATTGATAGAAGTGTTTGTAGTCCTTGCTTCGTTCTGAAAAACACAAACCTTTCACCTGTTAACCTCCTGCCCTTTCGGTGCCACTCAATCATTTGACCACCACTCTTGTTCATCCTTGTCCTGACCTTTTGTATACTCCACAATTTCAACTTCCTCCAATTCATCCATTTCTTTCTCATAATCCACCAAAGTATACTCCTGTGCAGGCCCATGGGCCTCCGTCATGTCCAAACTAAAACTTGTGCTCAGCTTCTCCCTATTACCTTTTCCACCATCGTCCCAGTCATCAAAACCACGCATATCAATAACAGAACATTGTGCAAGAGGACTGCAGGAAGTCCACCTCGCACTGCACTGTACCTGTCCACTGCTGTCTTCCAGTTGGTCCCACCAAGGCAAGCCTTCTCCTCAGGTCGGTGTAGTGAAAACGCATGAGACCTCACTTGCTGATTCCCAGTCCTTACCAGGTGTTGCCCTTCACATGCTGCAGAGAATTCCAAATTACCCTGGCCACGAGAGACCACTCCACTGCTAACCAGTTGGCTCTCTTCATTCCTTACCTTCTGCACCACTGAGCTATCCCTTTTGGACCTTTAACTGCCAATATAGGGCATTTCCACAAACATGCTTTTTTGGAGTGGCTGGTCAGGGCTCTTGTCTGTGCCCTGAAAATTCCCCAACTGCTGATATGAATCCCCACTCGTTGGCACCACATCCTCGTTTTGAAGCACGGGTTATGAAACCTGCTTAGTTGGAGCATATCCTGGCAGGGAAACTCCCTCATCCACCCTCCCATCCGCCCTCAACCTCATTAAGGCCAACCGCTACCTGAAACGGGGCTCGACGAGAGCTGGGGGCGGATCAGGCCCACAATTCCTGCTCAACATGGCTTCCCTGCTACAGGCTGCATTTTGTTTTTATTGAACATCCCATCTGACTCAAGGGGGGGAAAGCGGGTGTCACATGTCTTCGCGTCAGCTTGTGTGCTGTCACGCACTTCTGCCCCCATGCTCTGATACGGTGTCCGCTGGTGGCCAGCAACACCCACCACACTCTGGGCCTGTATAACTGCTGGGTCTGGCTCTATGAGATTGCTCCCCACTTCTTCCAAACGTGCTTTAAGTGCCTGGCCACTTTTCAAATTGCTCAGGCAGCCCTACGTGGCCTTTCAGCCCTTGTCAGACAGGGTGACCTCCCTTCAACTGTGACCGTCTTCCCTGACCTGGAGGCTTTCTTGCCCTATCCCTGGGCAGCCGATTCTTTTCTCGATTTATTTTTTGGAGGGAAGCACACTAATACCACAGTTCCAACCCCTCCTGCTGTTCTTCTCACTGGGCTACCCTGGACGGCCATGCCTGTTTCGAAACCCCTGGGCTTGTGGAGGTTGGACTGAGCTTCCTCTTGAAGAGCCTTTAGCGCTACCCATACCCTGTTGCCGGACATGACCTTCCCATCATACTTAAGCTTCTGAGCCAAAACTGCTCCCTGCCCACTAAACTGAAATTAGATCTGTGCTAAATCTCACATCCTACTTGGCTCTTGTTGCCAGTTGGATACCTACCAAAGAGGACCCTCCCCTGCCTAAGCCTGCCTTTTTCCCCTTCAAGCCTCCAAGTCTCTTTGACCTTCTCAACTCGCCTGAAAACCCCAGGGGAGAAAGCCTCCCAGCAGCCTTCTCCCAAAAGCCCCATTGTCAAAGCCAATAGGTCCTGCCTATGAAGGCACTATTAGCTTTGCCAATGTGTTTTAGTCATGTTGTACTGTCGCATAGGCTCTCATTATTCTAATGAGACTACTGGATTTGAGCGGCAGAATCGCCTGCAGTGTGGGTGACTGAGTCTAACCCACTACAGGTGACACCTGTCGGCCTAATCCGGGTTTTGTTCTGGCTAACTAGCAGTGCCTCATCTCCACCCAAGAGCAGGGATGATTGGGCAGCCGAGCGCATGACACAATTGACTCCTCAGGGAGATAGTGGTCAATCAGATCTCATCCGTTTCTCTCATTTACATTAGTCTCACTTATACAGGGACAGTCAGATTCAGAAGAAGTTTCAATAAGGTTCTAATGAAGCAACTGCATCTGAGATAATAAAGCATGTACTGCAATAACCAGGACGATGAAGCATGACAGGATTAAAATTGTGACAAGGAGAGTGAACCATAAAAATAACGCTACCATGTTGTCACTAGAATCATTAAACTAATTCCTACCGAGGCTATATTAGAGCACAGCATGTTAAGCTCTAGTTCTGCCCTTCAGGTTCCCCTGGGAAGACATCATCCCTCATGCCTGAGCAAGAGGCCTGGAGTCTGCATAAGCAGCTGTAGTGAAACATTCAGCAATCAGCATACAGTTGTGTCATCTGGCTGGAATCTCCCTCTAATGTGTATGGGACAGTGAAGTGTTTTTATAATAAAACAACTGATGTTCTGAGAAAATGTCCCTCCGTAAGGATGTGTATGTTTCTATGAATACCAGAGACAAAGTGTTACCACGTTTACCAGCAACCTATCTTACTGCAGCCTTGAGAGAAGCACAGAGTGAAAGAAATGCCTTGTTTAAGAACGCAGTGCTGGCCTAGGCAAAGAACAGCTCAATAGAGAGAATAAAACAAGACCGCAAATGTGGCTATTGTTAAGATAATAAATAAAGCTGAATAAAATATATCTAGGTTTAAGTGCACAGTGGCAGGCCTAGTGTGCTAAAATAACGTGCATGGAGCTATAACGAAAATGGCTACACAACACCCTCCCCTTCCCGGTTCAAAGGTGGTTCAAAGCCTAATTATGTATAAAAGCTACTAAAATTCAACCTAAGATATATATATATAAGAATGTCAATAATGACAAGTTAAAAGATACTTGAGCATTTATAAAAGGACAATTTTAAAATGTTAACTTGTGTCGTAAAAGGCCGAGTTTCAAGAGTCAGAGTCATTTTGGAAGTTGCCAATCGAATCCGGGATAATTGAAGACAGGAAATCTTCCACTTCGGCATGTGGTAAAGTAAGAAACTAATCGCTAAGAAGAACCAAGGAGCATTCGTGTTCCAAAGCCTGAGCGTCAGCCAAGGCAGCAGCGTTCCATGGTGTGCTCAATAATGAGTTCGGAGCTGCATCCTCTATGAAGGGTAACTCGTAAGCAGCTTCCTGTACCAAACGCACCCTCAGCACACATGTCTGTTAATGAGCCCTCAGTGAGAACAACAACAGGTCAGCGTCCAATGAAAGCAAGCGCTGCGTAGAAAGGCAAACATTTAGTGCATGTAAGAACGAGCACCAGAGGCACCGAAACACGGGCTGCACACAATGCAAAACTGGTCTGAATGACAGAGACCAGTCACACTCCAATTGCTCCAGGAGTGTTGCTCAGAAGTACTGCATCATGAGTTCATGACACAGGTGCGCTGGTGGGAGCGCTTTCATTTCTCCTTCTGGCGGGACAGCCATTGCGCAGAAAACATAGCAATAGCAGAATGCCACCTATTATAGCCAAAGTTATTGGAAAGCCCCCAAAAATACTTGAGAATATTGAGTGGATGGCTGATGGTATCAAACCAAATATAGAGGAGAAGGTGTGAACGAAACCAGAACCAACAGCCTTAAAGAAATTTGCAATTCCAGTAGTACTGCATGCATTAAATATTCGTCCCACGAGCTCACCTCGGAAAGTTAGTACTTGAAAGAGACTGTATCTCTGCTGATGACCTTGCCACCTGAAGTGCGTAGGTCTTGCGTGCCTTGAGTCTGCTCAACTTGTCAAAATTCACATTAGAAAAAGCAATTGGGCCAAATCTCAGCTACTTCCTTCTGTCGTGTAGGAGGAAAAAGTACGTTCCCGCAGCATATAACAATCTTAGAGACTGAAACAACATAAACTATTCCGTCCCGCATCCCACAACAGTTTTCACTATTGAGGAGAACAAAGCTGCCATTTAAGAGCACCTGGAAAGCAGGTCTAATCATGGGGACTGGAACTCCCTTCAGATAACAAGCCAAGTTTGCTGCCGAAGTGTTACACGACGTTTACTAACCATCGAATGGCTGACAGAAGTCTTGTATTCACTACCGCTAAGAAAGACCTCTTTCATTCCACTGAGACATTTGTGCGAGAAGTTCAGCTCCCACACCTCATGGATGTAACTATCTCCCAGCCTTTCTGCCTACTTGAATGTGTTTCAAACAGGACGTGAATTGGAGTGTTGAAATAGGCAGATTAATGACCCTGTGTATTAACCACTCAGCAGATGGTATTTCAGCCACAGTACAAAGCAACTTTTCTAACTTTTGGATATTTAACATGACATAAGTCGCTTCTTTCTTAGCCATTAGTTGTTGTTGTCGCGTTAAGTTAAATGTAGAAAATATGTCCCTTGCGCTAACGTGTTGCCAGGGAATGCGACCTGCCTTCAATGTTTGAAGTGTCCAACCCAACTGCATAATGGACCTTAGTTGACTGTGTCCATTGTGTAACGAAGACATATCACTTTGTATTATGTCTATTGCAGAAGAAAATGTTGTTTATGGTGTATATCCAGTTGGACAGGGTATTAATCCCATTATCTACAACAGCTAATGCCTTCTGCAAGTTTTCCTATTCTATTTGCCTTAACCGGGCAGCAGCTTCTTGTTGGAAAAGTTTCCAAATTTCATTATATACTGCATATAAGAAGCGTTTTCTGCATTGTTTTCTGGGGCCTAACAGGAAGTCCTGGAAATCAGTGTTATTAGACAGGAGAATGAGGAGTTCTCTACGAGCATCTAGTGAGGAACATTCAATCATCGCTGGCATAGTTTTCCTACACTGTATGTTGTTACTATACCCGCATGTTCGGATGACACATAGCGAGGGTCCGGCCTACTAGTTCTAAAACCCCCCATGGAATTTATAAAACATTTATGACAACCATTGGTATCTATTGGCCACAATAACCACCCGCCAGGACGTGATAGTGAAGCCATTCTGAACCCATTCATCGAGCTGATCTTTAGTTGCATTTATATACTTTTGCCATTTGTGAAATGTTTCAGGCTCAGGAATACTGGGCAAATTCAATTTCTTAATCTTTGCTAAGCCTAAACAACTTGTTTGTTGTACAGTTTAATTTACAAATATCACTTGAACAAGTATCAGGCATGCGCAAAATAAAGCTTCCTTCCCCCTTGTTTGCCAATTTCGTGTTCTCCACACACTTTTTAAGTCAATTGACTTCAGCCAATATTCATAGCCCTCTATAGCCAACTGGGAAACAAAGGAATCTGAATAAATGAATTTCTTTTCTGTCAATAATATTTGTACATTTTCCATTAATGGCAATTTATTATTATATGACTTAGCATATTTAACACTGTGCCCAGACAAATATGCAAACTTTTCAGAATACGTTTTAGAACTCCCTCGTGGTGGAGTTGGACAATGTTCCCATTGTGTGTAATTAAAAATAGTCTTTGGGGTACTTGATCTGTGAATGAAATGGTGTCCATAATAATTATGGCAAAACATATCACCATAATTCTCTTTAGATTGATAAATATCTTCACTCTCAAATACGATAAAATACTGCAATTCAGTCATCATGGAATCAACTGTTTTCACATCCCAGTCATCAGAAACAACTCTGGCTATTATTACATCGTTCATTGAAAAGTTTAAACACATATGGTATTTGAATGACCTCTGTCGGGCCGTATATATCAAATGTAACTTTATCCCAAACAATGCCATCAGGAATTGGTATCGCAGAAATGTTCACGAAAGACAAGTCTCTGTGGACATTGTGAGAAGAAAAATGGGCCTCATTCACCAGTTCTACTGTTGATCTTTCAGGAATAAAATGACCATGTATTAATAAAAAGAATGTTATGACAAAGCCAATCCAAAGGAGGAAAGCTAGTACAATCAAAAAAAGCCACAGATAGTTCCATGGGAAAATAAGGTAATTTGTTTTAAGCCAGTTTATCAGCTTATGTGTTTTTGCAGATCAGATGTAAAAGAGACAAATGAGTCCAAGAAAGTGTCGTTGACGTCGGCAAAGTATCCAGAAGTAGTTTGTGCAAAGGCTGGTGCTGTATTTGTGGGAGGAGAACTGGTAGGGGTCTCCCGCGGTGGTTCATAGTAAATGACGCCATCTGTCTGTGTTGAAGTTGTGTCAAATCGATCAGTACTTTCAGTATTGTTTGTTGTAACAGATGTTAGTGGAACTAATGCAAGATCATTTTCCACCCAGGGGTACCCTGATGAGGGTGGAAAATGATCTTGCATTAGTTCCACTAAAATCTGTTACAACAAACAATACTGAAAGTACTGATCGATTGCTGCTCAAAACTTGTAGAGGGACTTCTTAACGAGTAGTGAGATGGATACTGGAACTACTGGCTGGTCCTCTAGGTCTGCTGTGTAGGATTGGCCACATGGTGTAAATTGACATTGTCGATAGATACAAAACGATTTTCTGTAGCACCAGCTAACGGCAGTAAAATGACAGTTCTGGTACCGTGTATTTCCAAGACTGGGACCAGTGCACAATAAGAAGGACAAACTCCTTTTTCACAACAACCTTTTCACGTACTAGATACCCAACTTTGGGAATCCAGCCTGTACATCCTTAATTCCTGTGGAGGCAGCACTGGCAGCAGCGTTGTTGTCACAGAGCTATTGTAATTCCTGCAAGACAGTGACACGTTCATTTATGTCAAAGGGTGTTTCTGCCACCTCCACGCAAGGACCATCACAATCTGGAACATACATTCGAGTTCCGAACAGGCACTCGTATGAAGTACAAGCTCCCCCAGGGACCTTCTAGGCATATTATTAAGTGCTCAAGTGCTCTATGGACTCCATACAGGTGATTAAGCCAACTACGACCTGTACCTAAGACTCTGGCTGTTAAGGACTGCTTTAAGTCATGGTTTAGTCGCTCCACTAAACTATTTCCCTCAGGATGAAATGGAGACGAGTAATGGAGTTGGACCCCTAATGAAGCCATGACATCCCTGAATGCCCTTAAGGCAAAAGCAGGGCCCTGGTCCAAGTGGAAAGCTGCAACTGCGTATGTACCGATAAAGACTTGCAAATCTTTAATAACAGTCCGAGCGTCAGCTGAGCATTTTGGTCACACCCATAGAAATCTGAAGCATGAGTCAACAGCAACTAAAATGTATTTGTATGCACTATCCGGTATTAGGGGACCACAATGGTCCAAGTACACACATTGAAAAGGTTTATTGGAAATTAGGAGCGCTGTCTGCGGTGGGCGTTTGACGGTGGAACCCTTAATTTGTTGGCAGATGTCACAACAAAGGACCTACTGCTTGGCCTGTTTGTATAGACCTGGTCACCAAGAATGTGCTTGCAGCAATGATAATGTAGCCACCACACAGGCATGGGCAGATGCAACGCCCTCATGAGCTGCTTTAATCAACTCTGATCCTATGTGTTTGTTGGGAATTACTCGAACCCCCACGCCTGGTATCTTTACTTTATCGTCTAGGCAGCCTCCCATTCGGTAGGAATATTGAGCAGGAAATGCTTTTGTATAGGACATGCCTTCAGCCGTGGCTTTTACGGCAGTCGATATGTCATTGTCCGATTTCGTTCCAGAATGGGTTACTGCAGCAACAGCAGCCGCAGCTACTGCTGACTTGGTGGCTTCATCAGTGAGTGTATTTCCAACAACGTGTATTCCAATGCGCTGGTGTCCAAGTGTATGTACAACATGGACGTTTGGTAGTGTTTCCTTCAAATCCGCTACTTTCCCACACAGAAGTCTGTGTTTAATGGTTTTGCATTTAGAATCTCTGAACCCATTCTGGCGCCAGTAATGCAGGTATTCATTGAAGGACTGGACACAGTAGTACGAATCACAAACAATCAGTGTTAACTGTGCAGGATCTGTGTGTTCCATTGCCATCACCAGAGCCTTTAGCTCTGCTAGCTGTGCTGTGCAATCCCCTAGGGTTTGCGTGCATGTATGTTGGGGACAAAATTTATTATCCTCCACGTAGCCACTTACGACTGCGCATGCAGCGGATTATTGATGTTTTGTGCCAATTGCAGGTTGTGCTGAGCCATCGGTATACATGACTCTTTGATATTTATCAATAGACAGTGTATTTGCTGGAACTGGGTATTCTAGTTCTTATTGCAAAAATTCCTGAGTTTGTAATTTTGGGTCAAAAATGTAGTCGACATCAGTGGCTGTCAAAGACATTGCCCATTGGATCTAACGTGGATGTAATGCCTTGGCGTTTGGAACGCTGGCTTTAGTAACTGCCTCAAGGGCTGTGTAAGGAAATGCCTCCTTGGCATGGTTACCCCCTGACTTTTTGCCTTTGCTGATGCTACATTTTGATTTGAAAGTGTGCTGAGGCCTGCTAACCAGGCCCCAGTACCAGTGTTCTTTCCCTAGCCTGTACTTTTGTTTCCACAATTGGCACACCCTGGCATCCAGGTAAGTCCCTTGAAACTGGTACCCCTGGTACCAAGGGCCCTGATGCCAGGGAAGGTCTCTAAGGGATGCAGCATGTCTTATGCCACCCTGGGGACCCCTCACTCAGCACAGACACACTGCTTGCCAGCTTGTGTTTGCTGGTGAGGACAAAACGAGTAAGTCGACATGGCACTTCCCTCAGGGTGCCATGCCAACCTCACACTGCCTATGCAGTATAGATAAGTCACCCCTCTAGCAGGCCTTACAGCCCTAAGGCAGGGTGCACTATACCATAGGTGAGGGCACCAGTGCATGAGCACTGTGCCCCTACAGTGTCTAAGCAAAACCTTAGACATTGTAAGTGCAGGGTAGCCATAAGAGTATATGGTCTGGGAGTCTGTCAGACACGAACTCCACAGCACCATAATGGCTACACTGAAAACTGGGAAGTTTGGTATCAAACTTCTCAGCACAATAAATGCACACTGATGCCAGTGTACATTTTATTGTAACATACACCCCAGAGGGCACCTTAGAGATGCCCCCTGAAACCTTAAACAACTACCTGTGGGGGCTGACTGGTTTTAGCAGCCTGCCACACTAGAGACATGTTGCTGGCCACATGGGGAGAGTGCCAAGCCTGTACTGGGTGGAGGTGCTTCACATCTCCCCCTGCAGGAACTGTAACACCTGGCGGTGAGCCTCAAAGGCTCACCCCCTTTGTTACAGCACCACAGGGCACTCCAGCTAGTGGAGTTGCCCGCCCCCTCCGGCCACGGACCCACTTTTTGCAGCAAGGCCGGAGGAGATAATGAGAAAAACAAGGAGGAGTCACTGGCCAGTCAGGACAGCCCCTAAGGTGTCCTGAGCTGAGGTGACTCTGACTTTTAGAAATCCTCCATGTTGCAGATGGAGGATTCCCCCAATAGGGATAGGAATGTGACCCCCTCCCCTTGGGAGGAGGCACAAAGAGGGTGTACCCACCCTCAGGGCTAGTAGCCATTGGCTACTAACCCCCCAGACCTAAACACGCCCTTAAATTTAGTATTTAAGGGCTCCCCAGAACCTAGGAACTCAGATTCCTGCAACCTAGGAAGAAGAGGACTGCTAAGCTGAAAAACCCTGCAGAGAAGACGGAGACACCAACTGCTTTGGCCCCAGCTCTACCAGCCTGTCTCCCCACTTCTAAAGGCACTGCTCCAGCGACGCTTTCCCCAGGGACCAGCGACCTCTGAATCCTCAGAGGACTGCCCTGCTCTAGAAGGACCAAGAACTCCAGAGGACAGCGGCTCTGTTCACCCAAGACTGCAACTTTGTAACCAAGGAGCAACTTTAAAACAACTTGCGTTTCCCACCGGAAGCGTGAGACTTGCTACTCTGCACCCGACGCCCCCGGCTCGACTTGTGGAGAACAGTCACTTCAGGGAGGACTCCCCGGTGACTGCGAGACCGTGAGTAGCCAGAGTTGCCCCTCCTGAGGCCCCACAGCGACGCCTGCAGAGGGAATCCCAAGGCTCCCCCTGACCGCGACTGCCTGTTTCTCAGATCCCAACGCCTGGTAAAGACTCTGCACCCGCAGCCCCCAGGACCTGAAGGATCCGAACTCCAGTGCAGGAATGACCCCCAGGAGGCCCTCTCTCTTGCCCAGGTGGTGGCTACCCCGAGGAGCCCCCCCTTGCCTGCCTGCAATGCTGAAGAGACCCCTTGGTCTCCCATTGATTTCTATTACAAACCCGACGCTTGTTTGCACACTGCACCCGGCCGCCCCCGTGCCGCTGAGGGTGTACTTTCTGTGTGGACTTGTGTCCCCCCCGGTGCCCTACAAAACCCCCCTGGTCTGCCTTCCGAAGACGCAGGTACTTACCTGCTGGCAGACTGGAACCGGGGCACCCCCTTCTCCATTGAAGCCTATGAGGTTTGGGCACCACTTTGACCTCTGCACCTGACCGGCCCTGAGCTACTGGTGTGGTAACTTTGGGGTTGCTCTGAACCCCCAACGGTGGGCTACCTTGGACCCAAACTTGAACCCCGTAGGTGGTTTACTTACCTGCAAAAACTAACAAACTCTTACTCCCCCAGGAACTGTTGAAAATTGCAGTGTCTAGTTTTAAAATAGCTATATGTAATTTATGTGAAAACTGTATATGCTATTTTGCTAATTCAAAGTTCCTAAAGTACCTACCTGCAATACCTTTCATTTGAAGTATTACATGTAAATCTTGAACCTGTGGTTCTTAAAATAAACTAAGAAAATATATTTTTCTATACAAAAACCTATTGGCCTGGAATTGTCTCTGAGTGTGTGTTCCTCATTTATTGCTTGTGTATGTACAACAAATGCTTAACACTACTCCTTTGATAAGCCTACTGCTCGACCACACTACCACAAAATAGAGCATTAGTATTATCTCTTTTCGCCACTATCTTACTTCTAAGGGGAACCCTTGGACTCTGTGCATACTATTCCTTACTTTGAAATAGTGCATACAGAGCCAACTTCCTACATTGGTGGATCAGCAGTGGGGTACAAGACTTTGCATTCGCTGGACTACTCAGCCAATACCTGATCACACGACTAAATTCCAAAAATTGTCATTAGAAACTGATTTTTGCAATTTTAGCTATTTTTCTAAATTTTTAAAAGTCCTGCTAGGGCCTTGTGTTAGTCCCTGTTAGCATTTCTTTTAGAGTTTAAACGTTTTGTGAAAGTGTGAATTAAGTTCTAGAAATAGTTTTAGATTCTTGAAAAGTATTCCAACTTTTAAAAACATAATGTCTAATGCAGAAGAGAATGTGATGGGACTCGACATCACCCCTTACCTCCATCTTAAGATGAGGGAGCTAAGGTCTCTCTGCAAAATAAAGAAAATACCAGTTGGTCTAAGACCTTCCAAAATACAGCTCCAGGAGCTGCTGGCAGAGTTTGAGAAAGCCAACCCCTTTGAGGATGACCTCCCAGAGGATGAAGCTAGTGACTTGGAGGAGAATTCCCCCCCTCCAGTCCTACTTAGGGAGAACAGGGTCCCTCAAACCCTGACTTCAACTGTAATAGTCAGAGATGCTGCTTTCCTCTCAGGAGGGTCCAGCACCTCTGCAATCACTGAGGATAGCCTCAGTGAAGATGACCTGCTGTTAGCCAGGATGGCCAAAAGATTGGCTTTGGAGAGACAGCTCCTAGCCATAGAAAGAGAAAGACAAGAGATGGGTTTTGGTCCCATCCATGGTGGCAGCAACATAAATAGGGTCAGAGATTCTCCTGACATGTTGAAAATCCCTAAAGGGATTGTAACTAAATATGAAGATGGTGATGACATCACCAAATGGTTCACAGCTTTTGAGAGGGCTTGTGCAACCAGAAAAGTAAACAGATCTCACTGGGGTGCTCTCCTTTGGGAAATGTTCACTGGAAAGTGTAGGGGTAGACTCCTCACACTCTCTGGAAAAGATGCAGAATCTTATGACCTCATGAAGGGTACCCTGACTGAGGGCTTTAGATTCTCCACTGAGGAGTATAGAATTCGATTCAGGGGGGCTCAAAAAACCTTGAGCCAGACCTGGGTTGATTTTGTGGACTACTCAGTGAAAACACTGGATGGTTGGATTCAAGGCAGTGGTGTAAATGATTATGATGGGCTGTACAATTTATTTGTGACTTAACACTATTAAGTAACTGTTCAAATGATAAACTGCATAAGCATCTGGTAGACCTAGGAACAATTTCTCCCCAAGAATTGGGAAAGAAGGCGGACCATTGGGTCAAGATTAGGGTAACCAAGACTTCCACAGGGGGTGACCAAAAGAAAGGGGTCACAAAGCCTCCCCAGGGGAAGAGTGTTGAGACATCCAAAAATAAAAATAGTAAAGAGTCTTCTACAGGCCCCCAAAAACCTGCACAGGAGGGTGGGCCCAGAGCCTCTTCACAATCCAATTTTGGGTACAAAGGTAAAAACTTTGATCCCAAAAAGGCCTGGTGTCGTAGCTGTAATCAGCCTGGACACCAAACTGGAGACAAGGCCTGTCCCAAGAAAAGTACCACTTCTAACTCCACTCCAGCTAACACTGGAATGGCTAGTCTCCAAGTGGGATCAACAGTGTGCCCAGAGCAAATCAGGTGTCACACTGAAGCTACATTAGTCTCTGAGGGTGGGGTGGATTTAGCCACACTGGCTGCCTGGCCCCCTAACATGCAAAAATACAGGCAGCAGCTCTTAATTAATGGGACAAGTGTAGAAGGCCTGAGGGATACAGGTGCCAGTGTCACCATGGTGAAAGAGAAACTGGTTTCCCCTGGTCAATACCTGGCTGGACAAACGTATCCAGTCACCAACACTGACAATCAAACTAAAGTACATCCCATGGCTATGGTAACTTTAGAGTGGGGAGGGGTCAATGGCCTGAGACAGGTGGTGGTCTCCTCAAATATCCCTGTAGACTGTTTGCTTGGAAATGACCTGGAGTCCTCAGCATGGGCTGAGGTAGAATTGAAAACCCATGCAGCCATGCTGGGTATCCCTGAACTGGTGTGTGTCAAAACAAGGGCACAGTGCAAGGCTCAGGGTGAAAAAGTAGAGTTGGAGCCTGGAAAAAGGGCCCAGCCTACCAAGAGAAAAGGAAAGACAACTGGGAAACCAGCTGCAACACAACAACAAAAAGAGAACCTCCCTTCCCAGGAAGAAGTTCTGCCCTCTGAGGGAACTGAGCCTCTGGAGTTAGAACCTTATCATGGAGTTAGAACCTTATCAGGTTGAGCTCTTAGGCCCAGAGTGACCCTCAAGGGAGCAGTTGTGTAAGGGGCAAGAAACATGTCCTTCTCTTGAAGGCCTTAGGCAGCAAGATGCTGAAGAGTCCAATGGCAAGAAAACTGGAACACATAGGGTCTATTGGGAAAATGGACTCCTTTACACTGAGGCAAGAGATCCCAAGCCTGGTGCCACTAGGAGAGTGGTAGTGCCTCAGGAGTTTAGGGAGTTCATACTGACCTTAGCCCATGATATTCCTCTTGCTGGGCATTTGAGACAAACCAAGACGTGGGGGAGACTAGTCAACCACTTCTATTGGCCCAATATGTCCCAGAAGGTCAAGGAGTTTTGTGTCTCAAGTGCCACCTGTCAAGCCAGTGGTAAGACAGGTGGACACCCAAAGGCCCCCCTCATTCCACTTCCAGTGGTGGGGGTCCCCTTTGAAAGAGTGGGTGTGGACATAGTGGGTCCACTTGAACCTCCCACAGCCTCAGGGAACATGTACATACTAGTAGTAGTAGATCATGCTACTAGATATCCTGAAGCAATTCCCCTTAGGTCGACTACTGCCCCTGCAGTAGCCAAGGCCCTCATTGGTATTTTTACCAGAGTGGGTTTCCCTAAGGAAGTGGTGTCTTACAGAGGTACCAACTTCATGTCAGCATACCTGAAACATATGTGGAATGAGTGTGGAGTGACTTACAAATTCACTACACCATAGGGAATCCACAAACTAATGGCCTTGTTGAGAGATTGACCAAGACATTAAAAGGCATGATCATGGGGCTCCCTGAAAAACTCAAAAGGAGATGGGATGTCCTCTTGCCATGTCTGCTCTTCACTTACAGAGAGGTGTCTCAGAAGGGAGTAGGGTTCTCACCCTTTGAACTTCTGTTTGGCCACCCTGTAAGGGGACCACTAGCTCTTGTGAAAGAAGGCTGGGAGAGAGCTCTTCATGAGCCTAAACAAGACATAGTGGACTATGTACTTGGCCTACGTTCAAGGATGGCAGAGTACATGGAAAAGGCAAGTAAAAACCTTGAGGCCAGCCAACAGCTCCAGAAGTTTTGGTAGGACCAAAAGGCTGCAATGGTTGAATTTCAACCAGGGCAGAAAGTCTGGGGTTTGGAGCCTGTGGCTCCCAGGGTACTTCAGGACAAATGGAGTGGCCCTTACCCAGTGCTAGAAAAGAAGAGGCAGGTCACCTACCTGGTGGACCTAGGCACTAGCAGGAGCCCCAAGAGGGTGATCAATGTGAACCGCCTTAAGCTCTTCCATGACAGGGCTGATGTGAATCTGTTGATGGTAACAGATGAGGACCAGGAAGCTGAGAGTGAAGCTCTCCCTGATCTCCTCTCCACAGACCCTAAGGATGGCACAGTAGATGGAGTGATCTATTCAGACACCCTCTCTAGCCAACAGCAATCTGACTGTAGGAAGGTCCTACAACAGTTTGCTGAGCTCTTTTCCCTAACCCCTGGTCAGACACACCTGTGTACCCATGTTGTGGACACAGGAGACAGCATCCCTGTCAAAAACAAAATATTCAGACAGTCTGACCAAGTTAAGGAAAGCATCAAAGTGGAAGTCCACAAGATGCTGGAATTGGGAGTCATTGTGCACTCTGACAGCCCCTGGGCTAGCCCAGTGGTCTTAGTCCCCAAACCTCACAGCAAAGATGGAAAGAGAGAGATGAGGTTTTGTGTGGACTACAGAGGACCTAATTCTGTCACCAAGACAGATGCCCATCCCATTCCAAGGGCTGATGAACTGATTGACAAATTGGGTGCTGCCAAATTCTTAAGTACCTTTGACTTAACAGCAGGGTACTGGCAAATCAAAATGGCACCAGGAGCAAAAGAAAAGACAGCATTCTCCACGCCTGATGGGCATTATCAGTTTACTGTTATGCCCTTTGGTTTAAAGAATGCCCCTGTCACCTTCCAAAGGTTGGTGAATCAAGTCCTTGCTGGCTTGGAGTCCTTTAGTGCAGCTTATCTTGACGATATTGCTGTCTTTAGCTCCAGCTGGCAGGATCACCTGGTCCACCTGAAGAAGGTTTTGAAGGCTCTGCAATCAGCAGGCCTCTCTATCAAGGCGTCCAAATGCCAGATAAGGCAGGGAACTGTGGTTTACTTGGGACACCTTGTAGGTGGAGGCCAAGTTCAGCCACTCCAGCCTAAGATCCAGACTATTCTGGACTGGGCAGCTCCAAAAACCCAAACTCAAGTCAGGGCATTCCTTGGCTTGACTGGGTACTACAGGAGGTTTGTGAAGGGATATGGATCCATAGTGACAGCCCTCACAGAACTTACCTCCAAGAAAATGCCCAAGAACGTAAACTGGACTGTAGAAGGCCTTTGACACCCTGAAACAAGCAATGTGCACAGCACCAGTTCTAAAAGCTCCAGATTACTCCAAGCAGTTCATTGTGCAGACAGATGCCTCTGAACATGGGATACGGGCAGTTTTGTCCCAAACAAATCATGATGGCCTTGACCAGCCTGTTGCTTTCATTAACAGGAGGTTACTCCCCAGGGAGCAGCGTTGGAGTGCCATTGAGAGGGAGGCCTTTGCTGTGGTTTGGTCCCTGAAGAAGCTGAGACCATACCTCTTTGGTACTCACTTTGTAGTTCAAACTGACCACAGACCTCTCAGATGGCTGATGCAAATGAAAGGTGAACATCCAAAACTGTTGAGGTGGTCCATCTCCCTACAGGGAATGGACTTTATAGTGGAACACAGACCTGGGACTGCCCATGCCAATGCAGATGGCCTTTCCAGGTTCTTCCACTTAGAAAATGAAGACTCTCTTGGGAAAGGTTAGTCTCATCCTCTTTCATTTGGGGGGGGTTGTGTAAGGAAATGCCTCCTTGGCATGGTTACCCCCTGACTTTTTGCCTTTGCTGATGCTAAGTTTTAATTTGAAAGTGTGCTGAGGCGTGCTAACCAGGCCCCAGCACCAGTGTTCTTTCCCTAACCTGTGCTTTTGTTTCCACAAATGGCACACCCTGGCATCCAGGTAAGTCCCTTGTAACTGGTACCCCTGGTACCAAGGGCCCTGATGCCAGGGAAGGTCTCTAAGGGATGCAGCATGTCTTATGCCACCCTCGGGACCCCTCACTCAGCACAGACACACAGCTTGCCAGTTTGTGTTTGCTGGTGAGGACAAAACGAGTAAGTCGACATGGCACTCCCCTCAGGGTGCCATGCCAACCTCACACTGCCTTTGCAGTATAGACAAGTCACCCCTCTAGCAGGCCTTACAGCCCTAAGGCAGGGTGCACTATACCATAGGTGAGGGCACCAGTGCATGAGCACTGTGCCCCTACAGTGTCTAAGCCAAACCTTAGACATTGTAAGTGCAGGGTAGCCATAAGAGTATATTATCTGGGAGTCTGTCATACACGAACTCCACGGCACCATAATGGCTACACTGAAAACTGGGAAGTTTGGTATCAAACTTCTCAGCACAATAAATGCACACTGATGCCAGTGTACATTTTATTGTAACATACACCCCAGAGGGCACCTTAGAGGTGCCCCCTGAAACCTTAACCAACTACCTGTGTGGGCTGACTGGTTTTAGCAGCCTGCCACACTAGAGACATGTTGCTGGCCATATGGGGAGAGCGCCTTTGTCACTCTGTGGTTAGTAACAAAGCCTGTACTGGGTGGAGGTGCTTCACACCTCCCCCTGCAGGAACTGTAACACCTGGCGGTGAGCCTCAAAGGCTCACCCCCTTTGTTACAGCACCACAGGGCACTCCAGCTAGTGGAGTTGCCCGCCCCCTCCGGCCACGATCCCACTTTTGGCGGCAAGGCCGGAGGAGATAATGAGAAAAACAAGGAGGAGTCACAGGCCAGTCAGGACAGCCCCTAGGGTGTCCTGAGCTGAGGTGACTCTCACTTTTAGAAATCCTCCATCTTGCAGATGGAGGATTCCCCCAATAGGGATAGGAATGTGACCCCCCTCCCTTTGGGAGGAGGCACAAAGAGGGTGTACCCACCCTCAGGGCTAGTAGCCATTGGCTACTAACCCCCCAGACCTAAACACACCCTTAAATTTAGTATTTAAGGGCTCCCCAGAACCTAGGAACTCAGATTCCTGCAACCTAAGAAGAAGAGGACTGCTAAGCTGAAAAACCCTGCAGAGAAGACGGAGACACCAACTGCTTTGGCCCCAGCTCTACCGGCCTGTCTCCCCACGTCTAAAGACATTGCTCCAGCGATGCTTTCCCCAGGGACTAGCGACCTCTGAATCCTCAGAGGACTGCCCTGCTCTAGAAGTACCAAGAACTCCCGAGGACAGCGGCTCTGTTCACCCAAGACTGCAAATTTGTAACCAAGGAACAACTTTAAAACAACTTGCGTTTCCCGCCGGAAGTGTGAGACTTGCTACTCTGCACCCGACGCCCCTGGCTCGACTTGTGGAGAGCAATCACTTCAGGGAGGACACCCCGGCGACTGCGAGACTGTGAGTAGCCAGAGTTGCCCCCCCCCCCGAGGCCCCACAGCGACGCTTGCAGAGGGAATCCTGAGGCTCCCACTGACCGCGACTGCCTGTTCCTCAGATCCCGACGCCTGGTAAAGACTCGCACCCGCAGCCCCCAGGACCAAAGGGTCCCAACTCCAGTGCAGGAGTGACCCCCAGGAGGACCTCTCCCTTGCCCAGGTGGTGGCTACCCTGAGGAGCCCCCCCCTTGCCTGCCTGCATCGCTGAAGAGACCCCTTGGTCTCCCATTGATTTCTATTACAAACCCGATGCTTGTTTGCATACTGCACCCGGCCGCCCCCGTACCGCTGAGGGTGTACTTTCTGTGTGGACTTGTGTCCCCCCGGTGCCCTACAAAACCCCCCTGGTCTGCCCTCCGAAGACGCGGGTACTTAACCTGCTGGCAGACTGGAACCGGGGCACCCCCTTCTCCATTGAAGCCTATGCGGTTTGGGCACCACTTTGACCTCTGCACCTGACCGGCCCTGAGCTGCTGGTGTGGTAACTTTGGGGTTGCTCTGAACCCCCAACGGTGGGCTACCTTGGACCCAAACTTGAACCCCGTAGGTGGTTTACTTACCTGCAAAAACTAACAAACTCTTACTCCCCCCAGGAACTGTTGAAAATTGCAGTGTCTAGTTTTAAAATAGCTATATGTGATTTATGTGAAAACTGTACATGCTATTTTGCTAATTCAAAGTTCCTAAAGTACCTACCTGCAATACCTTTCATTTGAAGTATTACATGTAAATCTTGAACCTGTGGTTCTTAAAATAAACTAAGAAAATATATTTTTCTATACAAAAACCTATTGGCCTGGAATTGTCTCTGAGTGTGTGTTCCTCATTTATTGCTTGTGTATGTACAACAAATGCTTAACACTACTCCTTTAATAAGCCTACTGCTCGACCACACTACCACAAAATAGAGCATTAGTATTATCTCTTTTTGCCACTATCTTACCTCTAAGGGGAACCCTTGGTCTCTGTGCATACCATTCCTTACTTTGAAATAGTGCATACAGAGCCTACTTCCTACAGGCTGGGATTGGAGAGACAACAATAATGCGTTTGCCTTGAGCTAGAGGTCTTTTTTTATTGATGGCCATCTGAACAGCAGTGAGAATTTTCTCAGTGGGAGCAAAGCGTTGTTCTGCTGCTGAATACAAATGTGATTTGTATGCAATCGGGACTGTCTCACCCTCATTGAAAGTTACATAGGTGAAACCAATGGCACCAGCAATTACTCTGATGACCAGATCTTTTTTGTTGTCCCTTGTGTGTAGGTGTTGTGCTGCTGCTGCAAGCAAGCTCTGAGAATGCATGTGTGTTTGACTGTCCAAAATTTACTTGAAAAGTCAGGATGTATTAAGTCATATAAAGGTTTTATGCATGATGCGTAATCTGGAATGAAAATTCAGCCAAAATTTTGAAAACACAATAGGGACTGAAGTTTTTTAATTGCATTTGGAAGTTGTAACTGTGCGCATATTTCCAAGAATTGTGGTGCTAGGCTCTTTTCTTCACTTGATAGCTCATATTCCAAAAACAGGACAATAAGGAAGGCTATTTTTGTTTTTTTTAGTTTGAATTTGTAACCGAACTCGGCAAATCCCACAACAATGCGAGCTACCCATCTTAAATGAGGCAGCAATTCATCATCCATGAGATAAATATCATATACATAGGACAATGCTTCAGGGTCAATGTTGTGCAATATTGAAGTCAGACGAGCCACAAATAGTCCTGGACTGTTCTTATATCCCTGAGGTAAATGACAGCATTTTTTCTGGGACCCTAGTTCGCTGAAATTTGTCAAGTCTCTACTCTCAGGAGCTATATTTTGGCAGAAGAAACCATTGGAAATGTCCAGTATTGTTTTGTATTTTTTACGCACTATGTTGTGCATGAGTGCTGTGCTATGTGAATTTTGTATAGCATATGTGCTTTTTTGACTGTTTTAATGGGTGTAGTCTAAAACTATTCTGCACGAATGGTCCGGTTTAGCTACTGGGATTAAGGGATTATTCATAGGTGAGACACAGGGTTTGATTACACCCTGGTACTCCAGTTGTGTGAGGATTTCTCTCACGGGTGCTTTTCCATCTTGTTTTATTGGATATTGGGGTTGAGGTTGGGGTTCATTGTTAATAGGGATTACAAGATAGGGGGAATCTTTATCCCATCCTAGGTGGTTGCGATATAACGTGCGTGCCTGCGCCAATGCCCAATCGATGGCATAGGATTCTGCGAGCTCCTCGGGAACAAGGGGCGAGAAAGAAGGTTTGAGAACATCTTCCCCATATGGGCAGGTACGGACAAATTCAGGTGGCAAATCCCCTTCGACCAACAGAATATCATATATGTTTACGACGCAGTCCCAAAAGATTGCATCTATTGTGCGCTCTATGTCTCCTTCTAACTGTAACGTTACTTTATACACCCTATCAGGCATGGAGACACGCATGTCCGCAGTTTCTACTTGTAGGAAGTCATCAGTTGCTTTCACATCCAGATGCTCTAAAAGATTCTGGTGAACTATTGTGACCTCTGCTGCGCTGTCTAATAGGGCTAATGCCCACTTCTTCTTGAGTGGCATGTCGAACTGCAACCGCTGCCACCTTTTTCTTTTTGAATTGTAGTTTTTGTTGAGGAAGTTTCTCTTCTTTTTTGAGAAAACTTCTGTTGAGCATTGTGATTCCTGTCTCGGTTTCATGTACTCAGTTCTTCACGCTGACCGCCCACCTCTCTCACTTCATTTTTCTGGTGAGTCCTGAAGGGAACGAGATTGGCGTGTATAATGATATCTGTCAGGCGTTTTTATATTATCTCTATTTCTGAGATTATATCTATTTTGTGGGGTCTCTGTATGTGGAGATTCTCCCCTTTCTTTTTAGGTGTTTGTTGTTTTTTATCCCAGCGTTTCTTAGTACCCTCAGGAGCTTGCTTTTGTAGAATCTTTATTAGATTTACCTTGAAGTTGTGGTTTTGTTGGTCTGGCCCCCAGACTATCTAGACCAATGCTAGAGTAGGTCAACGTGATAATCTTTGGCAGCTCAGGTACTTGATCCTGTGGAGGAACGTCACGGAGCCTCATGCGCACCGCTAGTGCGACTGCTTCCCCTTTAAGATTACTTAATATTATTGAGGATACCGTGGCAAAGTTGCCCATTAGTTGCATCCCCAAGTCCAGGGCCGGGGCAGCACCGTATTCATCTTGAATTAGTTTCAACACTTCCGGTAAGTTGGTAAGTGTTGGGGTACTGTGTGCGGTAGTATAGAGCATGGCAAATACCGTGCCACAGGTATTACAGTTATCTACAGTGAGAACCATCCAAAATGGCAAGCACATAGTTAGTATTCTGTTTTTATCCTGAGGTCCTGTATGGAGAAGGACTGCTTCCAGCGAGTTTATTTTTTTAGCTAACCAAAATGGAATTTCCTGTCGTTTGGCGGGTACCTTACTCATGATCGAATGTACAGTCGCAGGATTAATGCATGGCGTTACTGCATGTAGTTGCGCTGGTGCAGCACGTGCTGGGTTTGTATTCAGTGTTTGAATTGCATACTGTACTAATCGTCTGTATATTGCCGTCAGATCAGCAAATAAGCGGTGGACTTAAGCTACCGTTAAGTTTGCTGCAGCAGGGTGAGGTGTATAAGTGGCCAATAAAGACCAGGTAGGATCATCATTACTTAGAGGACCTAATCAAACGTGTAAAATTGTGTGGGGTAGGGCGCCATCAAGCCAATTATTATGTTCTTGATAGGGGTATCTCTAGATATGCATATGCTCTGTAGGATGACAGGAATAAAATTGTGACAAGGAGAGTGAAGCATAAAAATAACGCTACCATGTTGTAACTAGAATCATTAAACTAATTCCTACCTAAGCTATATTAGAGCACAGCATGTTAAGTTCTAGTTCTTCCCTTCAGGTTCCCCTGGGAAGACATCATCCCTCATACCTGAGCAAGAGGCCTGGAGTCTGCATAAGCAGCTGTAGCGAAGCGTTCAGCAATCAGCATACAGTTGTGGTCATCTGACTGGAATCTCCCTCTAACGTGCATAGGTCCTGCCTATGAAGGCACTATTAGCTTTGCCAATGTGTTTTAGTCATGTTGTACTGTCGCGTAGGCTCTCATTATTCTAATGAGACTACTGGATTTGAGCGGCAGAATCGCCTGCAGTGTGGGTGACTGAGTCTAACCCACTACAGGTGACACCTGTCGGCCTAATCCGGGTTTTGTTCTGGCTAACTAGCAGTGCCTCATCTCCACCCAAGAGCAGGGATGATTGGGCAGCCGAGCGCATGACACAATTGACTCCTCAGGGAGATAGTGGTCAATCAGATCTCATCCGTTTCTCTCATTTACATTAGTCTCACATATACAGGGACAGTCAGATTCAGAAGAAGTTTCAATAAGGTTCTAATGAAGCAACTGCATCTGAGATAATAAAGCATGTACTGCAATAACCAGGACGATGAAGCATGACAGGAATAAAATTGTGACAAGGAGAGTGAAGCATAAAAATAACGCTACCATGTTGTAACTAGAATCATTAAACTAATTCCTACCTAAGCTATATTAGAGCACAGCATGTTAAGTTCTAGTTCTTCCCTTCAGGTTCCCCTGGGAAGACATCATCCCTCATACCTGAGCAAGAGGCCTGGAGTCTGCATAAGCAGCTGTAGCGAAGCGTTCAGCAATCAGCATACAGTTGTGGTCATCTGACTGGAATCTCCCTCTAACGTGTATGGGACAGTGAAGTGTTTTTATAATAAAACAACTGATGTTCTGAGAAAATGTAGCAACACAAAAGGATGATGGACGGAGTGCTGAACAATGCAAACACTCACCCCCAGTCACAGATCTGGGTTTAATCCATCGTTCTTTTGCTCACTATGCCACCCCAGTTTGGACCCAGCCATATGCAAATCAGTCTTGACCCTGTTCCTCATGGGAACAGTCCAGCCCGAACTGCCAAGCCAGGTCCTCACTGGACCAGAAACAAGCATCCTGGGACCGGTTTCAGGGTTTTACCCTACGTAAGGATGTGTATGTTTCTATGAATACCAGAGACAAAGCGTTACCACGTTTACTGGCAACCTCTCTTAATGCAGCCTTGAGAGAAACACAGAGTAAAAGAAATGTCTTGTTTAAGAACACAGTGCTGGCCTAGGCAAAGAAACGCTAGATAGAGAGAAATAAAACAAGACCGCAAATGTGGCTATTGTTAAAATAATAAACAAAGCTGAATAAAATATATCTAGGTTAAAGTGCACAGCGGCAGGCTTAGTGTGCTAAAATAACGTGCATGGAGCTATAACTAAAATGGCTACATAGCAGTATACCGCAATGGCTTCTGTTCAGCATGGCTAAAAGTTAGTGGGATACAGGAGAATAGTGTGGATTGGAGTAGTGTCATAGAGTGAAGTGGCATACAGCGTGGTGTTATGTAGTGTCTCGGAGTGGCAGAGAGTGTCATGGAGTGGCAGAGAATGGAGTGGAGTGGAGTGTCATGGAGTGGCGTATAGTGTCCTGGAGTGGAGTAGTGTGGAGTGGTGTAGAGTGACGTACAGTGTCATGGAGTACCATGGAGTGTCATGGAGTACCATGAAGGGAGTAGAAAGGAATGGATTACAGTGGAAGGGAGTATAGTGGAGGGACGTAGTGTGGGGTAAAGTGTTGTACAGTAGAATGTTGTAGAGTGGAATAGAGTGTCTTAGAGTGGAGTGGCAAAGAGTGGTGTAGAGTGGAGTGTCATGGAGAGGAGTTCCGTAGTGTGGAGTAGAGCATCATAGAGTAGAGTAAAGTGGTGTAGAGTGGAGTAAAGTGGCAAGGAGTGGTATAGAGGGAGTTGCATACAGTGAAGTAGAGTTTTGCAACGTTGAGTGGCATAGAGTGAAGTAGAGTGGCATATAATGGAGAGTTAAAGTGTCATAGATAGAGTAGAGTGTCAGAGTGAAGTAGAGTGGAGTGGAGTGGCATAGAGTGGAGTGGCACAGAATGGAGTAAAGTGTTGCTGAGTGGAGTACAGTGGAGTAGAGTGGAGTGGTCTAGCGTAAAGTGGAGTAAAGTGTCAGAGTGGAGAGGCTTAGAGTGGCATGGAATGTTGTGGAGTGGAGTAGAGTGGAGCGTTGTGTCATAGAGTGTTGTGTCAGAGTGTTGTGTGGAGTGGAGAGGAATAGAGTGGAGGGGCATAGAGTGGATGGGTGTGTCGTAGAGTAGAGTGGTGTGTAGTAAAGTCACACAGAGAGGAGTGACATAGAGTAAAGTGGCATAGAGTGGAATTAAGTATCGTACAGTGAAGTGGAATAGCAAAGAGGTGAGTGGTGTGTTGTAGAGTAGAGAGGAGTGGAGTGTTGTAGAATGGCCTGTTGTAGAGTGGAGTGTAGAATGGATTGGCATAGAGTAGAGTGGTGTAGAATGGAGTGAAGTGACGTGGAGTGCTGTAGAATGGAAGTGGAGTGTTGTAGAGTGGAGTGTCATGTTGTAGAGTCGTAGGCAAACCAGACAGCTGAACTGTCTGGTAGACTTCGACCTAAAAAAATGTGAACACTCGAGCACAACACAAGCTTTTGTCCAGCTCATCCACTGTGAGTTTCTGGCCTAACGGAAATACATGCCACTTTGAGAATCAGTGCCCTGAGGCCATACCATGATCCTGTTCTCTGCTCTGCGTCCATGTAGAAAGGGTTGGAATGTTTCTTTTTTCCATCTACAGCATGTATATTTACTCTAAAAATGCCTGAGTTAGAGCATTTGTGCTGCTAACAGCATGGCTCAAAAACACAACAGGTTAATTGTCTCTTTGAGTTTCCGAGCTCTGTTGTTTGCCGCACCTGCATTAAACCTGAGTATTTCTCGAGTTCATGCATGTACTTGTTAGAAATGGTCTGGTTGGCTAGGGTAGGAACCTAAGCCAGGCAGGAACTACCACTCTATTCAGGGCATGGGAGTTACACACCCAAGATAACCCCTGCTCATCCCCTTGGTAGCTTGGCACGAGCAGTCAGGCTTATCCCAGAGGCAATGTGTAAAGCGTTTGCAAAACACCCACAACACACGTGACACAATAAATACACCACAAAGGAATTGCTACAACAAGTTATATAAAAATATACTGTATTTCATAAAAGCAAGCTGCTGGACACAGCAATTATTGCTGGTGACACTTCAGGGCACGTTGCAGTGCGTCCAGAGTGCTTCTGGACCGCTGGATAGAGAGACCAGCTCAGCCTCACCTCCGAGCAGGGTGCACATGACCACGCAGGACAGCTGCTCTGAATATAAAGCGGGACTCTTACACGGGCCCATGGGGAGAGCAGGAAGAGTCATCTTCCTGGAGCGGTCTCCCTCACTGGAGGAACGGCTGCTCTTCTGTGCGTGGCTGCCGCTCCTCTCCCGAGGAAAGATCTGGCACCCGACCCATGCGTACCGCAGGCCTTGGCAGGAAGGAACAAAAGACGGCAGCCAGGCCGCTGCAGGTTCTTGTGAGGGAGGGTGAAGCCTCCTTTAATGCACCCCCCTGTCTGGTTGCACAGTCCAGCAGTCACTTTGCCCCGTCAACCATACCTGACAAGGTGCGCGAGCTAGCGAGTTCAGGGTCACCACCCCGGGTTGCAGCCGTGATTGCACCCAGGTAGGTGCATGCTTGTGCCCTGTGGGCACTGAAGGAGTGCGCGCTTCGAGCGTGCTGCACAAACACAAAAGCTGCACTCCTTATCCTCATCCCCTCCAGGGACCAAAACACTCCCAGAGATATGGTGAAATATTCAAGTACCCACCAGGCACTTCTCATCTAGGTACAGTGCTCGCCTTGCGCTAAGAAGTACAAAGCAGGGGAGAAGTTGGGGCACACCACCTAGCCCCTGGGCGACACTGGGGGCACCTGAGCAGGGTGCAGGCAGGCAGGCCAGCACAGAAGGGTGTGATAAGCAGAAGTGGCAGTCCTCCTTGGTGACCTATCAGGTCCCAGATTAGCACATCAGAGAACAGTCCCCAATGGCGTTTCGTAGTAAGTCCTTTGCAGCAGCCTCTGGTGCCAAGTCTACACAGTGTCCATCAGTGTCTCTCCATGTGGGGGAAAGCTCCCTGTACTTATACTTATTTTGAAAAGCTTCCACAACGGGGTCCAACCAGCACTAACTGGTTCCAGGAATGTTCCCTTTCTTCTCCAGCACTGGCCCCAGACATCAGTAGGGGGTAAACAAGCGCTTTGTGTGAGGGCAGGACACAGCCTATATAAATGTAAGTGCGCCCCGCCTCTAACTCTCCCAGCCCAGGAAGACCATTCGGTATGCAGATGTACTCTTGTGACACCTCCACCCTCACTGTGTACAGGCTGTCTGAGAAGTATCACAAAGCCCAGCTGTCACTCTACCCCAGAAGTGGATTGGAGTCAAGCTGCAAAACACCAGAGTCAAGAGCTCAGAGAAATGCTCACTTTCTAAAAGTGGCATTTCTATAATGGTAAGAAGAAATCCACATACACCAGTAAGCAGCATTTCTCACTACCATTATAACCATACCAAACATGCCTATGCCACCCTTCATAGATCAGACAATACCACTTAGACATATGTTAGGGCGTTTCCAATGCAATCCTATGAGACGAGAAACGCTCACAGTAGTGAGAAACTACATGGGCTGTTTGTCACTACTAGCACATGTAGTACATAAGACATATGTCCTACCTTTTACGTACACAGCACCCTGCCCTTAGGGCTAGCTAGGGCCAACCTTAGTGGTGACTTATATGTAGTAAAAGGGGAGTTCCAGGTCTGGCAAGTAAATTTAGATGCCAGGTCCCTATGGCAGTAAACTGCTCACACAGGTTCTGCGGTGGCAGGCCTGAGATAGGTTTGAAAGGCTATTTCTGTGGGTGGTGCAAGCTGCTCTGCAGGGCCACTAGTAGCACTTAATTTACAGGCCCTGGGTATAAGGATACTACCGTACAAGGGACTAATAGGTAAATTAAATGTAAAAATTAGGTGTAAGCCAATCATACCAAGTTTAGAATGGAGAGCACATGCACTTTAGCACTGATCAGCAGTGGTAAAGTGCCCAGAGCCCTAAAGCCAACAAAAAGAGGTCAGAAAACGTAGGAGAAAGGCAAAAGGTTTGGGGATGACCCTGTAAAAAGGGCCTTGTCCAACAGTACTACATACAGGAAGAAAAAGACAAAGGCAGACCCCCTTTGGAATCGATGCAGTGCACAGACCAAGGTCATGATATGACTGTGGATCTTTACCAAGTGGGTGATTTTTGCACATTCTAATACAAATATAGACAGCAAAACTTATAAAAAAGGGGAACTGCTTTAGTTTCTTCATTGTACCAAGTTCAGAAGGTTGTAGTGGAGGGTGAACCAAGATATTAAACTGAGCTGATCCAAGGCTCTATCTGGGACAATAGGCCTGTGCATGGCCCGTGATTGGCCCGAGCTCTGTAAACATTTGCCATGCAAATCATGTAACAAACATTATGTAAAAACATAAAGTTACTTGTTAGCTCTCTAAAAAGCAAACTGCAGCATTTCTCTGTGCGATAAAAACAAGTTATTATGAACTGCTGAGAACAGAGAAGAACAAAGAAAATCAAACTCCCTTTGTCTTCAGAGTCTTGAAATGCACAGTTCACATAGACATCAGTAAGAGAGCTTTAACCTCGACACTATGGTGGTACACATCTGCTGCTGGAGAGGCACTGAACTGGTGCTGCAGAGTGAGTGTGCTTGTAAAAATTACAGGGATCAAAAAAACTTGCCCTTTTCTAGTTCCCCAGGGCACGATGTAGACAAAAATACAGCTCTGTAGGTGGTTCCTCATTTAGACCCAGGGCACAGGTCAGGGGTGTATCTTAGTCAGTAAGATTGGAGTGTGGATGTGCTTCAGATTGCCCAACAATCACACAGGGATATCTTTTTTAAAACATATATGAGAAGCAAAACATGAGTGAGGATTAAGGGGCAGTGAAAGAGAGAGTAAGGCGGGTTGTTGGGGATACTAAAAACACAATATTTTTCAAAATAATCAACATTTTTAAGGCTTTCAAAACAGAGACAAGAGAGTGTGTTCTTGTCAGTGTGGACACTTAGAAATTCCCTGGGAAAATCTGACAGACGCTTCACCATACCTGACTGAATGCGCTTGTACCCAACTATTTAGTACAGAATACATTTTTAGGAGGATGTACGATCTCAAACACCTCCACCCATTGAAGTTACGCCCCTGGCACAAGTTTCAGAGGGGCATCCTGGAATTACTACTCCTGTTCAGTCATTTAGACGCTGCATACATGATCTTGTTTTTCCTTCACTTAGTCCTCCTTCATATCCCTCCCCCTTCCTTCTTCCTTTTGCCTTTGTCCCCCTTTCATGGCCTCTGTTAAAGCAGAAATCTCAGCTATATTTTAGTCACAACAGACTAGATAGTGGATTTCATTCTCTATGTCGATGAACCGAACCGAATCTGCTTTAAAGAAAATGTCATAGTCATCAAATTAAATATTAAGCAATTCACTATACATCATCATAGAACTAATACGACCATTAATAACCACATCAGTTTACTAAGAAGTTAAACATTTATTTCCCTATATTAACAATGCAAAGGTCATGAAAATAACTCTCAAGTTCAATTGGTACATGTAACGAAACAACAAAGACTGATTGAATCTACAAGTGTACCTAAGCTTAATTAAAGCAAATAAGACCAACAGCTCAATAGAGATTATACAGAACCGTAACAATAGAATCTGAGTAAGAGAAATTGAATACACTGAATTAACAAACAAAAACTGTCAATGACCATTCATGAGTTTGGGAGTAACATGTCACTAACGACTAATTAGCATTAACGTGTTGGGCTTCATGTAAAAGATTTAGTAACACAAATTTAGAAAAACATCTATCTATGGCGCTAGCAAAACTAAGCAGTAGTATATATTACCTATCCTTAAGGTAATCAGCAATCATATTATAGCTTCTTCAGAGGGACAGCAACATCAGCATCAGAACAGGAACAAGTAACATTAGTTCAGTATTGAACAGACTTAATAAACTCAGAAAAAAATAAAACACCAGAATGTCAGTAGACTGAATGAGAAAGTATGAAATCACAACAGGTATACGAAGTAAAGTCTCTGGGAACTCAGGAAAGTAAAAAGACCGACTGACTGACTGCAGTCCAACATTATATTAAAATTACTAAACCCTTATGACTGGCTGAAACATAAGGTGAGAAAAATATGCCCAATAGGAAGTTTAACAGATATCAAAATTATATAAAATGTTAGCTCTGTCAGTTTTCATTCGCTGTCATTCCATTGACGAAACTCGAACTAATACAAACATTTCTTGTACATCCTTTTCTCCTGCTGCATCTGTAGACCCATTGTTTGGTACCCTCCGAATACGCTGTTACTGGACAGTTATTACAAAATACGGAAACATTTCTTCTGCACCGTTTCCTGGAGGGAAAAACATAAGCTAGAAACATAAATACAGACAAATATGCGAATACACTGAATGAAGTCTGTTAAGCAACGGAATACACGAGAAACATTTAGTACAGATAATATTTCACAGTGACCTTGCTTCTGCTTCTGCCCAACAGAGGCCACAAAATAATCTTTTATTTCAGCATTTATTTCAGCAAAGAACATGCTCCTAAAGAGACAGAATATTTTCTATCACAGTGCTAACTTAACATTTAGAAAACATATGTAGGCCTTTTTACTCGATGGCGACCTATAAGTAGATCACAGTTTTCGCAAACATAGATTTATAATCAAATTATTACATAAAGACAAAATTATTTACAACAAAATCTCAGCTCTCACACCTCTCACCTCTAATTTAACACCTGAATAGGTGATTGAGGTGAGGGGCAGGGGAGGACCCAACCTGTGAAAACAAAGGTCCCACCATACTCTCCACACGCTAAAATTGACCAAGCCCCACTCCTAGCGGGGGTAGCCCTGCATATACTCTCCCTCCACTCACAGAGCCTGAGGTGAATTTATAGGCAGGTGCGACTGGCATTCATGGACAAAAGGGGCATTGTCCTGCCACCCTCCGTGGAGAGAGAAGAACAGGGAAATAAACACAGAGTAGCCAAATGTAAATCACTGCTCTGAAACAGTGTGCTGAATCTCCTGGGTGTACTCTAGTGAACTTTGCAGATGTCCTACTGCGCAAGTGCCAGCTGGGAGAGATTTTCTTCGACCTGGAGGCACAAGCTACAGCAGAGACATCATCGAGAGGGAGTGCTGAGTGATAGCATAACTGGCTAATTCAGAATGAGTGAGAATGAGTGGAACAGAGTTAGACAGAGTGGGCCAGAGTAGATTGAGTGACAATGCATGAATTAGTAAGACGAGGTAAAACTGAGTAAGTCAGAGTGAGACAGTAAACTTAGTGCAAGAAAGTGTGAGAGAACCCTTAAAAAAACCTCTTTGGAATTCGAGTCATAGATTACGCCCCATCACTTTTAAACGTCACCAGCCAAAGCTGCTTATAGGTCAGCAGCCACCTGAAGGCACGATCCCCAGGGGACACACGACAGCTTGATTGCAGTGTCTGAAGTCTGACCTCACAGGTCTAGATGGTGCAGTAGATGCTGAAGACAACTTTAACATGATGGATGCAACTGAAGATGTGCACTATAGTCCCTTCTGTCTGAAATGTACCTTACATTTGTTGGCGGCAAACAGATGTGAAATACAATTCAGAAAAGAGTAAAATTTGTGTGGAAACAGCCATTGTGTTGCTGGTGTAATGCAACTACCCAATGCACTTCCTCACCTGGAAAAGGAATACTTGGAAGCCACCATGGGAGGAGCCAAGCCCAGCTTGTTTTGGGCTCAAGGACCCGTAAGGACCCAGAGCTGAGCCAGAGCCAGGCACCCAGCTTGAGCTAGACTCAAGTTGCAAGGGCGCATAACACAGCTCCTGAAAATGGTTTGCAGTGAGTTGCATTTGTGCAGCTTATTTGACCAATAGGACCCGCCAACTTCTAATTAAGGTAAGGCCAAGGACGACTGGTGTTCATGGGCAAAAGGGGCATTGCCCTGCTACCCTCTGGGGAGAGGCAACAACACGGAAGTAAATACAGAGTAGCTGAAAATAAATCATTGCTCTGAGACAGTGTACTGAATCTCCTGGGTGAATTCTAGTGAACTTTGCAATGTCTTACTGCGCAAGTGCCAGCCGGACAAGGTTTTCTTCGACCTGCAGGCACAAGCTAAAGCAGAGACATAATCGGAGAGGGAGTACTGAATTAGAAAACAAGTGATCCAGTTGCTTTTGGGGCGCATAAACAGTGGCCATGGGAGGAGTTACAAAACTCCATCCACTTCAATGGCTGGTGAGGTGGGACAGGCCAATGAGACAAGAAGGGAGTAGGTGGCAACAATTTGTTGATCATCACTGATGGGCAGGCTGTAATAAGGGTGCCGGTTTCTGCTCTACTGGCAATAACGCATATTTAGTACTGCATTTGGTTTCACTTTGAAAAAACGTTATGGAGCCGAGCATGACAGAGTGCTCCTTATCTGGACCGTAGAGGCCCAAAATAGGGAAGTAACCAGCTGCGCACAACAATTACACTAGTGGACTGAGAGGTAAGTGTGAAGTTAAGGCTCTGCCTACATCAGGGGCATTGTCAACCCCCGCCCCCTTTAGCAGCTACTGTAGGGTGGGGTTCTTGATGGGCCTCTTCTGTCTGCATCTCAGCAGACAAAGGCTCATAATTAACTTGGGAGAGTGAGTGAGTGAGTGAGTGAGTGAGTGAGTGAAAGGAAGGATGAGTGGATGGATGGATGGATTGATTGATGATGAAAGAAAGGATGGATAGATGGTAGAATGAATGAAAGGATGGATGGATTGACAGATGAGTGGAAGGGTAAATGGACGGATGAGTGGATGGATGGATGGATGGATTGAAAGTATGGATGAATGAGCGAAATGATGGATGAGTGAAATGGTGCATGTAAAGATGTATGAGTAAAGAAATGGATGGATGAGTGAAAGGCAGGGTAGATGGATGTCTGGATGAAAGGATGGATGGATGAGTGAAAGGGTGAATTGATGATGGATAAATAGATGGATGAGTGAGTGAAAGGATTGGTGGCTGAGTGAAAGGGTAAATGGAGGGATGTATGAATGAATGGATGGATGGGACGAAGGGTGGATGGATGGGTGTAAGGATGAATGGCTAAGTGAAAGGGTGGATTGATGAGCCAAAGGGAGGATGATGGATGGGTGGAGTGAAAGGATGGATAGATGGAGCAAAAGTGTGAATGGATAAGAGAAAGGATGGATGGATGATTGAATGGATGGATGAATGGATGGATGAACGGAGATGGATAAGTGAAAGGACTGATGATTGAGTGGATTGATTGGCTTAGTGGATAGGTGTCCCTGGACTAGTAGCTTCTCTTGTTTATGGGCTTCACAGTTTCACTACACCCTCCTTCTTTTGTGGTCCATTTTTATTCTATCAAGAGTGACTGCTTCGGGTCCAGCAACAAACTAAGGAGGCTAGTGACATTGTTTGATTGCTGACAGGGTTTCATGAAGGTGCCTGCATCAGCAATCAGAGATACTGTTCACAGCTGGTGAAATCCTAGCACTGAGAGCATTGGCTGTGTGACCATGTGTGTGAGTTAGCATGAGAGAAGGAATGAGTCAGAGTGAGTGAGAATGAGTGACAGCAAAGTCCAGCATGTTTGAGAATTAATGTGAGTGAGTGAGAGAGAATGACAGTGAGTGTAACTGAGTGTTACTTTGTGTGAGACTGAGTCACAGCAAGACTGAGTAATTCAGAATGAGTGAAAATGAGTTGGACTGAATGAAACAAGGTGGGCCAGAGTAAAATGGGTGAGACTACGTTGGTTAGTAAGACTGAGTGAAACTAAGTGAGTCAAAGTGAGACAGTAAACATAGTGCAAGAAAGTGTGAGAGAACCCTTCAAGAAAAGGTTCTTTGGAATTCGAGCCAAAGATAACGCCCTACCCCTTTTAATTGTCACCAGCCACCACTGGTTAAGGGACCTCGAATGCTGAGTGGATCACCCCCTTCTATTGTACTTTGTGCTCACCATTGTCATATTAAGCACTTCAGTGAAAGAAGAAAGGAATCAAGGGCCAGATGTATCAAGTGTTTTTGCATTCGCAAATGGTGCAAATGGCCGTTTGCGAATGCAAAAATGCCTTTCAGTATGTATGAAAGGCATTCGCTATGCAATTTTAAGGAATCGCTAAAATAGCGATTCCTTAAAACTGCGAGCCCGTTTAGAGAATCACAAATTGCGATTCTCTAAATAAGAAATCACAAATAAGGAATCCTTATTTGCGGTTTCTTAAGCACATGTATCAAACTTTTCCTTAATGCGAATTGGGCATTAAGGAATTGCCATTACCACCAAGTTCAACTTGGTGGCAACTATGTGCAAATTTTTTAAAAAGCATTAAAAATGCATTTTCAAAATTGACATGTAACACACACATGCCCCTTTGGCATGTGTGCACCTTACATGTCCTTAAATAATTTTTTGGGGTGCAGCAGAGGAAGCCTTAGGCCCACAGCACCCTGCGGTTTTGCATTTCCCAAATTGTGAATTCCAGTTAGGAATTAGCAATTTGGGAAATGCAAAAAATTCGCAAATATGGGCCTACAGGCCCATAGGTGCGAATGGGCTCAGAATCGCTATTTGCGATTCGGTAATAGCATTTGCGATTTTTAAGAAATCGCTATTACTGAATCACAAATATGATACATACCATTTTGCAACTCTGAAATAGTGGTTTCTTAAAATTCGCTATTAGAGAATCGCAAAGTGGATTCTTGATACATCTGGCCCCTAGAGGCCACAGAGCCGTATTCAGGCAATGCAGAAACAAGGTTGTTAGCATGCTGGCAGCACTTTCCCCAATTTCCCTGAAGTGTAGAAGCACTGTATAAACACATTCACATGAGTTACAGAAGCCATGCACCCATCGCTTTGTGTTTGAATGCTTGGGGCTGTGATACTTTGCTGCACTTGCAGCTCCACAAGGGATCTGTGAAGCAGATTTACATTTGCTTTGTTCGAAAAAAGTGAGAGAATCCCTTTTCCATGGTTTGACCACTGCATAGAAATGCAAAACAGCAATGAAAATCCAATATTTAGAAAGCGCAAGTCACAGATGACCAACACTAGCACTCAAAGGGTGAAGGACTAACAGTGTAGTGTTTAACTGGAAGTGTGATATGTATAACTAAATCCACTGACTTCTCACAACTCACAGTATCACATTTCTCCCCCAGGAGGAAGAACTAAGACGATGGCCAGCTTTCCTACCAGCTCCACCTACCTCAACGCCTCTTTCTTCAATAGCACTTCGGCGCTGCCGCCTCCAAAAGGACCGAGCTCCTCACCAACGCTGGGCATTGCCATCCTCTCCGTGGCACTGATCGTCGGAGTTCCTGGCAATTTGTTCATCATATGGACCATCTTGGCCATCATGAAAAAGCGCACCGTCACCTGCCTCCTGATTCTGCACCTGGCTGTGGCCGACACAGTAGTGTTACTCACAGCCCCACTCTTTATCCATCTTCTGGCCACGGGCTACTGGGCCTTTGGTGCTGCCATCTGCAAGATCTGTCACTACATCGGTTGCCTGAGCATGTATGCCAGCATCTTTCTCATCGCCTGTATGAGCCTGGATCGTTTTCTTGCTGTGGCCAAGCCGTATGTGTCACAGAAGGTACGCACCAAATTGGTGGTCTTGGAGATCATACTGGGCATCTGGATTCTGTCGTTCCTGTTAGCCATACCAATGCCCTTTTATAGGGTGATTTTCATCAATCCGGCCAATGGTTGGCCAGTCTGCATTCCATTCCATAGCAGTTCCAGACACATCATTTTCCAGTACCTTTTTGAGACGCTATTTGGCTTCATTATTCCCTATGCAGCCATTCTTACCAGTTACATCTATATAGGTCTGCGGTTAAAAAGTGCTCAGTTTCAGCGCAAACGTAAGACTGGGCGCCTTATCACTGTTATTATGCTGACCTTTGGCATTTTCTGGCTTCCCTACCATGCTATCAACGTTATCCAAGTCCTTGGAAATATGGCATCAGGACCTGCTGCGGACAGCCTGAAAGGGGTGGCCAAGAGAGTTCGCCCCACCGTTACAGCACTGGCCTTCCTGAGCAGCAGTGTCAACCCCATCCTCTATGCCTTCGCTGGCAGCTCCTTTATCAAGTCCGCCGGGCTGGGGTTCATGGCCAAGCTCTTTGAAGGCACAGCCTCTGAGGCCTCCAGTATACGGAAGGCATCTCAGGCTTTCCAGCGGCAGCGCAGCAGGAATGATTCTGTGGAGTTGGAGAAAATGGAAGTAAATCCAAAAAGCAGAAACACTTCTACAACCATGTCACGGTCAACCACGGGATGTGGTACTCCCTGATTTCTGCTAACATTACAGATGCCTCATTATTCTCAAACTGAGTTAAGCTAAAGGGTTACCACACTCATAAGCACAGTACATTTAAGAGTAGAGTGAACAGAGGGAATTTCAGTATTGTGTTTGTTTGCCTGTTGGTACCACCATTATACACTGTTCAGTGCTAGTAAAACATTTTGCAGGTACTCTACCAGTTTGCATTTTTCCACTGCTGCCGTACCAGCCACATGTCTGACTGAAATCTGTGGAATGATGCATACATTTCATCACACCATGAACCTGGGACTGCAACTTTCAGCTTTGCTGGACCATCTTTCGAAACTCATATATAATGCACAGCCTGAAATGGTGGGTAATATTTAGTGAGAATTGAGAAAACCCAGTCACAGGCTCAGTATGCCAGAATCCTCCTGGTGAACATCAAGGTTTTCCAGCACATTTCTTGCTCTACCACTGCCATGCAACTTATATAACATGTATATATGACACAGGACCTGAGATCATCAACGTTTGCATCCCAGAACTCATCTCCTGAGCCTCTATTCCACCTTTGTATAAGGCACAAGCTCTGTAATCTGCATGGTATACATTCCAGAGAAGGGCCTCATTAGTCTCTGCATCCCATTTAAAGGGAGAGGGACATGAAAGCTCTACACTGTGCACAGCACGGGCACACTGCACTGGCATCTGTGCAACATTTATATAGAAAAAGTGGCATTAGATCTACATTCTTTACACTCCTGGCACGCCACTGGTTCCTATAAATACATCTATAAACAATAGAGTATGAGATTTATACACAATGTGCCTTGAGACTCACTTCGGCAACATCTGCACAACACTGAGTAGAAAAACAAGCATGGGATATTTATAAAAAGCACTGCCTGTGACTCACTTCAAAGTTTCCTGTACTACAGCTACAGACGGCCTGGGTGTAGAATATCTATAAGATACCCCTAAGGGGGAGGGAGTGCATTGCTTATGAAATGCACTCCCTGGACTCCCCTCACCAATGAAAGTACCATATGTATATTAGAAGCAAGAGCAACTCATTTCTTTTGGTTTTTCATACACAACTTACTGCACCTATCATGAACCACAACTATCAATCTTAGCCTATGATATTAGCGACATACATGTACAATTGTCATTTTAATCGTTCATTTCAGTAACAAATTGCAGTCCAACCTCAATATTAACTTATCTCCCATTCTTTACCATTACTCCAATCTAACGCAACCAGGCAAAAACATGCTTTTCACATCTCTTTCATACCAACAGTAATTACAATAATAATATTCACATTGTTTTAATATCTCACACACACCACGGTTTTGCAGTCTCTAAGTGGTATCAATAAAATATGAGACTGTTACTAGATTTAGTACACAAGAGTTCAACTAAGCCATCCTGGCCATTTAGAGAGAGTGTGCAGCTTTGCATTACCTGATTAAATTCGTTTTTGATACAAAAAACTGTTAAAAATTGGTACATAATAATTTTGGAATATTTAATAATTCCAGTACAAGGCAAGTGATAAATACTGTGATACAAGCCAGTAATTTCTATTTAAAAAGTGTATTAATTCCAATAATTGATTATTTTGAAAGTGAGCATAACAAGCAGATATAATTCATCCTGATAGTGTTCCGGATGCACTAGAAAAGCAAGGCAGACGTTTCATGTGCAATTGCACAGCACCATGGTTAGTTATTGCAGCTCAGCATTGTCGCACTGTTATTCATTGAACATGTAGCACTTACGTAAAAGTAAAATTGCTACGGTCTAGGAAACTCAGGGAGCTATTGATGTAAGCAGCTTCTCGGAAGCTACATAATCTTGATTGTGTATGTATTCCTGATAACTCATTGTAGCCCAGGGTCACTGAGACATTCTATGTAGTGTTTACAAAGAACAAGCTCTAACTCTTGCATATATTAAGAGGGCAAACAGGACCTAGTATCCTGGTCACTCATTGTACAAACATCTAATCCAATTTCATCTTCTATGTCAAATTTCTCCACAGTCAAAAACTTTAACCTGAATTTCAGTATCAAATTCAGCATTAAAGTTATCCCTGATCACAAGCTAGTCATTGATTGTATCAAAAACACAATCAAACCCTTAGTTAAAACCATAAATTCATACTTATCCTTACTGACACTGTTATCCTGGCTTATAGTTTTAATCTCAATATCTCCTTTTTCCACATCTCACTACAAAACCACACTTTAATCATCCATACATTTAGATTACATTTTCACACTCAATCTTGTAACGATTATCTACATTTAGTCCTGTGATATATATTCAGGAAAAAGGATGGAAGAGTTGTTTCTTTATTTACGTCAGACAGTGCTACACTCTAAATTGATGATACTAATGTTGAAAATGCCCTTACCTTATAATTCTGTAAAAATGCCCTTACATTAGAGGTCTACACAGATAAACCCTTAGTGCATCACAATAACATGCAGCCTGTTTCTGATGACATTGCAAGTCTAATATCATTCTCAGTTTCAAGCCAAAATCGACGCCCATTCCCACTTAGCCTTTTCCTAATCTAGCCGAACACTGCTTCAGAAAATCATTCTGAGCCAGATCTCAAGTTGCATCTGCAGTCACACATTAGCCTAAATTTTAATGTCAATGTCTTCCTCATCCAAAGGTTCACTTCCTCCTAGAACTCGCTCTTCATCTCAATTTCTTCCATACAGACTTCTTTCTTAAATACCTCCTACCCCGACTCCATCTCATGCCTAACAAAATCCTCAGCCTTATATTGATTTCCACATTTTCTGTGTATGTTACCTTTCAGTCTATGCTCTTCAATACCATACACATCTGCTCTCCATTCTCTATTTCACTCAATAAGTGTCAATCTATTGCTGATCTCTGATCTCTTTCTACCCCTCTTATTTTACACTTTAGATTGTAATACTCAATAAAATACTATTAGAAAGTTAACTCATTATTTTATTATCCTAGCACATGTGCTTTGGTGCACCCTTCACAAAGAGTTTTGAATATAATATGTGGCCTTTTTGCCAGCCTTATTTTAAATGGTCACCGCCATATCATGACTGATTAGCTCCTCAGTCATGTCTTTAATCTCAGTCTGTATCCTTAGTGTCAATCAGAGGATCAGGTTTACCCCAACCCAGCCCCTATGTAAATTATAGTTGGATATTTTACCTTAAATTAACATCAACTCCTTCTCATTTTATCGTTAATCTTTTTCTTGCTTTTTAATAATACACTTTAGATAAGTATCAGGCCAACTGCCAACCTCAAAGACAACCTTTTATCCCACACTATAATTTCTTACTTACCTAATGCCTAAACAAAAATGTCATCCCTTATTTCAACCATGAACTAACAATTCTCATCAAAATTCCCCAATCCTAACACTCCACTCTTGGCATAGCCTGTACTTTGTCCCTAATCACACATTTATTATCGGCATTAGTCTTATTCCATACATCTTTTCCTCACTTTTGCTTAAATGTTTAAGCATAATCTAACTTTCAAACTCAATTTAAACCTTAGATCCTCAGTTCTACCTGCACCTCGTTCATCAAATTAACATTTCTTTTTAATGTTCAATAGCTTCATTAACATCTTTCACAATAGTATAGAGAAAGAAAAGAGACCAGTTTTTCTCCCATATAATGCTTAACATAGTTTATCTTGAAAAAACAAGTAAGCCAAGACGTACCAAACAAGGATAAGCTTGTTTGTACAAGACAACAAGAGGAAGAGCAAACATGCTTTAAACTCTCTGCTACCCATTGTTTACAATTACTCTATGTTCTGGAAGGCTAAAGACTGGAAGTAGGGAAAGCATTTCAATATACCATAGGAAAATGAAATACTAATACTGTCTATGGTGACAACCACTTTATATACCACAATTAAAATCTATAAACCTCCCAGTGAGGGTTCTGAGCTGTACATGCTTTATCCGGGCACGCTCTGCCTCAATATTAGGCAATAATTCCTAGATTCTAGAATGGAACAGAATCCATATATTATTCACAACACTGCTGTGGTGTAAACTATCATACTATAAACCATCATCTTAACCATCCTACAGCTCTGAACCTTCGTGGCACTAACCTTTTCTTTTTCACTTTTAAATTCCACAATTCCGAAAACTTCCAACTCATTGTGAACCTTCATACAATTCTCAAACTCATTCTCACTCTCAATCCTAATTCCATTTCCCACCTACATTTCACATATTCCCACCTCAATCTCAGTTTTATTTTCACTGTCATCAATCTCCCTTTTTTTCACATTAATCTCTGCCTCCACATTGAAATATCTGTCTCATTAATAGCTGCAATCACATTGCCAACATTTATATTACTGGCCTTCATCTTTCTTTATTTCTCCTACTCTAACTTCCAGATATTATCAACCTCTGTATTTCCCTAAATCTATGTTACTCTCAATCTTATCTCAGTCTCACTGTCAACCTCCTTTTCAACTTCCATCTCACTCTCAGCCTGTATCTCGCTCAAATTCTATTTATATCTCAATGTGCATCCTACTAAGTTAAATTATCCATTCAACTATTCTAATCTTCAGGTTTACCACCAAGTTTGTTGTCACAATAATTTTCATCTCGATCTGGTAGATCTTATTGATTTTACTCCCAGTCCTCTTTCACCTCTGTATAGAGCCATTCAGCATGCTATTATTAGGGAAGAGTATCTACCTGACCCATCAACAAGCAGGTAATATCCAACTTCACCCAAGGGTCACTTCATATGAAAAAATCTCTAATATTAGAGCTTGTTCTTCCCCGCTCAAGTAATCAATGCATTTATGTATATATTTTCAGTCTATTTCCTAGATGTCAGACCCAGTAAGTGGTATTTGCAGGATCCCAGCATTCGTACAATTCAACTAAAAAAGGTCAGAATTCTCAGAGATCTTTACACAAGAGAAGCTCTCTTTCCTATCAAAGACTGGATCCCCCAAGTGTCACTGAAAGAGTTTGTTACCATATTTCAACCTCTTCCAAATCTGTAGATTTTGTACTGGATGCTAAAGTCCCCATGCTGCAGGATGTGACTAAACTGTATCCTATTAGATTCATATGCTCTTCAAAGTTAAGCTGCTTATACTTCCTGACTATGTAAGCTCTGCAATTCTTTTGGTTGTCAATTTCTTTGTGAACTGTAATAACACTCTACTGGCAGGCTGCCTGAAGCTACTGTTGTATTTTTTGAACTCACATTCTGAAGCTCATCTTATCCTTGGTGAAGAGAAATGTGACCACATTAATCCCCTCCTCGTATTTCTTTGTCAATGTCACCCCGTAGTTGCTTGCATGTTATTTGAGATCTCCTGTGTTTCATGCTGCACCTTCAACGTCCCTAAAACCAGCTTCTCAAAGGGCAAACTCAAGCTCACAGTGGAACCTGAAAATCAGGACCTTTGGTATCCCAGAATGAAAGAAAACCCTCACAGAAATTGTTTATTACCTGGATAGCGTCCTCATAGACTGTTTTTTCCATATTACGTTGTACAAATGCTGTGCTCCTATATTCTGTTACACCTTTCCCATCTACAATTTGCCAGCCTGATATGCAATTACATTCACAAATTTTCACTTTATGCCTTTTTGTTTCCACTTGAGCAATCTATTGTTAGGTGCCTTATAAATACATTTAATAAATTAAAAATAACAAAGCTTTATTCCCATCCCCAGCCTCGTCCTCTCTTTTACGTGATATTTGCAAACCTTATCTGATTCCACATCTCCAGTCCCATACTTAGGAGTTGGCTTATTCATAGCCAGAGCCCCGTAGGAAATATCCAGTGCTGTCCTCAACCCAGACTGGTCCTGGGTCCAGATCGGCTTAGTTTTGCCCCTCTTCTGACCCCCCATGCCGATACTCAGTCCATTTTCTATTTATAGCTCTTCTCATTTTCAGTCCCATCTTCATACCCCAAACCCATTCACAGTCACAACCTGAGCCTTAAAACTCAAACCCATCTTTAGCTCCAAGTCCAATGCTCATACTTTAGCATCATCCTCAGCCACAGTCCCATAGATAAAACCCAGCCAGTTTTAACTATTATTGCCACTCTAGTCTAGTCCTTGGGCCCAATCCTACCTGTATCCCTGAGACCCATCCTCAGTCAGATGTACACATTGCCAGTCTCACATTATTCTCCCTTCTAGTCCCCTATCTCTTCAGTTCCGTCCCATCGTCACCCGCCGGTTACATCCTCAGTTGTGAGTCCAGTCCTCTCCCTAGGCACATGCCCTTGTATCATGTTTACACCCAGTTTAATTTTCAGTTCCAGTCCCATTCTATACAATGCCCAGCCTCAGAGCAGTCTTATTATCAACCCCCTGCCAACTGTAGGCCTCCAATCCTCAATCCTACGTCCAATGCTTTGTGCCATGCTCATCTCCATCCCTAGTCCAATTATCTTGTCACCTGTCTGCTCCTTGCCGCATCCCTCTCTCAGACTAATCATCAGCCCAGTTCCTTTTGAGCCCTATCTCATCTGGCCCATGCCCCAGTTTCATCATCAGTTCTTTCATAACATAAAGCCAGGCCCATTTCTCGCCCATAGTTCTATCCTTGGCCTTACTCCATTTCTCAGCTCCAGCTGTCTGACAGATCATGCACAATGTTTTAGTAAGAATGCACATTTTACCTAAATATTGTTTGGACATCCCTGTTGGTGAAGAAGAAAGTTCACTTTGTTAAAAACGATTTTAGCATTACTAACTACATACAAAATATTGTTGATCTTTAGAGGTGATATTGGGGATACTCTACTGACTATTCATTCATTTTTGTCCAAAAAAGTAAACTGTATGATTATATCCATACTTATCTTCGGGTGCATGCCAACGATATCAATGAAATCAATGAAATCAGCCACAAAATGAAGTCAGGTGGCAGGCATGCTCCAATCTGTTTGTTCAATCTGATCTCTGCACCAGATTATTGTGTTTTACAATTATTTATTGTAAGGTTTTTAACTGAGCAATAAACTTGAATACTATCATGTTATGTGTTAGAAATGGGGTCTCTGATTGGCAGTCAGTGTGCCCTCTGTCCAAGCAGGGACCCTCACTCTAGTTAGGGTAAGGGTGATATACAGCTTAGATAACCCCTGCTCACCCCCTTGGTAGCTTGTCACAAGCAGTCAGGCTTATCTGAGAGGCAATGTGTAAAGTATTTGTACAAAACACACACAGTAACCCAGTGAAAACGTCACAAAAGGACTCCACACCAGTTTAGAAAAATAGCCAATATTTATCTAAATTAAACAAGACAAAACAAACAACAAAAATCCAACATACAGAAGCAAAGATATGAATTTTTCAAATAAAAAGTCTTAATCTATTGAAAATCAATGGATGCGTTGTTTTAGCACAAAGTACCGGGTATGCGTAAAAAATAAAGCCACAAGGGCGACGGTGCGTCAGAAAAGCAAGCAATACGTTAATTCCGTACTCGCAAGTGAGCCCGTGCGTCGATTCTTTACTCTCACCAGAGGCTGTCCGTCAATTTTTTTCTCACACGGGAGGCTGTGAGTCAATTCTGGGTGTGCAGCCTCGGTCCGTGCAGGGTTGTTGAAGACTTTGACGCCCATTATCCATGCATGAACATTTTCGACTCGCTGTGAGAAGAGTCTGCAATGAGAACAGGCACTGCGTCATTTCTCCAGCTGCGAAGCAGACACTGCGTCAAATTTTCAGACGTGGGACGGGCCGTGTGTCGATTTTTCTGATGCACACCCAGTCGTGTGTTGATTTTCTCCCGCAGGTTACCAACTTTCACTTCTAAGGGCCCAGGGACTGGATTTGGAACCATATAGCATGTCAGTACTCCCAACAGAAGAGTCCAGGCACTGGCAGATGAAGTATTTGATGTCCCTGAGACTTCATAACAAGGGGCAAACTCAGTCCAAGCCCTTGGAGAAACTTCACAAGCAGGACTTTCCCTCTTCAGGCAGAAGCAGCCGCAGCAGGCCAACACAGCAAAGCAACAGGCAGAGTGGCAGGTCCTCCTCAAGCATCAAGCTCTTCTCCTTGGCAGAGGTTCCTCTTGATCAGGAAGTAATCCAAAAATCTGCAGTTCTGGGTCCACTATTCATACTCATTTCTGCATTGAAGTAGGCAAACTTCAAAGGAAAGTCTCTGTTGTTCACAAGATCCTGCCTTGCCCAGGCCTGGATCCAGACACACTCCAGGGGCTTGGAGTCTGCATTGTGTGAGGATAGGCACAGCCCTTTCAGGTGTAAGTGTCAGTTTCTATCTCTCCACACTCCAGCCCAGGAAACTCATCAGGATATGCAGGACACTCCCCAGCTCCCTTTGTGTCAATATCTAGTGGGAATTCACAAACAGCCCATCTTTCAGTCTGACCCAGACATGCATTCCACAGGCAGGGAGAGGCACAGAAGGGTTAAGCAAATAAAGACCACTTTCTAAAAGTGGCATTTTCAAACAGACAATCTAAACACCAGCTTTACCAAAATATGTATTTTTAAATTGGGAGTTCAGGGACCCCAAACTCAGTATCTCAATCTGCTCCCAATGGGAAACTACACTTAAAAGATATTTAAAGGCAGTCCCCATGTTAACTTATGAGAGGGATAGGCTTCGTAATAGTGAAAAGTGGGTGCACTTTGCCAGGTCGAATTGGCAGTGCAAGTATGCACACACAGACCCTGCAGTGGCAGGTCTAAAACATGTTTACAGGGCTACTGATTTGGGTTGCGCATTCAGTGCTGCAGGCCCACTAGTAGCATTTGATTGACAGGCCCTGGGCACCTCTGGTGCACTTTACTAAGGACTTACCAGTAAATCAAATATGCCAATCATAGATAAACCAATCATTAATACAATTTAGACAGAGAGCATTTGCACTTTAGCACCGGTTAGCAGTGGTAAAGTGCCCAGAGTATCAAAACCAGCTAAAACGACTTACAGCACAGGATCCAGAAGCAGGAGGTCAGAAGCAAAAAGCACAGGTAAACCACAGCAAGAGCTGCCAGGTCTAACATTATGTATCTTGTGAAGGGCATCCATCACCCCTGTGTAGTGACACGTGATTTGCATGAAGCAGGTTTCGATGAGAATGCCAGGCCTGGTGAATCTTAAATTTTAAGTCCCGCTCATTAAATTTGACTGAAAGGGGTTCAGGAGCACAATACGTCTGGACCTGGAAGGTCTGATCATCATTTTGACCTTCCTAAAAGTTCCAGTCTCAATCCATCTCAGTTCCATCCTCAGCCCTAGTCCATCTACAGCTTGAGTGACATCTGTAGCAAAAGCTCTTTACCCATTCTTAGTACCAGTCTAGCCTCAGATCATAGTTCACTTTCAGTCCCAGTTACAACCAAACTCACAGTGCCACCTGTAGCCTCAGACCAACCTATCCCCCACTCACATCCACTCTCCCAGTGGCACCTGTCGGCCAAACTCACTTATCACCAAGTCACACCCCCACCCCCAAGTGCCTCCTGTAGCCTCAGACTCACCTATCGCCCAGTCACATTCCCACTCCTAGTGCCACCTGTAGCCTCAGACTCATCTATCGCCCACTGACATCCTGACTCCCAATGCCCCCTGTAGCCTCAGATCCACCTATCACCCAGTAACATCTCCACTCCCAGTGCCACACGGCATCCCCAGACTCACTTCTCACCCATGGACGTTATTTAGGAGTCGTCAGGGGTCGTAGTTTCCCCTTTCCCCTGGCCTGCCCCTTGCAACCCCCAGCCTGAGAGGTAGCAAGATAGTGAATAATATTATTCACTATTAGCGTAATACAAAATGGAGTACAATTAGATGGAATATGACACTATTTGGCAGCTAAGCTAAGTAAAAATGCATGCAAATGTATGCTGTATGCATGCTTGTGGGTGAGTCTGTTTATGTGAGAGAGTGTGTGAATCTGTGTGTATGTTTAAGCATATGTGTGTCAAAGTAAAGATTAAATGGTGTGTGATGTCACTTCTGCTACCCCTGGCATTTTGGTAAATTGACGCCCATATTATCACCCATTCACCTCCCCACTCCCAGTGCCACTTGTAGCCTCAGACTCACCTATCACCCAGTAACATCTCTACTCTCAGTGCCACCTGTAGCCTCAGACCCACTTATCACCCAATAACATCTACATTCCTGGTGCGCCAAAACTAAACCTGCTCTCAGCCTCATCGTCACCTGCCACTGTCGTCTTCACCACTTCGCCCCTGCTTAGTCCCAGACCCATTTTAGCTCCCTCCCTATGCCCACTGCCACTTTCATTATCAGCATACGTCAGATCGTCTGCCTCAATCCATCCTCAGCCCTAGTCCATACCTCTGCCCTGGCCTCCACAGCTGCAGACTCATCATTAGCCTAAATTTTATCCTGAGCTTCAGTCCTGTCTTCAAACACTGACCCATTTCAGCTCCGGACCAACAGTTATAGGGATTCCATCTGCAGCTCTGCTCCCTTTTTGACCTTAGCAGAGGGACCAAGCCCAGCTTGAAATTGCATATGTTCACCGGTATTACAATGCAGATTTGACAATGTCAGTAATGACTGCAAGTCCTAAAGATCTCTGGTCCTTTGTCTCTGCAGGTCCACAGATGGCAATAGGCTTGTTTTTGGGGACGAGCGCACATGCGCTCTTTGGGTTTGTAACCACGCCCATGTCACGCCTGTCACTTTCATTGGTTTGTGGGCTTGCCATTTAAAATCCGCTTGCTTTCATTAGTGAAAGGCATGCATACGTCATGCCTTTTCCGGTGTTTAGCCCTCCTTGAGCACACCGGGCAAATACTGAAAACTTACGAGGCTCGATGTTTTCAGACTGGTTTTTGCACTACTTTATCTTTTTTTTTATTTTCCACGCACCACGCTCGCGCTGGGTTTTACATAGCACGATTAAGCTTGTTTTTTTTGTTTTCAATTTCAGCAGCAAGAAAAGTCAGGTTCGGAGTTTACAGCACTAATAGCTCTAACTCCAGCAAATGCAAGGCCCGTGGCATTGCAAATGCTTGTTTTGTTCTACCATGGTTCACTCATAAGCCTCCCCTGTGCACCTAAAACACTGTTCATATGTTGACGTGACCGTGCTACCTGAATTCTTATTACCTTATGTCCCCTTCACTGACAGTAGAACGCTGAATTAAGAAGTGTTTCTTGACTGGGGGGAAATTGCTGGCATTAGTATGTGATACTCAACCGTGCTATAGAGTCAAAGACTCGCAGATGTGCAGAGAGCAGCAGTTGAGGTTCTGCACGTCTTCCCAGGAAGGAAGGACAGTGGAGAGGGAGAAGATGATCAACACTCACTAGGCATGGCCAGCTTCAGTTACCGGGGACTTATTACCTACCCTTCGAGGACAAGAGACCATTTAATCTGGCTGATCTGTAATTCAGAGAAGGGAGAAGCCTTATGCTCAGGAAGACTGCAAGAAGCCATTTTAGAAGTATGCAGTGTAATTTCTAGTGCAATAACCAACTCTGGAATTTAGGGTAACTTCAAGATGTAGTAAAAAGAGTTTGTCAGGTCATTTAAGAGCTCGAAATGCACCATGTGAAAAGTTAAAGCACACCCGCCCCCCTCATGCTGCATCATATCGATCCCTGAAATGCCTTTTAAGGAGACTAATTGTTTTTGTGTCTCCTGTATACTTTCATTAATGATTATGCTTCTAAAGCACACTGTTATCAGGGAACAGGACGTTCTGGCGCTGACCTCATGCGGTTTTCGCAGTTTTTAACAGCAGTGTTTGGCCCAAGGGTATTAGAGCACTCTATAACAGAACTAGACTACTTACACATTTTTGTTCTGCTCCAGGCAGAGAAAATTTTAGGGGCCAATTTAGAATTTCACAGACCGAAGTTTGGCAGTTAGGGCAGTGAAGTAATTTACTCCATCGCCTTGACTGCACATCCACTCACCAAATTATGAAATGGCCACCAAACTGGCATTCATTTCTTAAAGCACTGCCATATGCTTTTTGCAGTTTGAGGCACAGTTCCTTCAAATATGACAGGACTGTATGGAAACTGGATTATTTCTTTTTGAAAATAAAAAAGACATTGCTCCCCTGGCCACGGCAGTCCTTTTGTAGTTTTCACTGCCTCTCACCGCAAGGGCTTTCCTGTCGGTGACAGGTAGTGAAAAGTGACCTCTAATTTTGCTCATGTAAAATATGTGGGCAGAAGTAGAGGTCAACCTCTGATGTCCCTTACTCGGTCGTGTTGTCTGAGAGGTTTTAATCATGGCAGCGATGGAGTAGTCTCTGCTATGATTGCACCAACGTTTTATCTGCAAAGCACAGTCTTGGCAATATGGATACTGCGCCACCATTGCGATGGAGCACCCGTATCACCAATATAAGTCATGCCATAAGATTGCACAAAATTGCAGGATGTTGAGCCAAGGCCAGCAATTGCACCATGTTTCCCTTGTTCAAAAGTTAGCAGCACTAGGACATATCTCATCCCTGAAAAACACTAGATGTTTGTTACGAATGTATGTTGGAACAACGCATGCTGGAACCACGCATGCCTGAACAACGCGGTCAGAACAACGACCGTGTTGTTACCACTAATGCCTTTACCACGAATGCCTTAACGATTTTTCGTTGTGAAGGCATTCCTGGTAAAGGCGTGAGTGGAATGGCATGCATGGTTCCAGCATGCGACCCCCTGGCTCCCACCCCACCCCTAAAGTTACCGTGACCCCTCACCCCTAAAACCACCCCAACCCCACCCCTAAAACCTAAACTACCCCAAACCCCACCCTGCCCTTAAAACTACTGCGACCCCCCACCCCACCGCACCCCTAAAATCTAAAATTACCCCAACCCCACCCCTAAAATTACCGTGACCCCGCCCCTAAAACCACCCCAAACCCCACCCGCCCCTAAAACCTAAACTAACCAAACCCCACCCCTAAAACTACAGCAACCCCCCACCCTCCCCCTAAATCCTAAAATTACCCCAACCCCCCACCCCGCCCCTAAAATTACTGCGACCCGCCCCTAAAACCACCCCAACCCCCGCCCCTAAAATTACTGCGATCCCCACCCCGCCCCTAAAACCTAAACTTCGCCAACCCCCCACCCCGCTCCTAAAACCAGCGCAACTCCCCACCCCACCCCTAAAATTACTGCGACTCCCCACCCCACCCCTAAAACCACCCCAAACCCCCACCCCCGCCACTAAAACCCAAACTACCCCAGCCCCCCACCCCCCTAAAACTACCGGGACTCCCTACCCCACCCCTAAAACCTAAAATTACCCAAACCCCCACCCCTGCCCCTAAAATTACGGTGACCCCCCCACTCGGCCCCTAAAACCACTCCTACCCCCACCCCACCCCTAAAACCTAAACTACCTCAAACCCCAGCCTGCCCCTAAAACTATCGCAACCCCGCCTCTAAACCTAAAATTAACCCAACCCCCCACCCCTGCCCCTAAAATGACCACGCCGCCCCACCCCGCCCCTAAAACCTAAAATTACCCTAACCCCCACCGCACCCCTAAAATTACCGTGACACCCCACCCCTCCAATCTAAAACCACCCCAAACCCCCACCCCCGCCCCTAAAACCCAAACTACCCCAAGACCCCACCCCAGCCCCTAAAACTACTGCGACCCCCCCCTAAAACCTAAAATTACCCCAACCCCACCGCTTAAATTACTGCGACCCCCCACCCCGCCCCTAAAACCTAAATTACCCCAACCTCCCACTCTTAAAATTACCGTGACCCCCCACCCCTGCCCCTAAAACCACCCCAAACCGCCCCTAAAAAACAAACTACCATGACCCCCCACCCCTCCTAAATCTACCCCCCAACACTACCCCAGCCCCATTTACCGGACCGCGTCCTCTCCGATCCGGAGTCTGTTTTTCTCTGCCTTAACCACTCATGTTTATTGTTCTGGACATGCGTGGTTAAGGCAGAGGAAAACACGGTCGTTGTTCACAAAAGCGTTGTTCCACTTTCATGAATAACGACCCTTGTTGTTAAGGAATCGTGGTTTAGGCTGCTTCCCGTTTGTTACATGGAGAATAAATTGGGTTGTAGCAGCTTCCTAACATATGAGAAAGAGGCAGCAAAGACAGAATCAGGGGCAGTGCTTTCCAGGATTTGGGCTTGATTTAGTCTTCGGCCGTCACAGCCTTCACAAACGTGACGGATATACCATCCACCATATTACAAGTGCCATATGATATAAGGTGCTTGTAAGACAGCGGACAGAATATCTGTCACAAACCTGATAAAGTTGACCATCAGCCAAAATCCAAATATTCATCTGTTGGGTAAGTGAAGGATCTGAACTCTTCTCCACATGTTACATTTTAGGGACCAGCAGACGTTGAGAGGAAGTGGGGCACACAGTATGAGAAGGGCAGTAGAGAGAGACCACAGACTGGCTATAGGATGTACTACGTTGATCCAAAGTGTAATGACGATTTGAACATATTGAGTTTTGTGATGGGCTGTCAATGAACGGACTTGAGGTGTGAGGAGACGAAGGTGCGTTTCCTAAGTCCCACATTGAGATGAGTTGCTAAATTTTGAACAGATTGTAGGAGGTACAGCAGGTATGTCGGATGTTCAAGAAATAGATGTAGTAGTATAGACTAGAAATAACCAGGGCCTAACCATGGTGTTGTGAAAATCACAAGAAAGAAACCGTAGAAGCATCGTCAGAAGGAAGCAGGTTGAGCTAAGTTTAGAAGTGTATTCTGTTAAATTCATGAGAAGCAAATATGACATCAAGCTTGTGTATAAATACACATGTGAAGGGGTTGTTGCCAAGTCAGTAGGCAGCCAGCAAAGACCCATAGAAGAGCACTGCGAAAAAAACAACAGTTCGGTATTGGAAGGGTTTGAGCAGAGTTTGAGTTTTCTAAACATTTTGCAACTGAACTTTGCATTATCTGAATTGTTTCTAAAAAAAAATAGCTCGATCACTTGCAAGATGGAAAATAGCTTGTATATGAAAAGAAGGATGAAAGACAGCCCGAGGTGCAAGGTAGAGTGCGAAAAGAGTGCGACTCAGAGCAGAGCCCCTAGGTACCGCTCAAGCAATGAATGTTTAGCTTGATTGGAAGAGGGACAGTGAGAATGACTGAGTATGATCCTTAACAAAATAGGTAAGCTTAAGACTTAACCTACTCCTTTCACCTCACGTACTTAGTTTGAGCCGGTGTTTACCGGTGGGGGACACGGGCTCTCGTTTTCCTCATTGGACATTTGCTAAAACCAAAAGAGAGAAAAACGCACAAAGGGTAAACAAAGACAAAAAAACTGTCATAAAGGGAGAAAGCGGGATCCTGCAAGAGTGAGATAAATGGGCAGGAAGAGTCTGATAGTGGATAAAAGAGGCAAGAGGTTGATTCTAGAATGTACAGTCTTGGTATTCGGCGCGCTGCCATTGAAATAGTGCTGGACGCGGGCTTCTGACTTGAGCTTTGTGCACCGCCACTCATTTTACAAATACAGCACTGCCCAACTATCTCCGTGCCAAAAGTGGAACGGAAACTGATCGGTTGTTATCTAAGCAGAAGTTGGACTCGAAAAAGCAGATAGTTGCAAAATCAAAAACTTCCCCACAAAAGACTGGCGAATAATAAGTAAAAACGTTGGAACTGGCGGAGGGCTTTTGTAAAAGCGAAATCACAGGAGCTTTCTTTCAAACAAGTAGAACTGTTCAAGAGGAAAGGGGGGTGTTACATAAATCATTTAGCACAGGAGAAACATTAATTGCAAACTGTTCCAGTAATTTTACAGGACACGGTTTTTTGAGGACACTCAGAATATAAAGACGGATTTTTAACAAGTAACTCAGCTTCAGCTTATCTGGGTTACAAACACCTTCACATGAGAGGGGCATCTTCATGTGACTTCTACTGGAAAGCTTTGAAACTTCCCCCAAGTTTTCTTTTACAACTTTTGCATGGCTTTAAGGCATACAATAAGCATATTTATAAAACCTTTTGTTTGAGCCTCTCCGCACCTTATATTTATTGGGTTCAAATGTTCTTAATATATGATTTTCAAAAGAAAACAAATGCAGTTACTTCACAAGGCAGTAACAGTCAGCCGTGCCATTTCCTTTATTCACTTGTACAACAACCTCCTTCTATCACTGGTCCGGTATAAAAACCTAGAACGGATATTACCATTGTTGGTACAGAGACCTGCAAGTGGAACAAAGGAAGAGAGGTGTGCAACAGGCACTTCCTACAATCAATGATGGAAAGTCAGATAAGCGTGCCTAGAGCCACCTGAGTCATCTTTTTTTATTCATCACATCCTCCTACTTAGATGAGAAAACCAGCAAACGAAAATGTAATGAAGTTTTGTTTCTGAGGATAACTTAGCAAACAAATCTGCGGAGAAACAGATACAGCAGACCCCGCCCACTTTTAACTTTTCTGGTGTAACAATTTTATTTAGCAGTTTCATAAAAAAAGCTTTCCATCATCGCAACTGAAATCCAGAAGGGTTTGTGATTTTCTGAACTTTTAACAGCTTTTGCTCCTTGCCTACGGGTAAAGGTGGGAAGGATAGAATGAGGCTTTGCGTGGTCTGCTTTTGGTGCTCATTTTTGGTATCACTACACATAGCTTAAGGTCAGCCCGCTCCAGTCATGAAAGGGTTTCGGCAAGCCCACTACGGGCACTGTGTCAAGTCTCTGAGAAGACAGACCCACTGAGAACCGTCTGCCATCCCTGAACCTCTCAACAGCGTGATGAGGAATACAACAATGCCAACAGAGAGACCAGAAGACGTCAGAAAAAGAGAAATAGGAAAAACAGTGGGAGAAGACCGGAACTGGACTTCCTCAGATTGTAATTATCTGGCTACTGCATACAAGCCCTAGTTCTCAGGATTCCTCATATAGGAAGACAAATAGGGAAACCAGCCATTTCTTTGGAGGATGGTGCTGTGACAAACCTTTGACTGCCTGGGTATCAGCCAAAGACCCCTGGATGTCAAAACAATTGAAGGTACCCGCTGAGAAGGAAGCACAATTATAAATACACATAAAGAGCAAGAGACCAGCATTAAGTGTAGAGAGGATTTACAGCCTAAACTGAAGAGAACCTGGAAGGAAATAAGAAAACATAGGTGTGGCAACAAATATAGGAGTGAAATCAAATGAACTTTTTCGGTGAACCTTTGACATTTTCTTGATGCTTCGTTTGTACCAAACATAGATAAGATGCTTTCTAAAAAACCTGTAGATGTGGAAGCAAACATGTGACGGTTGTTACAGTGGATGGAAGTCATAATTCTGGCAGGCCACATTTGAGGATGATATCCACAACTACTATAGAAGGGTTCCCACAGAGATACATAGATGGAGCTGTTAAAGGTGAATTATGCTTGTACTAGTCACCTACTTCAAGCATCAAATGGTTCATAAGGAAGCACCTCAAGTACTGTGTGATTGATTGGTTTATTTGGTCAGTCTGTCCATCCATTTGTGGATGGTAGTTGGTAGACATGAAATGTTTGGCACCTTCCCTTTTCATCAGCTCTCTCCAAATGATGACAGTAAGTTGTCTGCTTCTGTAATTATGATTTCTATTAATTCATGTAAACAAAAAAACTTTATTAAAAAAGATTCCAGGTAATTGCATGCTCCAGGTAGTTTTTTCAATCAAATGAAATTACCGATTTTGGTAAAATAGTCGACAGCCACGAACAAGGTGGTTTGGAAAGGGTCTATCTACTATAATGCCCATAGATATCAAATTCCATGGTTTGGTTGAGTCAAAGTAGGTAAGGGTTGTAGCAGAGCTGACTGAGACCTGATGGGATGCTGTGGCTTGAGCGCATTTAGAACACTGCTGTCATATTGGTGACAGTTTGCTTTAGTTTGGGCCACCGAAAATGTCAACTCAGAAGGTATTTTATCTTCCTTGGTCCATTATGTCCTGCCACAGGAAAGTCATGGAACCACTTCATCACCTGTTGTTGAATGGCAGAGTTAGAGATTTAGGTTTACATTTATTTAAAACAAACTGTACCCTTATTTAAAATCACAAATCTCTGCCATTAAATAAAACTAAAAATCTAATGGGGTGAACATTCAATTAAAACATTTCAATAGCTGACCACCAATCATTTCCCATTACAAATCATCCAGTTCCACTATATAATGTGGATTAATTACAGGACCACAGTACTAGCGTCCCACATGCAGAGGTACACATGCAAGACAAATAAATTGAACATTTGTTAAGTAGCATTGCAGAAGCCAATCACTGGACCTATGGCACTGGTATTAAAAACGTAATTATATTATCTATTTTAATTAAAGGACTTTGTTTGCATAACAAATCGAGTGCATGGAGGTTTGAAAACCACATTAAAACTTAAAAATTAGTGCTTAATCCGAGGGATAGCCGAGGCGCACTTGTCAAATTTTACTAATTGAATAAGATAAAAAGGAGTAATAAAAAGCTGAGCTGTGCTTGGCACCAAAGGAAAAGGGGAACAAATTCCCAGCTGCAGTGGGGAATTTGAAGTGCTGTGCGTACAATACCATTCTGATAGGACCTGGGCCGCACTCAACAGCTACCAGATGGATGTCTGCTGCACTAGCTGCTAATTAAATTGCTAATTAAAGTGCAAATTAAAGTCTCCAACATGCTGTTTAAAATGCGGTGAATGCTAACCCTGTATCCCGGAGCTGGCTAAAGGAGACACCTAACTGCTGCCTCAGTCAGAAAAGTGCTTTTAATAATTGCCATTCCCCCTATGTCACAGAAAATCAGTGCCGCAGAGAAATTCAAAGCTCCTAGGGCAGGACTAAGCCAGACTTCAACTGAACGGGAGACCACGAACCAGCTCCTTTAGTGGTTTAAAGAACATGAACTGCGCTCGAGAGCTACCAGATGGTCTGCTGCTGTATTAGCTGCTGATTACAATACTAACTAAAGTGCAAATTAAAGTGCTTCAACATCCTGTCTAACGAGCTCAAAATGCCAACCCTGTTTCCACGGATTTAGCGCAAATGCCTAGCCGCTGCCACAGTTAAAAAAGCATTTGCAATGCAACGGGTCTCGCATTACGTTGAGTTAGAGCTATTAGCGTTGTAAACTCCTAACTGGACTTTTCTTGCCACATTAAATCAAGAAAAAAATACAGCGCAACAGCGCTGTGTTTGGCGCTGCAAAATAAAGAGAAAAAGTAGTCCAGAAACCATGCTGAAAGCATGAAGCCTCTTATTTTTCCAGTAGTTTATCGGTGCTCTCGAAGAGGGCCAAACACCGGAAAAGGAATGACGTATCCATGCCGTTCACGAATGAAAACATGCGGATTTTAAAAGGAAAGTCCACGAACCAATGAAAGTAACTGACGTAACATGGGCGTGGTTAAAATCCCCCTAAAGAGAGATTAGAAGAGGGACGGAGCACTTTGCGCTTAGGCCAAAGCGCTCTGTTTAATGTGGCAAGAAAAGTCCAGTTAGGAGTTTACAACGCTAATAGCTCTAACTCCATAAAATGCGAGACCTGTTGCATTGCAAATGCCTTTTCTCCTTTGTAACTGTGAACCGAATTAGGAATGTAAATTCTTTAATCCTTTGCAACAATTTTCCATGAAGTTTCCAGCGCTCTGATTCCTATTGCATTCTTTGCTGTGGATGTATGTTGGATTGAGCTTGTACCATGGGTTCTAAGAATGTTTTCAGTTCTAGATCAAGCTGGTGGGACGAATGTTAGGAGGATTCATTGTAGGTTTAATGTTTTTTGATTGTCTTCACAAAGCATCTGCTTTTCATTGACTATTGCCTTTATGGTACATAATCAAGTAGTCAAAGCGGGAGAAGAAAAGTGTCCATCTAGAATGCCCAGTACTAGTACATTTCATGGAAGTCAAATAGAGCAATTTTTTGTGGCCAGTCCACATAATGGTCTAGTGACAAGCGCCTTCTTGTTAAAACCTTCAGTGTGACAAGGCTTCTTTTCTGGAAAGGAATTCCAGATCATATGTGGTATAGTTCTTCTCGGTTTCAGTCAAACTCTGTGAATATTAGGCCACCAGCAAATGTAATTCTTTAAAAGTAAAATTGTATTTATTTCCAAGAATTCATCTTATGGAAATAATAAATAAATATTTATAAAACCAATATAGGCTAACAGAAACGTCATAAAAAGCAAAGAAAAATCCTACAAAAAGTCCTAATTACTGCTATTTATGCACGTTTATATACCTCATAGGATTAAAAACTAGATCACATTCACGTCAGAACATATCTAACAATCCCATCAGTAAAAAAAGGTGCACTATGGTACAGCATCCAATTATCTTTTTATTAAATAATTCATAACTATGTATAGAATCCAAACATATAAAATCCATATTTAAATTTACAAATATTGACAATGGCGAAAGATCATTCGACCTAAACTCTAGGAAGTAATTTAGGGGTTAACAACACCATGGATCAACTAAATAAAATCTATAGGCTTCACATCCATGTGTACAAGAAATATAAATTCAAGTTTGGAAGAATAAATACATCAGTTTATTCTTTTGCTTATACTTCTAGAGTTTCTGGATAGCATTAAATAACATTGACAAGAAACAATGACATCAAAATTCTTCATAAAAAAAAACTCAGTACCTTTTAAAATTTGGGTGAGGAATCAATTTTCTTACTTCTTCGAAATTAGAATTAAGAAGTAAATGAGCACAAGGACAAAGACCTTGCATTTTGTGAATTAAATTCCAATGAGAAGAAATTCTCCATATCTGATTAATACCAATGTGAATAAGTACAATTTGGTGTATCATTCTGTCACTGGGAAATTGTGGATAAATAGGGGAAACCCCTGGGTTTCTAAGGTGTTTAATAGAATAAATTACTGATCTTTTGGTCAGCAGATAGTCCCTATCTGCCAAAAGGCTGAGAGCTATTGCAGTTTTGGTAAGTATGGATTTTACCTTTCCCATATTCATTGATTTATCATTATTTTTTACAACACACTTTGTTCAACAAAATCAGAATTAACACCAAGCTCAGGCTGTGGGGGCTACGATTAGAAAACCCATCAGTACATGCAATACAAGCGAGTTATACACAGCAAATATTACAACATATGTCTTTGGAGCAGTAGCAATCATGGCACTTTAAAATGGAGAATGAAAATAAGTTTGGCATTTATCTGTGATCTCAACCAGTTTGTCCCTTATTTCTGGTCCACCCCCCCATATTTATTCATATTTCTGTGAGATCCCTGCACCTTATACACCAGCTTTTCCATCGCCGTGCAGGAGTCCATTCCTCTGCCCCACTCCTATGTTGGCAGGTGCCTCTGCTCATTCCTCCAGTTTCTGTCCAGGTTTATTTTGGCCACTATGTATGCTGTAGCAATCAGGGGGGTGGATGACTCTGGAGTCTCCCACTAAGTCTATTATTCCCAGCAGAACAATCTTGGTATCAAGCACCAGGGGTATTCCTATCCACCCGCAGGAAATTATTATTGATGGCCGTCCAAAATGCTTGCACCTCCGAGCAGGTCCAAATCGTGTGGTAAAGGGAACCTGAGGAGAAATTGCACTGAACTGAATCAGGTGGAGCCACATGAATATAGCATGTGTCCTCAAGGCCATTTTCACCTCCACCTATTCTTTGTCCTCAATGTGCCACACATCCTCCTCCCACCTGGTTCTCAGTATCAGTAGGGGGTCAGCTGTGTGTATGACAGGAGATTTATAAAGTCTGGATACTCTCCTCCCCAGCTTGTGAGTTACCAATTTACATTTGATCGGGTTGAATTCTGGTAGAGCCATCAGCCTGTGTCTATAGCTCTCCAAAACATGTTGAAGCTGAAGATGACGGTAGAACGTAGGGGAGTGTTTGCTAAATTCTTCCATTAGGTCCTAAAAGGATCATATGTGTCCACCTCTCCAGATGTTTTCCAATATAGAGAAGTCTATCAACTTCCACTGCAAGAACCCAACAAAACCCGCTGTTTGCACCAGATACATCCCATGCCATAGAGGGTTGTCATATACCATTTTGTGTGGTGGAGTGCAGCATATCAACAGCAAATTGGGACCCACATAATCAGTGGGAGGGAGTGTGGGGGCGCCCAGCCATATAGTGATGTTAGCAGTCTACAGTTGTAGAGAAGAGCTAGTTCAAGCTTGCAGGCTGGGATACCCGTCCACCTGGAACCAGCCATAAGTATTAACCAGTTGTGAGGCACAGTAATATAGCCAAAGTTGGCCCATCAGAACCTTGTGTCAAATGGGGAGGTATGGCAATTTTCGGAAGATACCCAGGGTGTCTTCCCTGCCCAAAGAAAGGTAGGGATGTGTGACAGCAATTAAGTAAAGAAAGTAGGCCGTAGGGGCATTGCTGTAGCACATATAGGAAGTCGGGGAGAGACACATCTCAAAAAGTGTCCCATAGCCTGATATTGATAGCGGCAGCTTGGACCACTCGTCCATGTCCTTCCATGCCCTGGTCACCGGGGGCTCACATTTTGGGTCCCAGTACCTTGATTTAGACAGGGCTACCATCCTACCAAAATATTGAAACTGTTCCCACTATCCGTAGTCGAAGATCCTCCCAGACCCCAGCCACCTCCCGACAGATAGGCACCAGGATAGATTTATTCCAATTGACCTTGAGTCCGGGCCTCTGGACAAAGAAGAGCATGTCATCCACGTATAGTGAAACCCATACTTACACCGCCACCTCCCCGTCAAAGCTGTAGATTCTGGCATCAATTTAAATGAGTGGAGTATCGATGGACCACAGAAGCCAAGCACGTGGCCAACATCTTGGCCAGGAGCTTTACTTACAGGTTGATATATGGGTCTGTATGACCTGTGGGTCTCTGGGGTTTCTCGGGTTTCAGGATAACCATGATAGTTACACCCCTCAGTTCATGCAGAAGTCTCCCTCTGTGGAATGTCTCCTCATATAACTCCAGGGTATCAACAGGGGCACGTACCATTTCTAGAGTTCCACCGGGAACCTGTTGGGGCCTGGGGCTTTCCCCGAAGGCATGACTGAAATTGTATGTTGGATTTCCTCTGCAGAGAGTGACTCATCCATGTCCCTGCTCTCCTGGGCCGATAGTTTCCGCACTGACAAATCAAGGATTATGGGCCTATAATACTCCCTGGTGAGGGGCTCCCAAGCAATGTATAGGTCCCTAAAATGGGAAGCGGAGCCCCGCACTATGCCTTCCGCCCCATGTCGGCTGTCACCAGCCCTCCTTGACCTCCGTCTCAAAGATCCAGCTTTGAGTATAAAGGCGACTCAGCCTTGCGGAGTCCAGGTGCTTTGTAGCTGTGGTCAGGCAGACTTGGGCCATCCTGCACTTCTCTACCTGCATAGAGAGAGTCCTGGCAGCACCCTCCAATTCTGCAATTTCGCTCTTCTGATGCAGCAGTTCCTCCTCACTATGCCTAGTTTGGCCACCTATAGATGAAAATGCCGGCCTCTGAGGACCATCTTGAATGCCTCCCACAGGTTCACCAAAGAGGTGATAGAACCCTTGTTAAACTTGAAGTACTTTATAATAGTTCCTCTCATCTCTTCCACAAAGTCTTCATCCTCTAACTACCACATGTTCAGGTGCCACAGTCCCTCTTTCCTCAGTAGCCTCCACCCATTAACAGCAACCAGGGGCAGTGGCCCAAAAGAACTCGGGGGAGGATGTGGGACCGTGTAACCAACCCAATATCTGAGAAAGAGAGGAAGAAATAGTGTAGGCCGGTGGATGTGCCATGTGGGTGGTGGGGGGGAGATAGGTACTCTGCCTCTTGGTGCGGTGCTAGAATCTCCGGGCATCCAGTAAACCTAGTGTATCTGCCCAGGATCTAAGGTGGGTAGTGCAGCGGGCTCCTGGTGCGGATGTCGTGGCAATCTCCAGGTCCATGATTGCGTTAAAATCTCCCCCCAGTAATGTGAATCTGTGGACAGCCGGAAGCGCCCAACTACTGCTTCCAAAGTCACCCCCAACAGTCGCAGGAGTGCATACATTCTCTCCAGCATCTATGCCACGCTGTCCAGTATCCAGTGCCGTATTAGGAATCACCCCTGTGGATCATTATGTACCTCACAGACCACCAATGTTTGTTTCAGTAAAATGGCCACCTCGCTGGACCATTCCTTATAGCTTGAGTATTATACTGTATCAAAATCTCCCCAGGAAAGAATATCCAGTACCCAGTAGGTGAGTTTCTTGTAACAGGATGACCAGGCCGTGCCTCTTTCATACGCCATAATTGTTCCCACTTGATCCTGACATTGAGATCAATAATGTCCCAATAAATAATCATATATTTCCCTTTGTGACCTGCTACTGCCTTTAACCACATGTGTTAGACCTGGTAAAAATGCTTGTGTGTGACTCTTATCATTGAGTTTGTAAAACTGAATAGTAAACATGTAAACGCCCCAATCTGCTGCTGGAGATGATGCAACTAGCAGCCACCAAGCTCCCACCCCTCCATACACTCTATCCGTTGAAGCATCTGTTACCCTGAAAATGCCAACAGAAACTCCCCAACAAAGCAAAGTTTCCAGAGGGCTCAGTTCCTCTGGCCCCCATTCATTAATGATAATTCAATGCGTTTTGAACACCAAATGACCAGAAGAAGGTCCATCTCGCATTTGGTAGAAGTCATTACACCCCCTCTCCGTCTGAGACGGGGGAGCCCTCCACTGAGGCTGACCACAACTGCTGCGGGTAGCATGGAGTCATGTCTTCTGATCTGTGTCATCTTCTGTTTTTCTTGTGCTGTTGAGGTAGCGGCTCTCAGGCAGCAGCCGTTGAGTCTCTCTGAGGTGTGGGAGACTTTTCTCGAGACCCCCCGGGCCAAGAACCGTCCGTTCCTCTATCCATGCACAGGAGCTCTTCGGGTATCTAAGAACAATGTGAACTTATTATGTATGACTTCAAGTGTGCAGCATGTATGTGATCTGGATCGGGCAGAGCTTCTCCTTGACTGCCTGGAAGGTACACCTCCTATACCTGCTACACATTTAGCGTGTAATCAGGAAGGAGCATTAGCTTGTGCCCCCCCACAGAGCAGTTCACTCCACCTCTGGGCCTCTCGGAGTATAGCATCTCTATTAACAAAGTTAAGGACCTGTGCAATAAGCGGTTGGGGGATCCCCCTTGGTGGCCTCACAGCCAGGGACCTGTGAACTCTCTCCACCACGAAGCAGGATGGCAGCGAGGCCTATGGGGCCCATGAGTGGAGCCATTCTGGTCTGAAGGTGGTAGGCCAAAGCACCCCTGTTCTCTCCAGGACCCCCACTATGTGGCTATTATTTCTTCCGGACCCGGCCTCGGCATCCTCCGCCCTGGTTTCCAGAAGGCCAGAGCATTGTCAGTTCAGACTGGAGAGACGTAGCTGTGGCCTTAACCTCAATTAGCTGCCCCCTGCCTCAGTGACACTTTCCACCATATTGCGGAGATCTTGGTGGAGCAATGAGAGGTCAGTACTAAGTTCCTGTCAACACTGGGACAGTGCGCGCTCTACGGGCATCTGGAGTGCAAAAGCCCAACACTCGCAAGATAATGTAATTTATGCATTGTGATGGTATGTTATTGTTTGACCTTTTGCATTGCAGAATTCTATCCAAAAGATTCATTTTTAAGGTGCTTATAAATACTGTGCATTTGCGGTGTGTTGCTGCGGACATTCAGGGTGTGTTAGGGTGTGGTCCCTTTCCGGGGCCTTCTGGAGACTTTCCCTGCAGCATGCCAGGGCGTGGTTCTGGGCTGGGCCGAGACTCTGTGGGAGAGAGTCAGCCCAGCTTCCGGTGCTCGCTGTTCGGGGGTCCCGGTGCGGGGGCAGCGGCTTCTTCCTGGACTCCTGTCCCGGCGGCCTATTTGGATTTTCCAGTCTTCTGCACTCATCTCTCATTGGTGATCACTGTTTCCAGGCGGTAAGACAGTGTTTGGACATTTCCCAACACCGTAATTGAGAATTTTCATATTCTTAATTTTAATTCTTAAATGAATAACAGATTACTTGTGTGCTGCCATTTTTTGACATTTGTATGGTGGTTTTCAAATAGGGAGGACGCGCAATTTATTCCATAAAGATTTGACTTCGTTATTACATTGTTGTTCATTGCGCGCTGATATTTCTTGACATTTACATGATGTTTTACGAGTTGGCAAGACGTGCAACTCGTTTCATGAGCATTTAACTTTGTTGTTCATTGCGCGCACGCTACCTTTTCTTGACATTTACATGGTGGCATTCGAATCGGCGAAACGCGCGATTCACTTCTCGTGTGTAATTCATGCTGTTCATTGTGCGCTACCATTTTCATGGTGGCATTCAAATCGGCAACACGCGCAATTCTTTCCTTGAGTGTTTTTTCATGTTATTCATTGTGCGCAACCATTTCTTGGCATTTGTATGTTGGCATTTGAATTGGCAAGACGCGCAATTCTTTCCTCGTGTATAAATAATGTAAATTACTCTGCGCTACTATTCTAAGACATTTTCTTGGTAGCATTTCAAGTTGACACGTTGCGTGATTTATTCCTTGAATCTACGTTGTGTGATTTCATGGTGCAAAATCCTTTATGGTGTTTAATGCTCATATAAAAATCTGCAATGTGCGCAATTCACTTCCCAATGTTTTTTCTGAGATGAACACAACAATACCAGAGTTTTAGATGTAATGCTGTGTGTTCCTGATATATATTCTTAAAAGGAGATTCATATGGTTGTTTAGAAATTGCTCAGAGTGTTTCCTGATTCTCATGCTAAAGAAAGTACTTGAATCTGAAAGTCCTATTTAACTTTTCCTGTTTCCTCCTCAGGCATTCGCTCATCTAAAGCCTAGTCAGTTTTAGGACTATTCTAGGGTTGTTCATGTTTTTCGGAAAAGACGAAGCTTAGAGTTGTAGCATGGTACTGATTTCATGAGATGTAATTTTGATGTTGTGTTTTAACCTTTTGCTTCCTACAGGTCTCCTTCCCAGCTGTTCCCGTCCTAATCCCCTTTTCCCCACTTGGACTCTCTTAGACTCTGTGATAAATCTAATCAGAGTATTGGAGCTGTCTTGTGGTGGAAGTGTTGGGAACGTGCACAGACCCCGAGGATCTGGTGACTCTGACAGTTCCCCTATGTTAGACCTGCCAGCCTTAGGATGGTCTTCCCCCAAACATTTTGCCGGTTTACCTTCTCCTTTTGCTGATTCTTTTTGTTGCCTTTAGGACTCTGACCACTTTACCTCTGCTGAACAGTGCTAAAGTGCACATGCTTCTCCCCTAAAACCTGGTAACATTGGTTCAGCCACGAATGGGATAGTTAGGACCTGATTCAGATCTCAGCAGAGGAGTTACTCCGTCACAACGGTGATGGTTATCTCGTCAGCTAAATCTAAATATCATTTGTTTTCTATGGTATTTAGATTTTGGCGGATGAGATATCCCTCACTGTTGCAATGGAGCAACCCCTTCGCTGTGATCTAAATCGGGACCTTAATTTATCTGTAGGTCCCTAATAGAGAGCACTGCCTGTGCCCAATTAAATGCTACTAGTGGGCCTGCAGCACTGACTGTGCCACCCACCTAAGTAGCCCTTTAATCATGTCTCAGGCCTGTCACTTCATGACCTGTGTGTGCCGTTTCACTGCCATGTCGACTTGACATTTAAAACCCATTGCCAAGCCCTAAACTCCCCTTTTATTACATAGAAGTAACCCCTAAGGTCGGCCCTAGGTAGCCCATAAGGCAGGGTGTTGTGTAAGTAAAAGGTAGGATATATACTTTTAAATTTTGCATGTCCTGGTAATGAAAAGCACCTGCGTTTGTTTTTCACTACTGTGAGGCCTACTCATCTCATAGGTTAACATTGGGAATTCCTTATTACACTCTTAAGCTTTAATTCGTGATTGAGAAGGAGTAGCTCTGTCATGTTTCATATTATTGGAATGGTAATGATAAATCCTCTTTGCTGGCAAAGTTGGATTTAACATTACTATTTTAGAAATACCACTTTTAGAAAGCTGTTATTTCTCTGCTCTTTAAGCTCTATGCTCCTATAGCCTGCTTCCAATACTTGTCTGGGTTAGATGACAGGTTAACTTTCTGCATTCCCTCTAGCAGCCACACCAAAGGAAGGGTAGGCGTGTCTGACTGTCCATCTTCATCCTGGGCAGGATGGGAGGGAGGAACTGACACTTATGCCTTTAAGGCAGAGTCCAGTCCCCACACAAAAGGTATATTACCCCTTGCAGTGAGTCTGAAACCAGGGTTAGGATAAAAAGACCTCTTTGCACTTCAAAGACCCTTCTTTGAAGTCACCCCCACTTCAAAGGCACAACTGGGCATACATACTGGGTCTGTGACCCCATCAAATCAGACACTTCTGGACCTGTAATGAAGCTCTGTCAGAAGGAAGCTGTGCTGCTACAAGGAGTGTCACACTGCTGGACTGCTGGTCTGGAAGAACTGCGTTTCTACTGTGCTGGCCTGCTGCTCTCTGACCCTGCTGAGGGAGCTTGTTGGCTTGCCTCCTGTTGATTGAGACTCAGGGATATCAAAGTCCCATCACCTGCTCCTGTCCCTGAACCACGTGGAGTGGACCCAGGTGCTTAACACAGTTGAACCTACACACCTCCTGTCTTCTGGAAGCAGAACCGAAGCATTGGAAATTTGTCATTTTGGTCTTGATTTATTTATAAAATTATAATCTATTTTTCTAACCCGGTGTGGAGTCTTTTTGTTGTGTTTTCTCCATTTGAATATTTATTCACTGGAGAAACTTGCAGGCATCAGATTCGGCTGCTGATTCTGCCCGCAGGGATTACTTGCAATGTCTACAGGTCGCCCGTTTACCAGGAGTGGTCACAGTCTCACTCCTCGCACCCCTAGGAGCCTACAGCCCCACTGTCTATTCTGTAAAGTTTAAATTACCTTGGGGCACCTCCAGGTCACTTTTGGTGGGTCATTGTGCTGCCTTATCTTCCGCCAGAGCCCAGGTTGTGGCAGGATCATCTGCTGGGCCCCAGATAACTTTCCAGACAGTGACCGCAAAGAAGGAGCCAGCCTGTTGCACTCTGTGTTGGAACCCTCAAAGGCCTGCTTTTGGCCAGCCTCCCTAACTCAGGCAGGCCACATGGACCAGGGTCCTCTGCCTTCTCTGCATTGGTCTCTACCTCAGGTACGGAGACATCATCTCTGCCCCTTCGGGTGCAGCAACTGAACGGGCCTTGTCTGTGATCCCTATAAGGGATTCAAGACTTGTCCCTGTGAGGCTGGGTCAACCACTCTAGAGCCTTTATGGGCTCAAGCACTCACGAGGACTCTGCCAATCTCTGTCTGCTGCAGTCAGTGCCTCTCAGTGCTGGAATCCTTCCCTTCTTGACTATGGGTAATTTCCCACTACCGATCAGGCCACAAGGTACTGGGCCCTCCTTTAGCCCTCATCTCCACAGGGCCAGGGCGACTGTTCCAGAACCTCTGCTGGCTTGAGATCACTCCGTTGGCTCTGGCAGCCCCTCCTGGGACCCTGCCCACCAAGCCACTCGTTACAGTGTGGCCTGTGGCTTGGCTTATCTCCTTCCTCTCTGCACGGAGCGGGGCTGCCGGTCAACAAGTTCAGCCACATTTATTGTCACCCAGGAGGGGACCTGTGACAACTCCAGTGTCTCAGGTCCCAGTGGGGGGGGGATGTTACAACATTGGATTTAAAAAAAAATGTGTGAGAGGCAGGCGTGGAACTCAGAGTTCCCCTCTCACTGTTTGTGTAGAAAAGTTGGGTATTAGCCCCATTCTTGATAAGAGAAAACAAAATGTTAGAGCATTGGATTCAGCAAGTAAGATCCAGGGGATCTACTTACTTTCAACCGCAAGGCTTGAATCATAGCTCTCTGGGGAGCAGGGAATAACTTCTTCAAACACAATTCTTTCCAACCCACCCCAACTTACAGTTATCAATGTGTAACAATTCTGCCCATAAACAGCTTAGGTGACCAATCGACCTTGTATTGCCTTTTACAGTGGTTCCGCTGAAAATCCACCCTATTGCGCATCAAACCTCTTCAAGGCATTTACAGTTGCAATTAAAGAGGTATTTAACATGCTCAAATGCTTGTCCCAATGGCCGATTATCAGAAAAATAAAGGCCCAAATACCTGTATACCCTAACCTGCTCCAAACAGACATGGTTAAGGAACCAAGCAAATTCCTTAGGTCTTTTTTAAAAGAGTAAGGGCCTGATTTAGATATTAGCGAATGGGTTACTCTGGCATAACGGTGACGGATATCCCGTCTGCTGAAATCTAAATTGCAGAGGATATCATGGGTTTTAGATTTCAGTGAATGGGATATTCATCCCAATTGTGACGTACTAACCCATCCTCCAGTATCTAAATCAGGCCTTAAGATTTTTGTTTTGTCTGTATTAATTGTAAGCCTGTTACTTTCACAGTATGTGAGCATCGAGAGTGTTAAGTTTATGTTGCATGCCGACTGGTGTGGACATCATCAAGATCATCAGCACACATTAGGAATAGGGTGTGAGGACCTCAGATTTTTGGGGAAAAAGCTTATTATTGATAGTTTGCTTGGGAGGTTGCAAATAAAGAGGCTAAAATGAAAGGGGGCTAGAACACATCACCGACACAGTCCATTTTTAACAGGGATTCTATTTGATGAAGTACCTTCTTGTCTAAGTCTACTTGAACCCAGTTTTGCGAATGAAGCTTCTGTATTGATGAAATAGATCTTGAGAAAATACCCTTTTCTTTTAATTTATTCCAAAGATTGCATCTTTGACCAGGTCAAATGTGGCTCTAAAGTCAACAAAACATGATGAGGAGGTTGATTTGGTCCCTCACTTGAGGTCGCCATTCACCAAGTGGAGTTTAGATCTAGCAGCAATTCTGATGCATGCCCAAACCCTGTTGAGGTTGTAGACCTTATGTGGGCTTTTATGCTTTCCTGGAGAGTTCCGCCTTAATACTTTCAAGTAAAGCAACTTGTATGGCTTCCTGCAAAGTACACAAAACCAAAGCCTTCAGCGTTCCCTGGAATGTCGTTTGCATAAGAGAGAGCTTATGTAGCAAGGAAAGTTCAGTAGTTCCACCTTGATCAACTGAACCTGACACTGAAAATCCGATCTGAAATTGATTGCAGAATTGACGTAGTTCTCCATTTGAATATTTATTCACTGGGGATGAGGCCTGATGGACATTTAAGGACAGGTGATCTGAAAGGGAAGAGAATCTTGCCTTCCTTGATTGCTCCTGGGCGACTCTCTTCTCTAAATATTGACATGGGCAGGAGGAGGGGCCTGGACCATTCCTGCCTCTAATCTTCAAAGAAAGGTTAGAGAGAGAGTTAACAATAAACTCAGTTACTTCTTTTACAAACTCAATAGAGTTTCCTGGTTTACTGTCAGGAAACTGCCCAGAGATAAAAGGTGAGGTCACAAGAGACTGATCCTACTGGTCCAAAATCCATCTAATATAATCGAATTACTGGACTGGACACCAGACGCACTGATATGCCACGTGGAACAAAGACACTAAACAGCTTCCTCCGATACTGATAATTTGACTCTCTGTGTTATGGACTTCTCATCGCTAACTCTGTCGGCTTTGGTTCAGCATTTGCTGCTACTTTAAAATTTGTGGTCACAAAGTTGCACAGAGACACAGAAAGCAGTCATTTATGGGTCACCAGGGGTCGCAGGTGTGACCCGTGGCTTGCCCTTTGCTACCCCTGACCCTGCCTTTGCGACCTCTGGCCTCAGAGGTGGCAAATTCAGTGGCAAGAACACAGCGGCAGCTCGTCCTAGTTGACGTCAGTTAGGGCTCCACTCTGTTTCCTGTCAATTTTTTTATCACACTAATACTGAATAATAATATATTATTCACTATTAGTGTAAGAAAAATGGAGTACAATTAGATGGAAAATGCTCTTCCATGGCAGCTGAGGTAAGTAAAAAATGATTTTAAATGTATGTTGTGTGCGTGCTTGCAGGTGGGATTGTGTTTATGTGAAACAGTGTGAATTTGTGTGTATGTATAATTTTGGGTGTGTGAGTGAAAGTGGAGGTCAAAGGGCGTGTGATGTCACTTCTGCTACCCCTTGATGAATTGACATCCATGACAGAAAGTAGTGAAGAGAAGGAGCCAGGTTGCACTTCTCTACGCGTTTGACCTAAAATTATGATAGCTCGTCCACCACAGTAAGAAAAGTAAGGCAAAGTCACTTGAGCAGGTGCTGAGCAGGTGCTGTACCGGCATATTCTCCAGACTCTTCACCTGAACTAATACCGGGCTATTGAAACAGGTGACCATAGTATTCCCTCCCACCACCCCCACCAATTTGAACGAAGAGTCCGCAACATTTGTCCTGGAATGCTCAGCTAACCATGACGATTGAAGCTACTACTTTTAATAATTGAGACCCTTAGCTGGTCTTTAGCTTCTTTAAAAAGTTATGGGGTGACTCCAGAGAGACTGTCCTGTAAGAAAGACCAACAGAAACATACACACATATGCACGAGTGGCAGGAGGTTATCCTCCGAAACAGTTAGTTTAGGTAAGAATGACTCACCTGCTCAACTAACTGTTTTCGCTAGAGCCACCTGGCTGCGCACTCTCTGGAGAAACACTTGAGACCCCTGTACTCAAGAAGCAGTTACCTTTTCCAGGCACCCCTCTCCCCACCCCCACGCATCATCCCCTTACTGCCTGACTCCTTGGGCTCTTGTGTGGGCTTCTTGGGAGTAGGTATTAGGGGACGGGGTTCCATGCAACCACCATCTGCGGAAAAGCAGAAAAAAACATAAAGGAAGCTACAGAGTCAGACACTACCACACCAGCTGCGACTTCATAACTATGGGCAATCCGTGTGATCAGATAGCCACTGCTCTGTAATTCAGAAATCTGCAGGCAATGCACAGGTAATGCAAGCAGCATGTTACAGCACCCACCACAGTGTTATGTCTGGCCCTAGCGGGATGCTGGCCACCGCTGCTCCTCAATACATCAGCGAGGGTGTGTACGTAGTTGGGCCTACAACAAATCACACTAAGATGTGGTACTGATTGTGATGGGTCCGAGTGAGAGTGGTCTCTGAAACCCACCTGCTTTATTAGTTAGGCCCCACGTGACACAGGGGCTGCACCATTTAGAACAACTTAAGAACACCCTTGCGGATACTCTGTGTGGGCTGTTAACCTGCACGTCAGTTATGTCCCTGGTGAGACATTACACACAGCTCAGGTTTGAAATTCTAAATTTGGCTCAGCAGACCTATAGCAGGGGGGCCGAGAGCTGGGAAGCCAAGAACTCAAGACGTTGCACCCCTCTTCAGACCTAGTAAACGGGCGAGGCTAAAATTATGGCATTTGTACAACCAGACCTTGCCTTGCTGCTTAGCCCTCCTCACCCGCTCACACCAGCTCAACCCCCACACCTGTGTATCCTCTGGTGCTTCCATCCTAGCTCACACCACTTTCAATCATGAATCTCAACCAACATTCACTGTCCCCCCAGCATTCAGCCAGTACTAACCTTAGTCTTGTCATCTGTCTGAGCTACAACAACTTAATGACAAACGAGTTGGCGACCGTTTCTACAATAAACGGGCAACGTACGTCAGCGCGTCTCAGAATAGGTGAAGGCCTTCTTGGACAGTAACCCTTGTTCCTAGTCTTCTTTCATTCCTTTTATGATTAGTTGGATAATGGATTGTATAATGATTGAAAGGTTTTCAATGATCTGCAAATATAAATTGCCAAACGACACACGTCTCTGCACCTCTTTGCAATGACAAACCATTGATATTCCAGGCCAGAGCAACAGAAGGTAACTAATGAGAAGGAAGTTCAATCAAAGGGCAAGTAATAAGTACTAAGGGCAAAGAGGATTTGAGGCCTAAACCCACGGGAACTGGAAAGGAAGGAATACAACAAAGGCATGGGAACTAATACAGGTGCAAACTCACTTGTGTTGTGTAGCCATTTTAGCTATAGTTTTACACACGTTATTTTAGCAAACTAGGCCTGCCGCTGTGCCTTTAACCTAGACATATTTTAGCCAGCTTCGCTTTTATTATTTTAACAATAGCCATCTTTGCGGTTTTGTTTTAGTTTCTCTATCTAGCTGTTCTTTGCCTAGGCCAGCACTGCGTTTTTGAACAAGACATTTCTTTCACTCTGTGCTTTTATCAAGACTGCAGTAAGATAGGTTGCCGGCAAAAGTGGTACGATTTGTCTCCAATCTTCACAGAAACATACACACTCTTACGTGGGGATCCTTTCTTGGAACATCAACTGTTTTATTTTTTATTATAAAGACACTACTTTGACCCATGTACATTAGAGGGAGATTCCAGCCAGATGGCCACAACTGTATGCTGATTGCTGAGTGCTTCGCTGCAGCTGCTTATGTAGACTACAGGCCTCTTGCTCAGGTATGAGGGATGATGTCTTGCCAGGGGAACCTGAAGGGCAGAATTAGAGCTTAACATGCTGTGCTCTAACATAGCCTATGTAGGACTATTCTTCACAATCGCAGTGATAATATGGTAGCGTTATTTTTATACTTTACTCTCCTTGTCACAATTTTAATCCCTTCATGCTTCATCGTCCTAGTTATTGTATTACATGCTTTATTATCTAAAATGCAGTTAGTTCATTAAAACCTTATTGAGCTATATTCTGCCTCTGGTTGTCCTTGCATATGTGAGACTAATGTAACTGAGAGAAACGGATGAGATCTGAGTGACCACGATTTCCCTGAGGACTCAATTGTGTCACGAGCTCGGTTTCCCAATCCTCCCTGCTCTTGGGTGGATATGAGGCACAGCAAGTAAACCGGAACAAAACTCAGATTAGGCCGAGAGGTGTCACCTGTAGTGGTTTCAGACTCAGTCCCCCACAGTGCAAGTGATTCTGCCGGCCAAATCCAGTAGTCTCATTAGGATAATGGGAGCCTTCGTGACATGGCACTGCCAACGTTTGGTCACGCACTAATTTTCAGGTCCTCCTGAGTATCTCTGTCTCACTACATGCAACGACACCTCAGTACTATATATGGAGACATCCGTGCCATTGAGGATTTTCCTCCTCTGCTAAATAGGGAGTACTTAACTAACGCTGTAGGTTGTTCAAGCTGTAACTCTCAAAGGATAATCCCCATTTGGTGTGCTTATCTCTGAACAAAATGTACCATTCATCATGGCAAACCTGCGATAGGTAGCAATTGCAGTCAATATGCAACCACCCCTTACTGCACATTTATTGACATATGGCCTAATGACCCAGGGGGGTCCTGTTACATTTGTTGTTGAGACTCGTCCAGCCTATAGAACAGAATTTTTCTATTCTTGGGTCACATTTCCAGCAGCCGACGGGAACACAAATACATTTCATCACTATATACCTGCAAACATACCTGCACAATATAACGCATATACATATCTAGAAATACCTCTATCGTATCAAGAACATAATAATTGGCTTTATGGCACCCTACCACATACAATTCTGCATGTTAGGTTAGGTCCTCTAAGTAATGATGGCCCTACCTGGCCTTTATTGTCCGCATATACACCTCACACTGCTGCAGCGACCTTGACGGTAGCTGAAGTCAGTCGCATATATGCTGAGCTTACGGCAATGTACAGACGATTAGTACAGTTTGTAATGCAAACATTAAATACAAACCCAGCATGTGCTACCCAGGTGCAACCACATGCAGTAACGCCAGGCAATAATCCTGCGACTGTATATTCGATCATGGGTAAAGTACCCGCCAAACGAGAAGAGATTCCGTTTTGGTTAGCTCAAAAAATAAATGCATTGGAAGCAGTATTTCCCCATACGGGACCACAGGATAAGCATAGAATATTAACTATGTGCTCGCCATTTGGGATGGTTCCCACAGTAGATAACTGCAATACTTGGGGCACAGTATTTGCCATGCTCTATGCTAGCACACACAGTACACCAACACTTGCCAAACTACCAGAAGTATTAAAACAAATTCAAGGTGAATATGGGTCTGCCCCGGCTCTGGACTTGGGGATGCAACTTATGGGCAATTTTTCAACTGTATCTTCCATTATACTGAGTAATCTTAAAGGGGAAGCAGTTGCACTAGCAGTGTGCATGCCGCTCTGGGATGTTCCTCCACAGGATCAAGAACGTGAGCAGCCGAAGATGATCGTGGAGAACTACTCTAGTATTGGTCAAGATAGTCTGGGGGCCAGACTCACAAAACCACAGTTTCAGGGTAAATCTAATAAAGATTCTACCAAGCAACTCCTGAGGGATCTAAGAAACGCTGGTATAAAAAGCAACAAACACCTAAAAAAGAAACGGGGAGAATCTCCGCATACAGAATAGATATAATCTCAGAAATAGATATAATATAAAAACACCTGACAGGTGTCAATATACTGATACACGGCAATCTCGATCCTTTCAGGACTCACCGGAAAAATGCAGTGGGAGAGGTGGGCAGTCAGAGCGAAGAACAGAGTACGTGAAACCGAGACAGGAATCACAACGCTCTACAGAAGTTTCTGTTAAAAAAAAAAGAGAAACATCCCCAACAAAAACACCAATTCAAAAAGAAGAAAGTGGCAGCAGTTGCGATTCGTCATGCTACTCAAGAAGAGGGCTCTATTGAAGAACAGGAAGTGGGCACTAGCGCTGCTAGACAGCGCGGCAGAGGTCACAATAGATTGCAGGAATCTTCAATAGCATCTGGAGGTGAAAGCAACTGATGACTTCTTACAAGTTGAAACTGCAGACATGCGTGTCTTCACGCCTGACAGGGTATACAATGTAACGTTACAATTAGAAGGAGACATTGAACGCACAACAACACAATCATTTGGGACCGCGTCATAAATAAATATGATATTCTAATGGGCGAATAGAACTGGCCACCAGAATATGTGCGTATTTGCCCATATGGGGTAGAGGTTATCAAACCTTCTTTCTTGCCCCTTGTTCCCGATGAGCTTGCAGAATCCTACACCATCGATTGGGCATTGACACAGGCACCCACGTTATATCGTAACCACGTAGGGTGGGATACAGATTACCCCTATCACATAATTCCAATAAAAAATCATCCTCAACCCCAGTATCCAATAAAACATGATGCTAAAGCACCCGTGAGGGAAATCCTCACACAACTAGAGTACCAGGGCGTAATCGAACCCTGTGTCTCACCAATGAATAATCCTTTATTCCCACTAGCTAAACCGGAACATTCGTACAGAATAGTCTTAGACTAAACAGTCATACACGCACATACGCTATACAAATCGCTCACAGCACAGCACTTATGAACAACATAGTGCTAAAAAAAAAAAATACAACACTGGATATTTCCAATGGTTTCTTCTGCCAAATATAGGGGGTGATTATGACCTTGGCGGACGGCGGAGGCCGTCCGCCAAGGTACCGCCGCCAAATGACCGCACCGCGGTCAAAAGACCGCGGCGGCCATTCAGACATTTCCTCTGGGCCGGCGGGCGCTCTCCAAAAGAGCGCCCGCCGGCCCAGAGGAAATGCCCCTGCAACGAGGACGCCGGCTCAGAATTGAGCCGGCGTAGTTGCAGGGGTGCGACGGGTGCAGTTTGCACCCGTCGCGTATTTCAGTGTCTGCATTGCAGACACTGAAATACACAGTGGGGCCCTCTTACGGGGGCCCCTGCAGTGCCCATGCCATTGGCATGGGCACTGCAGGGGCCCCCAGGGGCCCGCGGCACCCCCTACCGCCATCCTGTTCCTGGCGGGAGATCCGCCAGGAACAGGATGGCGGTAGGGGGGGTCAGAATCCCCATGGCGGCGGAGCGCGCCATGGAGGATTCCCCCGAGCAGCGGGAAGTCGGCGGGAGACCGCCGACTTTCCGCTTCTGACCACGGCTGAACCGCCGCGGTCAGAATGCTCATGGGAGCACCGCCAGCCTGTTGGCGGTGCTCCCGTGGTCGGTGGCAGCCGCCAGGGCCAGAATGACCCCCATAGTGCCTGAGAGCAGAGACCTAACAAGTTTCAGCGAACTAGGCTCCCAAAAAAATTCTGTAATTTACCACAGGGTTATAAGAACAGTCCAGGACTGTGCGTGGCTCGTATGACTTCAATATTGCACGACATTGACCGTGAAGCATTGTCCAATGTAGATGATGTCTATCTCAGGGATGATGAATTACTGCAACAGCTAAAGCGGATTTGCCGAATTCTGCAATAAATTTCTCCCACTGAGAAAATTCTCACTGCTGTTCAGATGGCTGTCATCAAAGAAAGACCACTGGCCCAGGGGAAACGCATTATTGTCGTATCTCCAATTCCAGCCATTTAGGCTGTTACCAAAGCCAGCGTTTCAAACGCTAAAGCATTACATCCACGTTGGATTCAATGGGCAACATCTTTGACAGCCACTGATGTCGACTACATTTTTGACCCAAAATTACAAACTCAAGAATTTTTGCAATATGAATTAGAATACCCGATTCCGGCAAATACACTGCCCATTGATCAATATCAAAGAGTCATGTACACTGATGGCTCAGCACAACCTGCAATAGGCACAAAGCATCAATACTCCGCTGCCTTGTGCAGTCGTAAGCGGCTATATGGAGGGTAATAAATTCTATCCACAACATATTTTCACGCAACCCTAGGGGATTGCACTGCACAACTAGCAGAGCTAAAGAAACTGGTGATGGCACTGGAACATACGGATCCTGCACAGCTAATACTGATTGTTTGTGATTCGTACTACTATGTCCAGTCCTTCATGAATTCATGCATTACTGGCACCAGAATGGGTTCAGAGATTCCAAAGGCAACACCATCAAACACAGGATTCTGTGTGGGAAAGTAGCGGATCTGAAGGAAACGCTACCAAACGTCCATTTTGTACATACACTTGGACACCAGAGTGTTGGAATACACTTTTCTGGAAATACACTGGCTGATGAAGCAGCCAAATCAGCAGTAGCCACAGGTTCTGTTGCTGCAGTAACTCGTTCTAGCACGATGACATATGAAAGCCATGGCTGAAGGCACGCCCTTTCCAAAATCATTTCCTGCTAAATATTCCTACTGAATGGGAGGCTTCCTTAATGCAGAAGTGAAAATACCAGGCGTTGGGATTCGGATCATTCCCAATAAAAACCTAAGACCAGAGTTGAGTAAAACAGAGCATGAGGGGGTTGCTTTCGCCCATGCTGGTGTGGCGGCTACAATATCATTATTGCAAGCACGTTATTGGTGGCCAGGTCTATACAAACAGACCAAGCAGTATGTCCTTTGTTGTGACATCTGCCTACAAATTAAGGGGTCCACCGACAAACGTCCACCGCAGACACCCCTCCTCATTTCCAACAACCCTTTACAATGTGTGTACTTGGACCATTGTGGTCCCCCAAAACCGGACAGCGCATACAAATAAATTTTAGTCGCTGTCGACTCCTGTTCCAGATTTCTATGGGTGTGGCCACAACGCTCGGCTGACACTCAGACTGTTATTGAAAATGTGCAAGTCTTTATCGGCACATATGCAGTTGCGACTTTCCAGTGAGACCAGGGCCCTGCCTTTGCCTCAGGGGGATTCAGGGATGCCATGGGTTCATTAAGGGTCCAACTCCATTATTCGTCTCCATTTCATCCCGAGGGAAATAGTGTCATGGAGCGATGAAACCATGATTTAAAGCAATCCTTAACAGTCAGAGTGTTAGGTACGGTCGGGGTTGGCTTCATCACCTGTATGGAGTTCACAGAGCACTTAACAATCTGCCTAGAAGGACCCTGGGGGCGTCGTACTTCATACGAGTGCCTGCTTGGAAATCAAATGTATGTTCCAGATCTTGATGGGCCTGGCGTGGAGGTGGCAGAAACACCTTTTGACATAAAGGAACGTGTCATTGTCTTGCAGGAATTACAACAGTTCCGTGATGATAACGCTTCTGCCAGTGCTGCCTATGTAGGAATTAAGGATGTACCAATAACATCTACCGGCTGGATTTCAAAGGTTGGGGATCTAGTATGTAAAAAGTTGCTGTGAAAAAGGATTTTGGTCCTTCTTATCGTGCACCGGTCCCAGTCCTGTTAATACACAGTACCAGAATTGTCATTCTACCATCTTAGCCTGGTGCTAAAGAAAACTGCTTTGTATCTATCGACAATGTCAAATTACACCATGCGGCCGATCCTGCACAGCAGACCAAGAGGAGCAACCAGTAGTTCCCTAAACCCTCTCACTACTGGTCAAGATGTCCCTCTACAAGTTTTGAGCAGCAACGCTGACACCTCACTGAGCTTAGGGAGGGTGGAAAATGATCTTGCATTAGTTCCACTAACATCTATCACAACAAACTGAACAGAAATTGTTGATCGATTTCACTTGTTTTCTACAAAGATGGATGGTATCATTTACAGTGAACCACTGTGGGAGACCCCTAGGAGTTCTCCTCCTCCGAATAAGGCTCCAGTTTTTGCACAAACTACTTCTGGATACTTTGCCGACATCAGTGACACCCTTTCTGGCTCATTTGCCTCTTCTACACCTGAACTGCCAAAAACATGTAAACTTATAAATTGGCTTAAAACAAATTACTTTATTTTCCCATGGAACTACCTGTGGGTTTCCTTGACTATATTAGATTTCCTCCTTTGGAATGGCTTTGTTATTACTTTCTTTCTACTAAGACATGGTCATTACCTTCATGAAGTATCAACAGTTGAACTGGTGGATGTGGTCTTAAAACCCCATTTTGATTCTCACAAGGCTCTTGGGTGGAGATGAGGCACTGCTTTTTAGCCGGAACAAAACCGGGATTAGGCCAACAGGTGTCACCTGTAGTGGTTCAGACTCAGTCCTCCACAGTGCAAGTGATTTTGCCGCCCGAGTCCAGTAGTCTCATTATGATAATGAGAGCCTACGCAACACTCAAATACGACTGAAACTCAGCAACAAATGCAACACTTTGTCAAGCACCTATATTCTGTACAATGGATTCTAAATACTGGTACTACTACTCAGGTCCCGGAAGTGTTCCCCATAACCAGAAAGTGGGGTCTAAGTGTTAAGGGCATCCTGTTTCCAACTCCCCATTCTCCAAACTCCATACCTTCACTACCCTACAATGCATTTGTTGTCTGCAGGTCTTCTAATAGTGACACCTTAGCTGAAAGGCTTTGTGTTTAATTTTGGGTCAGCCCCTGGCATTTCAAGGATGCCTACATGTCCACTTTGTCAAAATGTAGCTCTCCTGTAGAACCGTATACAGTGGCAGGGCTACACACAATAGATTTTACCTGGGGTCTTTTTTGCTCCTTATAAACACTGTGGAACATGTTGGAAGTTGCAGGAGCACTGAGGGGCAGATTTATGAAAAGTGGCGCTGCACCGAGTGCAGTGCCACCTTCTCTGTGCCCTTTAGCCCCACCACCGTCACTATGTGTGTGCCGTTTTTAAAATACGGCGCACCATGGTGCAGGGTAGGGTCATCTTTCATGACGCTATTGATGTACTCTGCAGGATTAGCGCCAAAATATTGGTGCTACTCGTCCAGAGTACATAGGGCCCCATTATAAAGAATGGAAGGCCCCTTTTAAAGCCTGCTCTTGAGCAGGCGGTAAAAGTGCGGTAAAAAATGGAGTAAGGAAATCTCATAGATTTCCTTACGCCATTTTTCAGGCTCCCCTAACGGAGGAACGCCCCCTTTGCATACATGGCTCAGGCATAATGTAACGCAAAGGGTTACAGAGTGGCGCAATGCACACATTGCGCCACTCTGTAAATACGACACAGGAATTTTGGCTTTGTTTGGCCACATTAACGTCAAAATAAATAACATTAATGCAGTGCAAGGTGGCGCTTGAGGCCTATAAATATATGCCCCTGAGTCTGTTATGAAAAAATTGCACCACAACTTGAGCACTGCAAAGGACTCTGTGGGCCATTCATGGTTGGCAAGAGAAAGGACCCTGCAGGCCATTCACAGTTGACAAGAGGCCCACACTCTTAACAATTAAAATATGAAGTGCTACCAAAGACACTGGAAGCTGTTGTTCCTCGATTCAGCAGAAGCAAAAACAGTGATATTATTCCAGGGCTAACACATAACCATGAAACCTGAATTGTACATGAATCAGAGTAAAATTGGTTTCTCAGTGAATATGAATAGTAAACATGCTTTGAGTAAACATTTCTAAGCTGTCTTTATGTGTTCCTGTATAAGAGCAAGTATACGTTATGGCACATAGAGTACTTAAATTACATACATACATACATTTATAAATATAAATATCTATCTATATATATATATATATATATATATATATATATATATATATATATATAAATGTACACACACATATGTTACCTACTGGCAGTCTCCAGCAGTACGTAGTTGTAGTAGTTAGGACCTAGTTTCCATAGAAAAAGTGTTTTTTATTTTGCTAATAACTTTGGCGCTGTTTGATGAACCATCACGAAAATTCCAATGAAATTAGGACACTTAGGGTTGCATGTAAGTAGCATTTTGCACATCGCAAACAGCAAATCGGGCCGTTTGCGACGTGCAAAATGCACTTTGGTATGTTGAAACCCATTTTTGCAATTCAATAAACTATTTACTGAATCGCTAAAAGGGGGTTGCGAGTCGCAATTAGGAAGGGGTGTTCCCTTCCTAATTGCGAGTCGCAGTCCCATGTATGATTGTTTTGTGACCGCGAATGCAGTCGCAAAACAATCGCAGTTAGCACCATTGTCACACAGGTGCTAACCCATTTGCAAACGGGAAGGGGTCCGCATGGGACCCTTTGCCCTTTGTGAATGGCAGTAAAAACATTTTTTCAGAGCAGACAGTGGTCCTACTGACCACTGTCTGCTCTGAAAAAATGAAACAAAAACATTTCATTTTTTGTTTTTTAAATGGATCTCGTTTTCCTTTAAGGAAAACGGGCTGCATTTAAAAGAAAAAAAAACTGCTTTATTTAAAAGCAGTCACAGACATGATGGTCGGCTGTCTCCAGCAGGCCACCATTCCTGTGAGGGCGGCCATTCCCAAAGGGGGTCACAAATTGTGACCTACCTCATAAATATTCATGAGGTAGGGCATTTCCGACCCCCTTGCGAATTGCAAACAGTGTCATTGACACTGTTCAACATAAAGTTTTGCCACTCGCAAATTGTGAGTCGCTCTGACTCGCAATTTGCAAGTCGCAAAACAATTCTTTTGTACATGTAGCCCGTTCTTCAGCTGCTGTCTGGAAAGTTTCTGGATGAACCGTCAAGCGGGGGATGAGAAAAAGGGGGGGTGTCAAAACATGTTGTCCCCATTCATTTTTCAATAGTGATTTTGAACAGGACAGGACAGAATTGCACCAAATTTGGCAGAAAGGTAGCTCTTGCTCCAGAAAGCGCCCTTTTTGTTACACACACACATATAATACCTACTAGCAGTTGCCAGCAGTACATAGTTATAGTAAGGACCAAGTTTCTATATATTTGTTTGCTAATAACTTTGGTGCCGTTTGATGAACCATCACAAAAATTCCAAAGAAATTAGGACGCGTACTTCAGCTGCTGTCTGGATAGTTTCTGGATGATCCATCAAGCGTGGGCTGAGAAAAAAGTGGGGTGTCCCAAAATACGTTGTCCTCATTCATTTTTCAATAGTGATTTGAACAGTACTGGACAGAATTACACCAAATTTGGCAGAAAGGTAGCTCTTGGTCCACAAAGCGCCCTTTTTGTTATTTGGTGTAAATCCATTCAGTAGTTTTTGAGAAAGTAAAGAAAATCCAAACTTGTATAGATAAGGAGGCAAACGCACCACAAACCCTCCTGATCTTGTGCTGAAATTTGATTGACTGCCAACACTTCAACAAGGAAATCTTTCATTGTCCCTGAAAAAATGAAAAATATAAAAAATAAGAAAAGGGGCCAGGGTAGAGTCACCCTGACCCAGTTATCTCTGTGCTGGTTAAACCCTATCACCCCCCAGAGCAAAAAAGCATTTTGTTTAATTTTCAGCGTAGAGTTGGGTGGATATAGGAGGGTTCCATGCAGTGGTGGTTCGATTAAAGTATAGTAATGAAAATTACTTTACATTAAAAAAAACCTTAGAAATTCACTTAAAAACAAAGGTTACAAGGACATTATAGTTAGGCTCACATTTTAAACGTACCAATCATAGAAATGTTGTAGTTAGAGTTATCTCAAGTAACTATAACTTGTGCTCTAAAGCAAGATTAACTTGCGCCCTCAACATACCCCACGCTAATTATCCCACAAATTTCGGCACTTAGGACATCTTTGATAACATCATTGGTAACATCAATGTAATATTTGCAGTGACATTTTTTTATGAAAACAACTGTATAGCGGGGCAGCAAGTTATAGTTACCTTAGGGCACAAGTTATAGTTACTTGAGATAACTCTAACAGGGGAATTTCTATGGTTTGGTATGTTTAAAATGTGAGCCTAGCTATGACGTCCCTGTAACCTTTGGGTTTTTCAGTGAATGAATATATATATATATATATATATATATATATATATATATACACACCTATATATATATATATATACACACCTATATATAAAACGGTCCTCATTATGGTGCGCATTTGATGCCGGTGCATGTGTGAGGAATGGACCTTTCCTCCAAGTTAAATTCAAAACAAACAGCTGACAGAAACTGTAACGCCGCACTCCAGGAGAGTTGTTATACTCTTTCAATTGCAGTCATATAAATCACCAACCATCCCCACCAACGCGTTTCGACCTGCTGGTCTTGTTCAAGGTATCTAAGTGTTTTTTCAATGTCCATTATTTATAGTCTCTACCCTATTACCCAAACCAATGCACTCTGGTAAATGTAGTGAGCTTTAAAATCGAATTTTTCAAGTGAAAGGATACAACATCTCACAATATTCCAAGTAGTTAAATATAGAATATAGCACCACATCTATGAAGAGCCTACAAAATACATGTTTGTCCACGTTTACAAGACCATATATAAGACCCAGAGGTAGATTCCCATATTATAAACTTTTGTTGATTATTTTAACAGTAGTCCCTCTCTATGGCGTTCACTCATCCAACCACAATTAATAATCACAAGTATTTGAGTTCCTCCACCATCTCTAGATGTTATTCATATTTCCACTTTGCTATTCAGTAACACATATTTGAGAATATTTCAGTTCTTCCCAAATGTATCAATTTATATTTCTCTAATAAGCAGTTATATATCTACATGGTATGTGATAATGTGCAAGTTGTTACAGCCTAGATTATAAATGATAGTGTAATTCCTCATCCCCATTGAGACCTCTAGGGCTCTTGGTTCTTAGCTGTATTATAAATCGCGATTCCAACTGTCTTAGTTTCATCTCTCAGTTTCCTCCCCTCTCATTACTATCAATGCTCGCATTTCCAAATAATTTCATATCCGTCCAGCTAGCTTCATCATGTGTCATCAGATGCTTGGCCATGGCATAGGTCAGATCCTTATTTTGCACAGCTCTGATATGTTCTAAAACACGTTTTTTAAGGGGGCAGATTGTGCTGCCCACATAGTGTAATCCACAGGGAAATTGAATTATATAAACCACATAACTGGTGTTACAAGTGATCCTTTTGTTAATCATCAGCTTTTTGCCTCGATAATCAAGGAATTCCTTCATGTTAGACCCTACGCGACATGCTTTACACTTGCCACAGCATACAAAGCCAGTTGTTTGGGATGTTAGCCAGTTTGGTTGCTTCTTCATCTGAAAATGGCTGTTAACCAATAAGTCCTGTAGAGATGGTACCTTTTTCTATGTTACGATTGGCCTATCTCCAACCATTTTGCCAACATCGGGGTCCTTTCTTATCACGTCCCAGTACCTATTTAGGATGTTCAAAATTAGATGATTCTCCTTGTTGTATGTCATCACCAATCTTATGTTGGATTCATTCTTTGGTGCATTACTCATTTGTTTATTTAGTAATTCCTCTCTTGTCCGAGATCTCGCTTTTAATTCACCAGATCTGATGTCTTTTTATTTATATTTTCTCTGAATGAATCTTTGTCTGGTTTCACTAAACTTTTGTTCTATTTCTTGGTCGGTGGAACAGTTTCGTTTGATCCTGATAAATTCTCCATATGGTATGCTTTTCTTGAGGGATGTTGGGTGAAAACTATCTCCATGCAATTGTTATCAATTATGTCACGGAGCATGTCATGAGTATTGTACTATGTTAGGTCATAAACAGTGCATGGCAAGGGTGCAAAGTATAGCTAATTGAAATAACTATAATTGTTAACTTTCAGTTTTTCAGCTTAAAATGTTACATTTAAGCTGACATTTTCACATAAAAATAACATCACTTTAACCTTTGCCTTTTTCAGTGGATTTCTAGTGTTTTGTTCAAGGTAAAGTAATTACTATATGTAAGGTCAATCCTCTGCCACAAAGCAATCAGGCGCTATGCCCAAGCACCTTCAGACATTCAGCCTCCCCGCTGTACACAGCCTTCGCGTGTTTGTGACAAGCCACTCAGTCCCGCCCCTTTAAAAAAAATTAATTCCAGCAGCGAGGGCCCTGCTTTCCCATGGGACTCCCATGGGGATTCCAGGGACGCGCTGGCTCACGGGGATCATGGACAAACAAAACAAAATCTGTTCTTGGGGGTGGGGGAGGGGAGTCCCTTTGTGACCCCAACAAAGTTCAAAGGATCAAGGTATCGCTTCCCTACCCCCTTGTATCTTATTTTATTTTTTTGTTTTCAGGACACAGAGACTGAGTCCCCTTGCCCAGAAATGGCAGCCACAATATTTCTCTTCATTTTGCGACCAGCCAATCACAGAGCGAGCTTCTGTTGGAGTTCACAAGAGCCTCTCCCTCTTGCTGGAGCAAGGCAGCTGACAGGAAAAAAGACCCGTTAGTCAATCAGATTGCTCTATTATTTGGAGTTACATTATTATGGGATTCTTACAAGCCTCCCACAAACCAAACCATCTAGGTATACATAGTTTGTGAACCTTAATTTCTCAAAAACTACTGCACGGATTTACACCAATTCACAGAAAAGCATGCTTTATTGGCCAAGTTCTAGCTTTCTGCCAAATGTGATGCATTTCCATCCAGCAGTTTTCGTTGTATTGCTGTTCAATTGAAAGGGGGAAATTATGTTTTGGGACCCACCTTTTTTCTCAGCTGCCGCTTGACAGATATCCCCAAAACCTTTCAGGAAGGAGCTGGGGTGGATGAATTTATTTTTTGGGAATATTTTGTGAAGATTTGTCAAACAGTGCAAAGTTCTTAGCAATATATTTGAAGAAACAAGGGAAACCCACGTGCACTCAGGGACCAGGGGTTAAAGTAATTTAAAAGGAACAGTGGTCCCTCAAAAGGAATTATAGGAATTAATGTAACATAGAAACACAATGGGTCTAAATGTAAAATATTGTCCATATATTGAATTTAAGACATTATGGTGGGGAAACAGAACAGGCAAAGAAATAACAATAATCACAACAAAAGCAACAAAGTAGAATTCTCAGGCATTACATGCGTGATAAAGAATGCACTTCAAAAATGAAGTCACAATACAAAAGTATCCATGCTCCTCTCAACCTAATGGTATATAAGAAATAATGAGTCACTGTATTATAGTGGACGACATTTCGATCCTCTAGTACAATGCTGGGATAAACATCAGGACATATGATTATGCCAGAGGTGAGGGAGTTACTGAATGTGTAACCAGTTGCCTTCTACAAAGAAACAGGAAGGGACAAGGAAGAAAAAAGAAAGAAAAGAAAAAGGCTTGCAGTACTGTTTTTTCTAAAAAAAAAAGATTATAAATACATGTCTATACAAATACACCCTAGGAATGTGCTATTCCAAAGCAGTGTACAGTGCCTAGTGCACAACATGCAATAAGTGTTCAACGAGAAGTCCAAATTAGTGAGAAAATAAGTGGAGAAGGCGTATACATACACCGATAAGAGATGTATAAAACAATAATTCACTACAAGGGTGAAAAGGGTAAAATTGTGGTTGGTGTGAAGAGAAACACACAAAGTCAGGGAATCTTATAGTGGGGTAACCTGTGGGAGTAAAGCATGGGGTCCCACAGGAATCATATGAGAGGACGCATCTGTGTAATTTCAGACTCGAAGGACAACATCCGATTTTCTATGCCAAAAACAAATTACACAGAGGTCGATAAATAGACTACATGTACACTTAAAAATTACAGAGTGCCTATGACCAGTCTGGACCAACCTGAATTAAAAACACTCAATATGCCAGAGGCGGACACGTAAGCTTCAAGACGTCATCGGATAGTCAAGAAGTAAGGCCTAAGTATAAAGGGGAAATAAAGCTTATGTTACAGTGAACCAACACTTCAACCAGTGAACAGTGCTATGAAAGACTACTCGTGTAGAAAACAGGGAAACATGGCAGAGTCCCACGCAAGCGCAGTGGCAAAGGAGCCTAGCTCAGAGTATGCAGGATCAAAGACTGGGGGGGATGTGCGGCCTAAATGTAAGAGGGTATAAAGTTGAATAAAAAAAAATTCTAGCATTCGCATTAAGAATTTTTTTGCTCTATTAAGGACACAGAGGCAAGGATTATGCTTCTGTTTCTATGCTTTTATTTTTACAGCAGCCAATTAGAAAGATTTTTTTCAATATACTATATAACCCATGATCCCATGTTTATCACATGACCAACCATAGAGACAAGCCCTATAAAACCTGAGGAATAACAACACACTTCCTCTTTCTTTGCAAAACAAACACAGTTAATTCACTGACTCTGGAAGATCAACAAGAAAAACAGAACCTTAAAGTCCAGCAGAAAAACACCTTCTTGAATCAAGAGACAGGACCAACCTATCGACGTCTTGGGCATAGCAGGAAAAGTCCACAAAGAAAATTCCAGAGGCACTTGAGGGTAGAAGACCAAATGTCCTTTTGCCTTGAAAAAAGAAGAGGGATGAAAACCAAACATCCGTCTGAATCCGTAGAAAAATGCGCTTTAAACACGTCAGAGTTATTTGTCTTCAGTGCCTGAAAGAAAATGAAAAAAAAGCCAAGCCATAAAACTAAACTAGGATAAAATAATCCTATAGGTAGTAACACGGAGGGAAAAGCACTGGAATATGGTAAAAATTTGAATGAAACAGTAATCAATTATAAAACCAATAGAACAATCACAACAGTGATGGGTGGGATATTCCTCGCCTCAGTGTCTTTACAAGAATTAAAAGATTCTTAAAGATTCTTAACGCGAATACTAGAAATATTTTTATTCTATGTCAGGACCGGAGGCTCCGATTATGCTTGTTTAAAGCTGACCCACCACCACCGATGCAATATCCACATATCCACATATCCACAATAGGTTTACAATAAAACGATTTGAAAGTAGATTCAGATGACCAATCTGCAGCTCTTAGAAAGTCTTCTAGTTGGGAACCCAAGGCAAAAGGTTTTTAGGTTAAGGCCTCTCTAGTGCCAAATTTAGAAATATCAATGCCCGCTTCAACCAGGAGCTAGTGAACCCATAAGGCCAAACATGGTGATAGGGTTTAACCAATGAAATCAATAACTGCCCCCCCCCATATCAGAATGGAATGCTTCTGTACTTACCTCATAAACTCTGAGACACTGTTCTACACACAATTTGGGATTATCCACAATACTAGGATAAGAAACAGATTTCAAATTACACTTAGTATGATGAGAAATAGAAAACGTTACTCCCTCAGGGGAGAAAACCCTGCCTGCTAAATCCAGGTGTTGAACATCAGAAACCCGCTTGCATGATATTAAACACCTAACATAGTGAGTTTGGCCAAAAGTTGCTTCCCGGAAAGGAATTTATTATCTGGCCAAGACTCTAAAAATCGTAAAACAATATTCACATCCCAAAGGGTAGAATAACGAGGACGAGGGGGATTAGCCAACCTCATACTTTTTAAAAGCTTACAAACGATGGGCAATTTTCCCACAGGTTTACCATCTATGACTTGCCGAAATGGCTGACCGATAATTATTAACCGATCTATACGCCAAAACAGATGAAGCTAGAGACAGCAGAAAATTCAGGACTAAACTACAATCCCCTGAAAGAGGATCAGCGTTCTGTGCACTGCACCAAGAACACCATTGGTTCCAAGTGGAAGCATATCTCTTGTGGGTACTAGAAGACTCCTGCGAAAGGCCTGGGACACTCTATCTTTCCCTGAAAGACACCAAGCCACTAGGGCCAGTTGTCCAGAAAGAATAAGAGGATGAGGAAGGCCCAGAGGATCTAGAAGGAGGTTCTGCCAGAACGGGATTAAGAGAGGATGATCGCAATTCAATTCCAGAGCCACGGGAAACCATACCTTGGACCTACTGATAGGAGTCACCAGAATAAGATCTGCTTGTTGACAACGGATCTGAGCCAACATCCCGTGAATCATCAAGTAGGGCGGGAATTTATATCCCTGATCCAGAGACCAACCCTGGAGGAAGACGTCTGTCGCTAATGCTTCCGGATCCGGCCTCCAACTGACAAATCTCTTCATTTGCCGATTGAGGTGGGAAGCAAAAAGATCTATTGTTAAAGGACCCCACCAAGGCGTGGAGAGCTCGAAAAACCTTGGGGTGAAGCCTCCAGTCGCTGAAATCCCAAAGGTGGTGAGAATTCCAATCCACAACTGAATTGCTGCTCCCTGGCAGATACTCCGCCACCATCGAGATTCAGTGATGAAGGCAGAAGTGCCAAAAATCCTTGGCAATCTCCGCCAGAATGCGAGATCTGGTTCCCCCCAATTTTTGGACATATTTCACTACTGAGATATTGTCCATTCGAAGAAGTATACAGCAATTCACCTTCAGAGGGGACAAACTCCTGATTGCAAACAAGCCCGCAAAAAGCTCCAGACAATTGATATGAAGGTCCAGTTCCACTTTGGACCACTGACCCCCTGTAGAGATGGACCCGAAACGGGCCCCCCATCCCCAAAGACTGGCATTGGATTTTTTCACAATCTCTGGGGAGGAAATGAAGATGGCCCTGCCATTCCAAGCCTCCATGTGGTCTAACCACCACCCCATCTCCGACCGAGCCTCCTCTGAAAGAGGAACCTGGTCTGCATATCTGAGGCCTCTCTGAAGATGAGAAATCTTCAACCTCTGCAGGGCTCTGTAATGTAGCAGCCCCAGGAATATTGCCTGGATGGTGGAAGAGAGCAGGCCCACCATGCGGGCAATCGCCCTCAATGATACAATCTGTCTAGACAAAAGTAACCTCAGTTCTCTCCTGATTAGATGAATCTTCTGAGGGTGAAGGATCAAACTGAGCTTGGATGGAATCTACCCGAAAGCCCAGAAAATCCACCTGCTGAGACGGAATTGAGACCGACTTTTGGGCATGGATTATGAACCCCAGACCCTGAAGAAGGGAAATGGACCACTCCAGATGAGAGAGGACTAGACTGGGACAGTGAGCCATGATAAGAATGTCACAGAGGTAAATTATTAGATGCACCCCTCGCACACGGAGGGACTTAACTACCGTCCGCATCACCTTTGTGAAGCACCAGGGGGCCGAAGAGAGGATAAAAAGGAAGAACCTTGTATTTGTAACAAAGACTGACCCACCGAAACAACGGTGGGGAGGGAATATAGAAATGGTCAGATAAACATCCTTTAAATCTAGACAAACCATCCAGTCTCCTTCCTGAAGAATATTTCTCAATAAATGGATGCCTTCCATCTTGAAATGAAGATAAATCAAGTATCCGTTGAACTCTTTGAGATTCAAAACAAGACGGGAACCACCCCCTTTCTTGTCCACTAAAAACACAGAGCTGAGAAATCCTACAGGATGCTTTAAAACCTCGAAAATAGCGCCTTCTTTCAAAGGCGATGAGATTTCTGTGGAAATTAAGGGAAAAATATGTTGGATGGGGAGAAAATGACTAAGAGGGGGACTCGTAAAATTCAAGCTTGAAGCCCTGAATGGTCTCCAGGAACCAAGCATCGCAAGTGATCTTGCACCATGCATCCAGAAAACTTTTTGGCCCTCATTAAGACCATGGTAGTAAAAACCGTCTACCGCCGCGGCGACAGCTGCCAAAAGACCGTCACCGCAGCTACCAGCCGTCCGCCATATTATTACCACAGCTGGAGTTCCGCCACAAGAAGGGTGGAAATCCGTCTGTGGCTATACTGGCGGGTGGCGGTAAGGTGGCGTTGCTACCACCAGCAGCGCCACGCCAGTAGACACAGGGTTGTGTGTGTTTAGTGTTGTGTGTGTGTGTAGAAGTAGGTGTGTGAGTGTGTGAAAGAACCTGTATGAGAGTGTGTATGTATGAAATGTGAATGGGTGTCTGCATGTATGTTTCGATGTGTGTGCGGATGTGTGCGTGGATGTCTGTATGTGTGCGTGTATGTATGTGTGGATGAGTGTGTGTATGTGTGTGTGTGTTTGTGTGTAGGGGGGCATGGATCTAGAGGGGGTGTGGGTGCTGGGGAGTGTAGGGAGTGTGGGGACCTCCTATCAGTGACAGGAAAGGAATTCCCTGTCACTGATAGGGCCTACCAGCATGGTTTTTGTGGCATTACGAACGCCACGGAAACCATGGCAGTAGGCAGGGTCATTATACCGCCGGCGTAACAATAGCGGCCGCTGGGCTGGAGATGGTTATCTCTAGCCTGGAGACTGCTATGACCATGGCGGTCGGGGTGGTACTACCGCCACATTAACACATACCGCCGCGGTCATAGTGACCCCCTTTGTCATGCCCCCTAAAACAACATCTGAACTTACAATCAGGCTCACCAGTAGTTCCTGTATCCTGGGAGTAGGACTGGGAACCTCTAGATCTCCCTCTGCGGAACCTGGAATGACCCATTCTCGGACGGGAGAGGTAGAAGGTTGAGGCGGAGGAGTCGTAGTTTTGGAAACCACCTCGTCCATGTTGATAGTAACCTCGCTGAGGGACTTGTTGGCTGAAACGGTCAAAAGCACACCCTCTGTAGCATCTGGCCCCACGAAAAAGTGGGCGAAGAACCCTTTTGATAGACCCTTGGGCCTTGTCCAAATTGGCATAAGTTGCCGCACATTTTGAAAGTTCCTTAAGAAACGAGAGCCAAAAAGCAAGCCCTGAGCCAATGGACCTGATTCAGATGAAGCAAGGTCTGCTAATTTAGGATCCATCTTGATCAAAATTGAACAACAACGTTCGTTTGAAATCACACAGTTAGCGTTCCCCAGAAAGCACAGTGCCCTTTGTGCCCAACCCACCAGAACATCGGGGTCAATGGGCACACCAGACTCCTTGGCTTGAAAACCCAACTCCAAAATCTTGGTCAAGGGACCAGTCATGTCCAAAAGCTTGTCCGTGCAACCACGCCAGGCACGATCTATGCCCTTCTTTGGGTCTTTAGAACATTTTTTCAAATAAGTGACCAGAGTAGATCCAGTTCAGGGGTTTCAGTAACTTTAGAGGGAAAATCAGGTCATGGACATTTCAGAACGCAATCTGGAGCGAACCTCCTTCTCAAATCCATGTCTAATATGGGATTCTACATAGTCAGCCACTTCAGCTGGAGGCAACCATAGGGAAGATCGGGGATGAATAATGTCTTCTGGTTCAAAAGTAAGGACTTTTGGAAGCAGAAATAGGCTCTTCCTGGTGGCGTGACTTCTTTTTGCGCTTCCTCAGGGGATCCTCCCCTTAATCAGAGGAGTGGTCAGCTAAATCCTCCTTGGACTTAGACTTCTGGGAGGAAACAGCATTATAGTCATGATCCCTGGTCAGTGACCTGATAAGGCTCTCAAAGTCTGCTGCATGTGGATTGTTACCCTGCTTGAGGGCTTGTGAACTGCCAGACAAGGAAGGCTCTGTGATCGCCTGAGCCCCTGAGGGAGCCACCCATCCTTGCTGCTCAGCAAAACCAATAAGGTGGTGTTTAATGTGCCTGACAGCCTGAGCCAAGGCTTGATTGACTGTATGACGCACCCCAGCGTCTAAAGCGTAAACAAGGTCATGCTCAAAGGATTTAACAGGATCATCCACATAATACTCATCACCTCCTTGGTCATCATAAGCATCCATGCTGACAAGAAACAGAGAGGCCTCCAAAGAATCAGAAAAAATAGGTGATGCATACCAAATGGGGCAGAACATCAGCCCTGAAAAGGACAAATATCTATATATATATTTAATAGTTAAGATGTGGAGGGAGCTCTGCCCAACAGAAAACAGGCCCAGCCTGTAACAAAATTATTGCAACCCAAAAAATATCAACTTATGGCGTAAATCGGGAAGAGCACAGCCAGCAAAGGTGAGGAGACCAACACATGCGTCTAAGGGTGCTAAAAAAGCACTTGCTTCACGCATAAGCGCTGACCAAAGGCTGTAGAAATAGAAAGAGGACTGCGCAGCAACGCTGCACGTCCTCGCTCCCCTGCTCCCACTCCACTGACAGGGGAAGCAAGCCGATCAGCCGCCCCGGGAGGAATAAACGCTCCCAAATGCAATAAATGTCACAATCCACAAATGTGCATGCCGCGCAAACACAATGCCTAAAGAAAACACGCAATTAAACAATCATGAAAAAACGAAAGCACTTAACTGGCTACAAAACAGCAAAGAAAGAGGAAGTGTGTTGCTATTCCTCGTGTTCTATACGGCTTGTCTCAATGTTTGGTCATGTGGTGTACATGGGTTCATGGGTTATGTAGTATATTGAAAACGTTCTTTCTAATTGGCTGCTCTAAAAATAAAAGCATAGAAAGAGAAGCATAATCGGAGCCTCTGGTCCTAACATAGAATTACAATGGACACCCACCCTAGAAAATATAGAGTGCTGGGTAATGTGTACTCAAGTGGGTTGCTTCGTTGCAGGGTCCCAGCCACGAGCGCAGGGGCAAATATGTAGATTTCAAGGAACAGGCAGGACAGTATGATGCTCGTTCATGGCAATGTGATGAGACAGAATGCTCATAAATAGTTAAGGTATCCTACAGCCCAGGTGAAGAAGGTGAATCTCGCTCAATTTAAAGGAGAAGTGCGCATGCATAATAGACAACAAGGAGTGCAGTGGCAGCAGGGTGAGAAGAGCGGCAGACATTTTTAGTAATCTCTGGAATATGAAACAAATCTTCTGAAACGACCCCAATCCAACCGTGGCCTACTTACGACAAGACAGCATACAGAGTGAATACAGCCTAAGGTGGTCATTACACCCCTAGCGGTCGGTGTTAAAGCAGCGGTAAGACCGCCAACAGGCCGGCAGAAAAAAAATGGTATCACGACTGTGGTGGAAACCGCCAACAAAGACAGCCACTTTAACACTCCGACCGCCACGGCGGTACAAACAAACAGCGCGGCGGTCACTGCCAACAGACAGGCGGGAGACAATGTACCGCCCACAGTATCACAACCTACCAATCCACCACCTTTTCCGGGGTGGATTCACCGCGAACAAAAACATGGCAGAAACTGGACTTCAAAGGGAAAAGGCTCACCTCTACACCTCCCACGAAGGACCAGGACGCCATGGAACCAGAGCTTCACATTTTCCCAGCCTTTATCTTCTTGCTCCTCTACCAGGAGCACGAACGCCGGCGGCGAAGACAACGGTGAGTACTGCACCTACGACACAGGGGAGGGGGGAGGGAAAAAACAGGGACACACACATGCAACACGCTACACCCCCGCCCCCACCCTCATCCACGACAACACACACACTAATACAGCATGATACATTACAGTTACACCCCCCAATCTCCCCCCGGGGAAGAATGCAAAGACAAAAGGAAATGAGTGTAACTATTGTAATCTATTAAAATCCAGTAAGTTAAAATATATATACACTATAAACAAATATATACACCAAGAATAGAAGTCCAGGTATTGCACCATTTAAGTCTGTGGAACACTGGGCCCACACTGCATGGGCGAGGCCCACACAAGATACCCGAACATGATGGAGAGAACACTGAATGGGCATCAGATAGAAATAAAACAGGCACCTCATGGGAAAGGGAAAGGGGGGGCACCTCAGCCGGTTGAGTGCACGACGCCAAATCCACGAGGGGGCCACATGCCCACTGTTCAATCCTGGGGAGTGCAAAGCCACAGTCTCTCAAGTCTCTACAGTGGGTGGTTTGCCCACTGTTCAATCTTGGGGAGTGCAAAGCCACAGTCTCACAAGTCTCTACAGTGGGTGGTTTGCCCACTGTTCAATCCTGGGGAGTGCAAAGCCACAGACTCTCAAGTCTCTACAGTGGGTGGTTTGCCCACTGTTCAATCCTGGGGAGTGCAAAGCCACAGTCTCACAAGTCTCTACAGTGGGTGGTTTGCCCACTGTTCAATCCTGGGGAGTGCAAAGCCACAGTCTCACAAGTATCTACAGTGGGTGGGTTGCCCACTGTTCAATCCTGGGGAGTGCAAAGCCACAGTCTCACAAGTCTCTACAGTGGGTGGTTTGCCCACTGTTCAATCCTGGGGAGTGCAAAGCCACAGTCTCACAAGTCTCCACAGTGGGTGGTTTGCCCACTGTTCAATCCTGGGGAGTGCAAAGCCACAGTCTCTCAAGTCTCTACAGTGGGTGGTTTGCCCACTGCTTTATCCTGGGGAGTGCAAAGCCACAGTCTCTCAAGTGGATAACAGTCTCCACTGGTTCTCGAGGGGGCTTTGTGCCGAGAGTGCTTCATCCTGCCAAGGACTGAGGTAGTGGATGTAAATCTCCACTGGTTCTGGAGGGGGCTTTGTGCCCAGAGTGCTTCATCCTGCTTGTGGCGGACTCAGTAGCTGTCACGTTGTAGATGCTCCTCAGACTCGGTGTGATGCAAAATAAAGGTCCACCTCCTGACCCCACCAAGTCACCGACAAAAACCACGGTGCATTGGAGTAATCAGGTGAGGGAAGGTAGGGGAAGGAACAGCAGGGACGGGATAGCTGTAAAGAAAAATACACAGTGTTAAATATCACATTGCCTGTCTATTCTCGTAATGTCTCACTAACACACCAATGACCGTGCCTGCCCATAACTCATGAGGGCAGAACTAGTCCCATGCCTGTCTATGCTCCATCTGAATCATAGATGGAGGCCACAAGCCAACAACGGATACCAATAATCACTTAAGGGTTTCACAACACCCACTCATATGCAAGATAGTCATGTAATAACGATGAAACAAAAACAAAGAGAAAAAATAAGGATGGCAAAAACCCTATCTCGTACTACTGTCTATGACTCAGTTAAAATACTAAGCCTCATGTTATTGTCACGTAACTTGTAGAAGTAACCAGGTCCCACTCCACTATATCCTAAAAAAGAACAACTTGTCCCGACTGTTTAATTCCTGCAAAATTAACATTAATCCTGAGACGCCGCCAATTGTATCTATGTTCTGGCTCCAAAGACCGTCGTCCGTGTTTAAATGGTAGTTAGAATAATAGAACGCCGTACTACGGAAGATTCCAAACAATTTGGCCGAAATGTACAAAAAAGAAAGGCGAAAGACTCCGGTACTAATTCGTTTCGCCGCTTACCACCTCTTTCTGGTGTCAGGTAGTACATGGAACCCTCTGCTATCAGAATGTCCAATTCTCCGTGGGAACCCAGAAGAAATCAGTTCTTCCTCTCAGACGCTAACATTTCCCCCTTGGAAACGCCGTCCACATAGCCCTCGTTGAGCCTTCGACTTGGTTGCATGAAATGAATAACGCACAATACTTCCTGGATGGGCGTGGATTTATGCGGCCTCTTCCGCGATGGCGTCATGGGATATGTAGTCCATCAGGACTACAAGATCCTGATCGGCAATGTAGGCGCCGGCTAACACCTGACAGTAGCGTCAGTGCTCTTGGCGCTCATGGGCCAGCGGTGCTGGTGGCGGCGGTGTCCTTGGCAGCGGTGCTGCTGGCGGCGGTGTCCTGTTCAGCAGTGCTTGTTGCGGCGGTGTCCTTGGCAGCGGTGCTGGTGACGGCGGTGTCCTTGGCAGCGGTGCTGCTTGCGGCAGTGTCCTGTTCAGCGGTGCTTGTTGCGGTGGTGTCCTTGGCAGCGACTCAGCTGCTGGCGGTCCTGTCTGGGCCTGCGGGGCTGGTGGTCGCCTCCTGGCCAGTGGGGCTGGTGCTGGCGGTCGACTCCTGGCCAACGGGGCTGGTGCTGGCGGTCCTGTCTGGGCCTGCGGGGCTGGTGCTGGCGGTCCTGTCTGGGCCAGCGGGGCTGGTGCTGGCGGTTGCCTCCTGGCCAGCGGGGCTGGGGCTGGTGGTCCTGTCTGGGCCTGCAGGGCTGCTGCTGGCGGTCCTGTCTGGGCCAGCGGGGCTGGTGCTGGCGATCCTGTCTGGGCCAGCGGGGCTGCTGCTGGCGGTCCTGTCTGGGCATGCCGGGCTGCTGCTGGCGGTCCTGTCTTGGCCAGCGGGGCTGCTGCTGGCGGTCCTGTCTGCGCCAGTGGGGCTGGCGGTCGCCTCCTGGCCAGCGGGGCTGGTGCTGGCGGTCCTGTCTGGGCCTGCAGGCTGCTGCTGGGGTCCTGTCTGGGCCAGCGGGGCTGGTGCTGGCGGTCCTGTCTGGGTCAGCGGGGCTGGTGCTGGCGGTCCAGTCTGGGCCTGCGGGGCTGGTGCTGGCGGTTGCCTCCTGGACAGCGGGGCTGGTGCTGGCGGTCTTGTCTGGGCCTGGGGGCTGGTGCTGGCGGTCCTGTCTGGGCCAGCTGGGCTGGTGCTGGCGGTCCTGTCTGGGCCAGCTGGGCTGGTGCTGGCGGTCCTGTCTGGGCCTGTGGGGCTGCTGCTGACGGTTCTGTCTGGGCCAGCGGGGCTGGTGCTGGCGGTCCTGTCTGGGCCTGTGGGGCTGCTGCTGACGGTTCTGTCTGGGCCAGCGGGGCTGGTGCTGGCGGTCCTGTCTGGGCCAGCTGGGCTGGTGCTGGCGGTCCTGTTGGGCCTGTGGGGCTGCTGCTGATGGTTCTGTCTGGGCCAGCGGGGCTGGTGCTGGCGGTCCTGTCTGGGCCAGCGGGGCTGGTGCTGGCAGTCCTGTCTGGGCCTGCGGGGCTGGTGCTGGAGGTCCTGTCTGGGCCTGGGGGGCTGCTGCTGGCGGTCCTGTCTGGGCCAGCGGGGTTGGTGCTGGCCCTCCTGTCTGGGCCAGTGGGGCTGGTGCTGGCGGTCCTGTCTGGGCCAGCGGGGCTGGTGCTGGCGGTCCTGTCTGGGCCTGCGTGCCTGCTGCTGGCCTGATCCTGGGCAGCGGGGCTGATGGCGGTCTTCTCCGCCGTGCTGCTCTTCCCGGACTTGCCGGGTTTCTTGTGCCCCTTCCCCACCTTGGAAAGTGTCGCAGCCACACTCCCACCTGTACCCCTGGGAGCGGCTTTGCTGGCTGTTGTCTTCCCCCTCTCCCGCCAGGCAATGGCCAACTTTTGAGGCTTGACAGGTGGGGGACTGTCCATACTGTGGCTCCTTGCCACACTGGCTGCCCTGCTGCCTGGTGCACACCACTGGTCCCGCCGCTGTTGTGGCTGAGGTGCTAGGTTGGGACCTGGAGAGTCGGGCCCTAGGAGACTGACGGGGTGGGGAGGTGAGGGAAAGAGGTCAAGGGTGGAAAGGAAAGGTTTTTTGGACACACTGGGACGGGTAGCTGGAGGGGGTTTGGGAGTGGAGGAAGAGGTTGTGGTTGTAGGAGGTGTTCGTTTGGTGACTTTGGGTGAAGGTGCATGCGCTGGAGGCTGTCGTGAGGTGGATGGCTGTTGGGTGGGTGTGTGGCTGTGTTTGTGTACCTTGGGAGGTGGTGTCACAGACACACTGGGAGAGGACACATGGGATGTGTGAATGGTAGTGGGGGTGGTGAGTGCACGTGAGTGGGGTGTGGTGGTGGGTGTGCTGGTGATGGAAGTAGTGACTGTAGATGTAGTGCATGCAGGTGTGAGTGGAGACGAGACTGGGAGGGAGGAGGGAGGAGAGGAGGAGGGGGACACAGTGGAGGCAGTGAGCTTCCTTTGTGTGTTGAGGTGTGTGCATGCTGGTCTGATTGTGTGCTTGGGGTAGGCAGAGGTACAGGGGATTGGGTCTGGGTGGAAGAAGTTGGAGGGGGGAGGCTAGAGACAGGGACAATGGCTGCCATCAGTGCTGAGGCCAGAGTCTGAAAAGCTGGCTGAAGGGCTGCCTGACCAGAATGAATGCCCTCTAGGAATCCATTGGTTTGTTGCAACTGCCTCTCTACACCCTGGATGGCATTCAAAATGGTAGACTGCCCAACAGTGAGGGACCTGAGGAGGTCAATGGCCTCCTCACTGAGGGCAGCAGGGGTGACTGGGGCAGGGCCTGAGGTGCCTGGGGTGAAGAAGATGCCCACCCTCCTGGGTGAGCGGGCACGGGGCAAAGGCTGAAGGGCTGCTGGGAGGGCGGTGCTGGAGGGGGGGTGGCGGCTGTACCTGTAGATGCGGGGGTCCACAGATGAGGCCGCCACCACAAGGGAGCTCCCATCAGAGGACGAGTCCGTATCACTGGTGTCAGCTCCTGTCCCCGCCGTGGAGCTCCCCTCGCCCTCCGTCCCACTGGTGGCTTCAGACTCCGTAGTGTTGCCCTCCCGGGCCATGTGGGATGCAGCTCCCTCCTGCTCCGGTGCCACTGCTCCTCCGCCTGATGATGCTAATGCACACATGTACAGGGAGACCACAAAAAGGGGGGTGAGACAGAAGAAAGACATGCTCAGTGCATGCTTTACCGCTACCGTTGGCGGACACGACAGACACGGAAGCCCCCTGCACTACGCCGCGCACTTGGGGTCCACTATACAATCCCTGGGACATGGCCTACAAGGCTATGGCCGATATCTGCACACATGGATGTCACAGGATCCTGACTAGGTGTAGTTGGCACTGTACCCAGGTGGGGTGGGGTGCCACAGGGTCTGCTTGAAAAAGGGGACTTAACTAGCACACTCGCCCTGGCCTAGGGAAACACACAGCCCACCTCCCCCACCCAGACACCTTCACTGCTCACTGAATCAGCAGAATGAGTGTATTCACCCCCTTGTTGCTGCTGTGATACCGTCAAGCACCCCACTGCCAGGATCCTGAACAATAGGGGGGTCATGGTGCGACAGGCACCCCTCACACGTTGGGAGGCCATCCCCAGCTGGGCCTCCGCCGTCTTCTTGCTCCAGCGGCGAATGTCCTCCCATCTCTTACGGCAGTGGGTGCTCCGTCTGTGATAGACCTCCAGGGTCCGGATGTCCTTGGCGATGGCACGCCAAATATCCTTCTGCTGGGCGCTGACCTACATGAATTGTACAGGGGAAAAAGAGAAGTTATTACCAACTGCACCATCACAGTCATTGGCCCGCATCCCTATCCTTGCCATGTGGCACATGCACTCTCCGTCGTTTCAGGCACGCATCATTCTCCCCATCCCTATCTTTCATCCGCACCACTCCAAACAGGCATTGCCCATACAGCATGCGTACCGTCACCGCCGGCGTACATCGTCATTGGCTCCTGGGACCCATAGGGTCCAATGTTAACCAATGCAGAATTGCGCAGCGGGGTTGACCGCCTACCGCGATGGTGTACAACGCCAGTGCAGTTACCTCACATCCCATTGTCCCACTTTACAGGTCAGGCAGCCATCATTTCAGGGGCCCACATACCTAGGCCTTGCCTCAACACTCATACAGGCAAAATTCGGTTTATGAATGGTTTTCTGAGTAAGCTGTGTTTACGTACCTCTGAGATGGTTGACTCTGTGCTCGCTGTAGTCCTCCATAGGCACTGTCCGCTGGGACATGTGAGGAGATGGCGGCATCCTCCGGTGTACAGACCTCTGGTGGACCTGTCAACGTGATCATCACCTACAGGCTTGATCGTGCCACAATCCTGGAACTGTGTGTCTAGTTGGAGCCAGACCTGATGTCAGCTATCCCCCATCCCACAGAAATCCTCCCTCAAGTGCAAGTGCTGTCAGTACTCCATTTCCTTGCAAGTGGGTCTTTTCAAACAACAGTGGCCATAGCATCAGGGATGTCCCAGCCTATGTTTTCCAACATGTTGTCCAGAGTGTTGTCTGCCATGCTGAAACACACGCGGAGCTACATCGTTTTCCCTCAGGTTGAGGATTTGCCTACAGTGAAATGTGACTTCTATGCCCTGGGACATATCCCCAACATCATAGGTGCCATTGATGGGACACATGTGGCCTTGGTCCCCCCCGGAGGAGTGAACAGGTGTACAGAAACCAGAAGAGTTATCATTCAATGAATGTGCAGATGGTGTGTTTGGCAGACCAGTACATCTCCCATGTTAATGCCAAATTCCCTGGCTCAGTGGATGACGCTTACATCCTGCGGAATAGCAGCATCCCTTTATGTGATGGGGCAACTCCAGAGGCACGGTGTGTGGCTATTAGGTGAGCACCTGGAAGCAAGTCAGTGGGAATAGTTGTCGGGGTCTGGGGATATCCCTACAGGTTAGTGTGTGTCTAACAGTTGTCCCTCAACATTTTCAGGTCACTCTGGTTACCCCAACCTGTCATGGCTACTACCAGTGAGGAATCCCAGGACAAGGGCAGGGGAACGCTACAATGAGGCCCATGGGTGAACTAGGAGGATTATAGAGCGGACCTTCGGCCTCCTGAAGGCCAGGTTGAGGTGCCTCCATATGACAGGTGGTTCCCTATTCTACTCACCAAAGAAGGTGTGCCAGACCATAGTGGCCTGCTGTATGCTTCACAACTTAGCTTTGCGACGACAGGTGCCTTTTCTGCAGGAGGATGGTCCAGATGGTGGTCTTGTGGCAGCTGTGGAGCCTGTGGACAGTGAAGACGAGGAAGCAGAAGAAGAGGACATCGACAACAGGAACTCGGTGATCCTGCAATACTTCCAGTGAGACACAGGTAAGAAGACAAACCTGCCTACTACATGTACTTTAACACTACTACCTCTACTGTCTGTCCTTTTCACCCAGTGTATGGTCACTGAGTTGCCACTTTCCCTTATGATTTCACAGATGTGGGTCCCACTGTGTGACATCTGTTTTGTTTCCTCATGGACTAGAGCTGTGTGACATAGGTATGTTGACATTTCTGTTGAAAGAGCATGTTGTCACTGTAATTGCTAATACACTATTTCGAAATAGACTCCAATTTGTTTTGTGCTTTAAGGGTGTTTATTTAAGTGCTCAATATTGGAGGGTGCTGTAAAATGGTGATGGGTGATGGTGGAGGAATGTCCATGGCAGAGTCCAGTCTATTAGTCTCACAGGTGCATTGCCCAAAGGGGCATAGGAAGTGGAGCTGGGGCAGTTTGAGGATGGACAGGGTGACAAGGTGGGACAAAAGGATGACATTCAGGGCGGTCTCATTTCTTGGCGGGGGTCTTGGCATTGTTCTCTGTCTTTGTCCCGGATCATAGGGACCGTTTGCGGGGTGGTTCTCCCTCTGCAGGGGGTGGGGTGCTGGTGTGGTGGTCCTGTGGCGGTGCCTCCTGAACACTAGCGCCGGCGGAGGCGGTGGGCAGTTAATCGTCCAGGCTAGTGTCAGGGGCCCCTTGTTGTGCCACATTGTCCCTCCTGGTGTTGAGGACTTCCTTCAGCACCCCTACGATGGTGCCCAGGGTGGAATTGATGGATCTGAGTTCCTCCCTGAAGCCCAAATACTGTTCCTCCTGCAGCCGCTGGGTCTCCTGAAACTTTGCCAGTACCGTTGCCATCGTCTCCTGGGAATGGTGGTATGCTCCCATGATGTTGGAGAGGGCCTCGTGGAGAGTGGGTTCCCTGGGCCTGTCCTCCCTCTGTCGCACAGCACCCCCCCCCCAGTTCCCCTGTTTCCCTGGGCCTCTGTCCCCTGAACGGTGTGCCCACTGCCACTGCCCCCAGGTCCCTGTTGTTGTTGGGGTGGTGGGTTAGCCTGGGTTCCCTGTAGTGGTGGACACACTGCTGATTGACGTGTCCTGGGGACAGAGGTATGGGCCCGCTGGGTGGGTGCTGTGCTAGTGTTTCCAGAGGGGGGAAGCTCTGTGGTGGCCTGTGACTGTGTGAGGAGAACCGACTGTCCTGAGGTCCCAGATGGGCCGGGCTGGTCATCTAGATCCAGTTGGACAGAGCTGCTGTCATCACTGTGGGCCTCTTCTGTTGGTGGTGTGGACATGTGTGGACCCTCCTGTGCGGTGACGTTGGGTAGAGGTCCTGCAGGGGTGTAAAAGCATGATCATTGCATCTGTGTGTACCATTGTGTGCAATGGGTGGGTGACCGTGTACCCCAGTGCTTGCATTCCTGTGTGGGACCTTGTGTGATGATGGTTTAGGGGGGGTGTATGGGTGTGTGCCGTTGCCATGCATTGGTGATGGGTGTCCATGCTTTGGTGTTGCATGCAGGGCTTGGTGTTGGGATGCGTGGTTTGTGATATTGGGACATTTGTGAGGAGTAGGAGTGATGGGGTGAGGGCGAGGGTGGGGGTATGTGATGGCATGCAGGTAGGGTGGGGGATATAGAAGTTAAGGTTTGACTTACCAGAGTCCATTCCTCCAGCTACTCCTTCGAGGCCCTCAGGATGCAGAATAGCCAAGACTTGCTCCTTCCATGTTGTTAGTTGTGGGGGAGGAGGTGGGGGTCCGCCGTCATTCCTCTGAACCGCAAGGTGGTGTCTGGAGACCATGGAACGCACCTTCCCCCGTAGGTCGTTCCACCTCTTCCTGATGTCATCCCTATTTCTTGGGCGCTGTCCCACTGTGTTGACCCTGTCCACTATTCTGCGCCATAGCTCCATCTTCCTAGCTATGGAGGTGTGCTGCACCTGTGATCCGAATAGCTGTGGCTTTACCCGGATGATTTCCTCCACCATGACCCTGCGCTCCTCCTCAGAGAACCTGGGGTGTCTTTGCCGTGCCATGGGGTGGTGTGGGTGATGTGTGGGGTGGTGTGTGTTGTGATATGTGGGGTGATATTTAGTGGTGTGTTGTGTGGGGTGCGTGGATGTCATGTGGGTGATGGTGTTGTGTGCCTGTGGATGCTTGGTTGTAGATTGTAGTGTCTCTCTCTCTGGCCTTCAGTTGCAATTGTGGTCGTAGGGGTTTGTGGGTGATGTGGGTGTGTGTTTTATATTGTATTGGGTGTGTGGGAGTGGTGTGTGTATGTCCATCAGGTGTATGTATTTCGAATTGTCCAATGTGGTTGTGTTTTATAAATGTATGTGTATTTTGAGTGCGGCGGTGTGTACCGCCAATGAAATACTGTGGTTGAAAGACCGCCGCGTGGATTCGTGGGTCGTGATAGTGTGGGCGTATTTCTGTTGGCATGAAGGTGGAGGTTTTGTTTTCGCCAGTTTATCACAGACCTTTGGTGTGGCGGACTTGTGTGGGTATCTCAATTGTGGCAGATTCCGAGCTGTGGGTCATAATGGCCGTGGTGGATTTCCGCGGCCGCGGCGGTGTGTTGGCGGTCTTCGGCACGGCGGTAAGTGGCTTTTACCACCAATGTTGTAATGAGGGCCTAAATCTATTGGCACACCTGTCACAATAAAGCTAAGTATAATACACAAAGGGGGTGATTCCAACCCTGGCGGTCCGAGACCGCCAGGGTTGGGGACCGCGGGAGCACCGCCAAGAGGCTGGCGGTGCTCCCATGGGCATTCTGACCGCGGCGGTACAGCCGCGGTCAGAAACGGAAAACCGGCGGTGTACCGCCGGTTTCCCGCTGCCCTGGGGAATCCTCCATGGCGGCGCAGCTTGCTGCGCCGCCATGGGGATTCCGACCCCCATACCGCCATCCTGTCCCTGCCGGTTTTGGCCGCCAGGAACAGGATGGCGGTATGGGGTGTCGTGGGGCCCCTGGGGGCCCCACAAAGATATTCAGTGTCTGCCATGCAGACACTGAAAATTGCGACGGGTGCAACTGCACCCGTCGCACCCCTTCCACTCCGCCGGCTCCATTCGGAGCCGGCATCCTCATGGAAGGGTGTTTCCCGCTGGGCTGGCGGGCGGCCTTCTGGCGGTCGCCCGCCAGCCCAGCGGGAAACCCAGAATAACCGCGGCGGTCTTCTGACCGCGCAGCGGTATTCTGGCAGCTCCCGCCGGCCCTGCGGTTACCGCGGCCGGCGGGAGTCAGAATGACCCCCAAAGTGTCAGAAAAAATTTACCTCGCTTGATGTTAAAGGAAATGTGCACATGCTTGATAGATAAAAAAGAATGCAGTGGCAGCTGGGTGAGAAGTCCAGTGGCCATTTTGGAGTGGTAGCAGGGCGAAAGAAGGTCCCTAAATATTGCAACAAATCTGCTAAAACCATGTAACTGCACTCGTGAACAACTTGGCACATGACAGCATACGGTGTTGAAACACCCGAAATCATTAGGCAGACCTGTCATATTAAAAGCAAAGTGAAAATTACATAACCTTCTATACAGCATTCAAAACAATCGGTTCTGAGACGAATATAATGCATGATGGAATATAAACAAAAAAGAAAAATATACATTGCTGAGGAAGGCCTAACTCTACCCCCTATCACCCTAGTAGATACAGTTGATAGCCACTATGTATTACATATATTCATGGGATTTTCCAGAGCCCTTTAGCTTAAAATAGGAGGTCATCAACACAAAGTAAAAATACATCATGACCAAAGTCCCAAGGAGGTCAATTGTCTTAGTCCCAAAAAACTTAAGCCAACAAGGTACTGTGTTAAAACAGTCCAATCCTCCATCTTTCTCAAGCCAGTGTTAAGGTTATTGGTCCATATTATCAATTTCAGTTCTTCCTTGTTTAGTAAGGCATTGATATTGGCTCCTCTTGGGGGGGGGGGGAGCTTGACAACTGAAATCACCTGAAAGCGAAGATCGTTTTCACTGTGCTTCAACTCCGTGAAGTGGTCCTCCAGGGGTGAGTTAGCCACTCTGTACCGTAGGCAGCTTCTGTGCTGACAAAGACGTATGTGCACCTTTTATGTCCAATGTAAACCGTGTTGCAAGGACAGGTATTTGCATATACAACATTTTCAGCATTAGTTAGAAAACTGATTCAGCCTTATTCTAATACTGCCGTACACACACTCTTTAGTATCCACAGTAAACTGGTATACGCTGCAATTCCCACATTTTGTATGTCCTACTACAGAGGGAAGTCCCAAGAGGGTGGTTAATGTGCAGCTGGGCTTAACAATAGGGAAGTTGGCTCTAACCAAGTGATCTTTAAATTTTTACCTCTGTGGGATGCAAACAGAGGATGTTCATGGTTGAGGCCGGCCGCATTAAAGACTGGCCATTGTTTGCAAATGCACTTCTTCAAATGGTTAGAAACCGGAGAGAAAGTGGTGACACAAACCAGATGTTCATTATTTCCTCTAGTCTTAGGGGTAAGCAGTACTTCCTTCGGGCAATACAGGCACGTTTACGAGATTGTCTGACTAATCTCCGAGGATACTCTCTGGCATACAGTTTTTATGCCAAAACATTGGCCTCCCTGAAACAATCTTGATTAAACAAACAATTTCTCAGAATCCAGAGGAATTGGGAAAATGGAAGGGAGTCCCTTAGGGCTCGTGGATGATTGCTATTATATGGAAGAAAGGTGTTCTCTTCAGTCCATTTACGATACAAACATGTGAGAAGTTCACCCTCAAAGGTTTTAATTAAAAGGTCCAAACAATAAATCTTTGATCTGCTATGTGAAAGTGTGAATTTAAGACCCCTGTTGTTAGTATTAAGCCACTGGCAAAATCCAATAAGGGTCTCTTCAATGCCATGCCAAATCATAACAATAACGTCAATATACCTTTTTCAGATGGTAATGTTGCCATGAAATAGGTTACGATCTGAGACAATTTTATTTATCTCTAACTTCGCCATAAAAGTATTGCAAAGTTAGGGGTGAAAACACCCCCCATAGAAGTACCTTTGATTATCAAACTAGAAGAAATTACAGAGAGGCATATTTCAAGAAGTTCTATAATGAAAGAAGTAGGAACCGAGTGAGAGTGTGTCCTGGAATCAAGATTACTTTCAATAACTCTAATGCCCTTCTCCTGAGTGATATTAGTTAAAGCAATTCTACATACAATATCCAAGGTAGGCTCCTTTTCCACCGGGGTTGCATGGGGCTCTGCCTCATTTCCTTGTATTCTACAAAACCATAGAAATTCAGCAGTTATAGTTAGAGTTATTTCAACTAATATAACTTACAGCCTAAGGTAACTGTAACTCGAGCCCTCACCCCTGCACTGCTAATTACACAGGCTTAAATACTATATTTCTGTGTTTTTAAACTGTTCGACTCATACTGCATCCTTCCTGATTTCTTCTCACCTATGCACAAGCACTTTTTTCTAAGCACTGGTTTTTCACACATTGGAGCAACCACTTTGTGATAAAGACGTATTTGGATGTATTTATTTTCAAAGCAATTTTGAATTAATTTCAAGTGAATTGTTGTGTTATTGTGATGTGATGAGTGTATACTGTTCCCTTTATGAAAAAATGGTTGATTCCGCTCTCTCCTGGGTTGGGGTTGTTGGACTACTATTATAGAGTCAGGATAGGCCAAAGTAGTTGCTATATCTTTAGACTACCCATCAGGACCATTTGTTGTTTGTATCGCACAGTACCCATGTCCTACGGTTTACTGAGTTATCCGACCGGCAAAAAAACAAAGTAGACTGCTTATGTAAAGTTTCAGAACTACTACAAGAATAATTAAAGACACATTTATGGTCACATGATTATTTAAACCAATAAACAAAACACTACCAAATACCACAGATAAAAGGAAATAAATCACATTAAATCCAAATGCCACCCTGTAGTCATAGTTAGTGTTCCCCAAGATCGGAATTTCGTGGATATTACCTTCCTAATAACTTTTCACCCATTTGATGAATCACCATAAAACTTTCCAGACCTATAGCATTTTCTTCATTTTGAGAGGATTTACATTTTTTTGTGGTGAATTGTTAAGGAGGTGAAAAGACAAAAGGGTCCCAAAACGCATTTTTTCACCAACGAATTTTCCCTAGACTATTGTATTTGACCTTGTGCGAAAATGGCTAAAGGGATTTACATGAACTTTAGCAGGATTATACATAATGGTGCAGTGATCATGCTTTTTGAGTACATCAGTTTATTTAGGGTGAGTATTTTTTAAGTTATAAAGCATTTAAACTTAGTGACATCAGTCTCCGTGGTACTTTCGCAGCATTTTACATTTTGTGGAACTACTGCGGTACATGGCTGCAAACCTATTTATTTATATTTATATATGTATATATAAGTAAATGTCCCAACCAATTACCACTTTAATAAAGTGTTAATAGGTAGGGACCTACTACTTGGCTATATCTAAGGCCCTGACACTGAACACAGCCAAAGTGTAGTAAAAAACAATATGGCAGCCTTTTCATTCTAACAAAAGAGATATTACCCAATTACATACTGGCTTGCTATCACCATGTACCACACTATACTGCAAGGTTATCATGGTATGCCATGGCCGAAAAATAACTCAGGCCTATCTGAATTATTGGATTGTAGTACCCTTGTGTCACTCATGGTGTCCCAGGAGCAATGCAGTACTTAAGTCAGACTTGAATGCAAAGGAATGCAAAGCCACTGTGCTTGGCCCTTCATTGCTTAGTAAATCTGCAGAAACGCAAGGCAGCACAATTTACTGTTTTGCATTACTCAGTATACCATACTCTACATTGCTGCTAAATTTCACATAGATCTGTATGCCACACCACTGTACACCACTCCAGTCTATGCTACTACACTGTACGCAATGCCACTGTATGCCACTTCAGTCTATATCACTCCACCATACACCACTCCACTGGACCCTGCTCCACTATACACTATTCCACTTCATTCTATGCTATTCGATTGGACCCCACTTCAATGTATGTCACTCCACTGTATGCTACTACACTTTACCACATGCCACTGTACGCTACTCCAGTCTTCACCACTCCACTGTATGCTGCTGCACTATACACTATTACCTTCTATGCCACTCCACTGTACAACACTCCGATCTATGCCACTCCACTCTATGGTATTAAACTGTACACAACTCCACTCTATGTCATTACACTATATGGAGCTCCACTCTATGCCTCTTCAGTGTACACCGCTCCAGTGCATAGTACTCTGCTACACTCTACTCCACTATATGCTATTTCACTCTATGCCATTCCACTGTATGCCACTACACTCTTTGCTATTTCACTGTGTCACTCCAGTGTACGCTACTCCACTCTAAGCCACTCCAATGTATGACACTCTGTCCTACGCCACTTCATTTTATGCTATTCGACTCAACCCCCGTTCCAATGTACGGCACTCCACTGTCTGCTACTACACTCTACCTCACACCACTGTATGCCACTCCAGTCTACACCACTCCATTATATGCCACTACAGTGTGCCCTGCTCCACTATACACTGTTACACTCTACACCACTCCATTGTACAACACTCTGCTCTACTCCACTCCACTCCATGCTATTACACTGTATACAACTCCACCTTATGTCAGTCCCCTCTACGGTATTACACTGTATGACCCTTCACTATACACCTCTTCAGTGTACTCCACTTCACTGTTTGCTACTTCACTATACGCTACTTCACTATATGCTATTCCACTGTACACCATTCCACTGTATGCCATTCCACTCTATGCTAGTCCACTGTATGCCACTCCAATTTACCCCACTCCATTATACGCTATTCCATTGGATGCCACTCCACTGTATGCTATTATTCTCTACCCAATTCCAGTGTATACCACTCCAGTATACACCACTTCACTGGACGTCACTGCACTGTATGGTACTCCACTATATTCTACTCCAGGCAATGCCACTCCACTGTACACCACTCTACTCTATGCTATTTCACTGTATGCCACTCCATTATTTGCTGCTCCACTCCATGCCACTCCAGTGTACACCGCTCTACTCTATGCCACTCCATCCTATGGCAGTCAATTGGATGCCAGTCCACTCTATGCCACTCCACTATATCCTATTTCACTCTACTCCACTCCACTGTACACTACTCCAGTCTACACCACTCCACTGTACGCCACTCTATGCTAGTCTACTTTAGGCAATTCCAGTCTATGCTATTCTACTGTATGCCACTCCACTGTACTACACTTTATGCTATTCCACTTTATGCCACTCCATTCTATGCAATTACACTGTACACAACTTCAGTCTTTGCCCCTCTAATGTATGATATTCCACTTTACCCCACTTCACTGTACGCCACTCCACTGTGTGCTATTACACTCTACCCCACCCTACAGTACACCACTCCAGTCTATATTAATGCTCTGTACGGCATTTCACTGTACGCTAATACACTATATACTATTACACTTCACTCCCCTCCACTGTATGCTACTACACTATACTCTATTACACTCTATGCCACTCCATGGTATGCCACTCCACTCTATGCTAGTCCACTCCAGTGTATGCTACTCCAATCTATGTCACTCCAAAGCACTCAACTAGATTCTACTCCACTCTGTCCCTGTACACTACACTGTCCAAATTTGCACTCAAATCTATGCCTGTACACTCTATTGTACAACACTCTACTCTACTTTACACCAGTTTCCAACACTGTACAATACAGCACTCCACTCTACTGTGTGAGACGCCACTCCAAGTTCTGAGAGTTTCCTAGACTCTACACTATGCCACTTCAAGGTATGCCACCCCATTCTACGCTTATCCAGTGTACCCTACACCACTCTATGCTATTCCACTTTATACCACTCCACTCTTCTACACTCCACTTTACAATATTCTACTGTATGCTATTCCACTGTGTACTGCTCCATGTTATGGTAATACACTCTACTCCACTACAGTGTATGTCACTCCACTTTATGCCACCCCATTGTACAACACTCTCCTCCTCTCTATATAACTCCACTCTATAAACGTCTATAGCACTTCTTGGTACTCTACAACATTCTCTACTCCACACTATCCCCGTACACTCCACTGTCCAGCTATATACTCCACTCTTTTCTCATACACTCTAATGTACAACACTCTATTCCATTGTACAACACTTTTCTGTATGACACAGCACTCCACTCTACAGTGCTAGACCTCACTCCAATTTATATCAGCTTATGACCTACGCTACACCAGTACACTTAACTACATGCCACTGTACCCTACAAAACACCAATACACTCTATTATACTTTACTCAACACTACACTGCATAACTCAACTCAACTACACTGTACAAGAATTTACCTCACTCTACACTACTACACAACAACCCACTCTATGCAGCTCCACTGTTATACACACTACTGTACTCTATGCAACTTCACTCTACAACACTCTACTATGAGGTATGCCACTCTCTGACACTTTACTCCTGTATATACCCCTTCACTCCACTTTACAACACAGTCCTATGCTGTATGGCACTGTACAACACTCATCTCACTCTACTCTACAATAATCTAGTCCACTGTTCAACTCAGTAAGCAACCCTGCAATGCAATTGCACTCTACTTTATTCCACTCTACTCTGACACAGCACACCACTCTACTCTGCTACTCCACTCTATGCCACTCCATTCCACACCACTCAATGCCATTGTGCTCTATAACACTGTATGCCAATCCACTATACCACACTCAACAACACTGTACTGTACACCACTCCACTCTACAAAAATCAACCGGACTGCATACCACATTACTCTGATGTAGTCTATATCACTTTCCAAAACTGTATGACATCCCACTATACTCTACCACTGTACAAGACAGTACTCCAATTTATGACACTTGACTTGACTGTTTACCACTTCACTCTATTGCACTCCATGCCACTATAGTCTACAACAATCCACTCTATGACACTTTAATCCCCTCTATACCACCCCACTCCAGTATCCTCCACCCCACTCTACTACACTTTATTCCACTCTACACCACTGTACTATACTCCGCTCTAAGCCTCTCCACTGTCCGAAACTCTCCACTGTAAGCAACTCCACTCTATAACACTGTACTACACACTATGCTGCTCTGTGACACTTTACTCCACTCTATGCCCATCCACTCTCTGCCACTGTACTACACCTTATGACACTTTATGACACACCACTCAACTTCTTTCTATGATACTCCACACCACTACATGAGACAGCAATCCACTCGACTACATTCTCCACTGTACTCTATGACACTCCACTTGACAATACTTCACTCTGACACTCTTCTTTACCCTACTCCACTCAAAAACACTCTACTCCAATCTATGACAGTCTATGACAGCTTTCTCTACTATTCGACACGTCACTCCACTGTACAACTCACTGCTGTAGTCTATAATACTTCACACCACTATATGAGAAACCATGCTACTACACTATATAACAATTTACTACACTGTACAATATGCTACTACATGCTACTCCTCTCCACTCTATTCCAATCTATAATACTCCAGTCTATGACAATTAAACCATGAGCCAGGATCCCAAATTTAGGCCATTGGTACGACTCGGATGATGGTTTCTAACATGATTTTTCTGCAAGGTATGGATGCCTAGAGATGGAAAATATAAGATAGTAAGTAATCACTTTTTTTGGCTTTTGGCTGATATCATCATATTTTTTATTACTAGCATAAAAATTAATCCGAATATGTGGAAAAATAAATCTAATTCCATCAGATTGGTTAAGTTTGATATAATTTAAAAATAATTATGTTAATCAATAGTAAGAATCACAATATAGCCCTTAAAATAATAACAATAAAACTTCATTGTATTACTTGTATATTGATATAGATTATCTGCATCATTTTCACTTACCATTTCCAACAATAATAGTTGTCACATCTTACATAGGCAATTTATGTCATGAGTCAACATAAACACAATTTTATCATTCACTTTCGTTATCATCATCTTCTTCATCTGAATAGGTGTCATCATTTTCTGCATCTGTTTGATTTTCACAGGCTGGATGTCTGCACGTCAGTGCACTTGAGGTCATTTAGACAGCCGACACATGTTGGCAGTTTTCAGTTCCTAATGTAGTTGCAAGCTAGTAGATCTAACACACCCTGAGGTGCTGGCTGCCCCTCCATCCAGTCCACTACCAGTTGCTCTGCTCCCTTCGGTTTTTCCAACTTCCACCCTCTCCCAAAAGGACTAGGTGTCTGTGGATCATTCAGAAGACATCTCTTGCTTATAGCAGTTTGGTAATTTGCACATTCAGCATGTTTCTTCAGAAAGTCCATGCAGGATGGAAGTTGATGACTGCCTATCTCACCCTTCTTTGCACAGAATAGGTGATATCTCAAATAATTAATGTGATGAACCAAATATTTCGTGTATACAGCAAGCACAAGAATTGCTAGAATGTGTCCATTAGTTCTGAGAGATCCTATTAATCTCTGAGCTGTGAAAATGTTTCTGTGTATGTCTGTTGGTACAGAAAGGAAGTTTCCCCTTCAAATGAACTAATATGCCACATCGTTCACTCATCCAATTAGCAAACAAACATCCAAATTTATTCTTCTAAAACAAATTGTTACCCAGTACCACAAGAATATCAGGCTCACAACTCTATCAAAATAAAAATATATTTAATAGTCCAATTTGTGATGCTCAGTGCAGTTAATGACACATAAAAATGTGCCATATCATGACACATATAGAGAATCACTTACAATCCCAACATAAAAATCCCCAATGCATACAAGGAAATAGTTAAAAACCACAACCCACCCAAATAAAGCACAAAGTATACATATGCAACAAATATAATGGGAGGCATAAACTAAAATATACTTTCTATCACTGACCCACACATTTTTTTGCATGCTACTTCCAAAAACTTTTTTCAATCAATAGTAACACACTGTATATTAGATTCAGTTTTATTTATACATCAACACGTTTCAGAGGAGCACATTAACACCATCTTCTTCCGGACAAAATCAAGGTATTCTCCAAATCCCAGTCACAAATTATCCGTAAAAAGATAATATTCCAAGAATAAAATACTCTAATACCCCCACAATTCATTGCTCATAATATAAGGATACACATCGAAAGAATTAACATCCGCCATACTGTAGTGGTACTGTAACATTTCACACCAAAAGCTTTTAACTACATCCAACTTTATATCACTCTCACACTAACAACCGTGCTCACATCATATCAACCAAACCAAAAACTTGTGGACCACACATTTTTGCAATCATAACCCCCATTACCTTTATAATGCATCCACTCACCAAGGACTTCTCATTAATTTCTCAATAATAGAGATGTTATTAATTCACTCCTCCAGGTTGGGCTTACTAAACATTTAAGATGTCCCACTGTATAGTATGTGGAGTTCTAAAATGATAATCATGTGCATTAAAACAAATTCCTCAACTTCATATTCTCCATCTAATAGGGCCCGTAAACATTAATAGGGTACCCATACTTTTATCAGCACACTATTTTTATACCAAGGTATATCTTCCTTCTGGTCTCTCGTCCATCCCATTCCAGAGTGATGCGGAAACCCCACACACTTACCCAACAACGATTGAACCACAAACGCCCCTGGTTGCATAAAATCAATTCTTCACTGTTATCTACCCCAAGACTTACATGGGACAATATTCACCCTGTATATGTATAACTCATGCCTGTTCATCCAATCTGAATTTCGCGAGCCCAGGGACACGTGGGCTGCCGCATCTAATTAAAATGCCAGCAAGGCACTTTCAGGCTCCTTGTCTCAGCGTCCACCTGGTAATTCAAGAAGAGAGTCGGTATATACCACCAACTAGACTTCTGAAATGAATGAACATCTCACTCCAAAACTTTGTTTTTCCTTTTCACTTCATGACAACTAATCACAAGAAATATAAATTGTGCCGTACACTCTCTGGCGTTCACTGACTGCCTCTTTTGTTAAAATCGCTCGTGGGATTATGCTAATTGCGTGCCTTGATGTACACCTAATGGGTACAACAACATTTATTCTCAGTACTCCTCTTCCAATCACTTTTCAAACACTTGTGCTGCAGAAATCCTGCTAGTTAATAACAGCAACCCAAAACATACAAAAAATAAACAAAAAATCCTAGACACCACTCACCATGTATATAGAAGTCTTCAGGGCTAACCAGTGCTTAATTTGTAAATAAAAACGTGCTGGTGCTTAAAGCCCTCCTCTTAAACGCGTGGCTGCTGCAATTAAATGTGTGAACACGGAATACTGAAGCAGCGTAATCCTGAAGCCATCTCGGGCTCTTCAATCCATTTAACGCCATTCCCTGCCCCTTCAGCTCAGTCTTTCAGCTTTCTGCTTTCTACCTTTGTGACGCTTTTTCGTTTTTCTCTTCCCCTTTGTTTCCCATATGTGCCTTTTGCTTGCAGTAAATGCTTGAGGCTGAAAATTAAGCGCCGGCCCTCAAAAATAAGTGCCGGTGCTCCGCACCGGAAACAAAAAGCACAAATTAAGCACTGGGGCTAACTATCCGTACCTTGAAACAAGGCAGCTTCCAGACACACCAATAAATAGCTCTCTCATAGGCTGACCGGGGTATCTTTCTACCACTCATGCAACTCATTAATTTCTAGTCTGCCTGTAACTGCCTTAACTATTGGATTGTCCTGCTTTACAAACCCGGTTCCTTAAGAATATTCCAGTGTCTCGCAATTATCGGCACTCACAATAGTGGAGAAGGTGACATTTCATCCTCGCCATATTTAGTGAGTCAAAATCAAACCTTTTTCCTCACAGCTTGAAGAATAAGCCCAAATCTGAGCTTTCTCCTCATAGCTGAAAAATGAGTGAATTAATAGAGTTCCCAGCTCACCATGATAAAAAGGCACAACACCTCCTTACTATCTCAGATCCTAGGTGTTACCTCCCTCAAAAAAGCTCCATAGAAAAGATTGTAGATAGTCTGAGAAATTACCTATCAGGGGGCACTTCTCCATCTCATCCTCTAATAGGCAAACTACCAGTAATCTGATCAAATGAAGAAGCAAGCAAAAATTGCATTCTACTATTTCATCTAACTAAAAGCAAACTCACTCCCTTTCTATTCATTTTTCACAATCCTCTCTACTATTCAGTCCTTTTTAACAGTTAAAACGCTTCATAAACCACTGTTCTTTCATTTTACTCCATAACTTCACATTACCACCTCTCTTCTTGCACTTGATTTTCTCCAAAACGAACCATGTAAGGTAAAAATTTGTATGACCCTTTTCAACAAAATGGTTCACTAAAGGAGCATTCCATTTTTTTTTATTTTAGTGGCAGATTTATACTCACCAATACGTATTCTCACCGCCTTATCAGTTTCACACACATAGCCCAGACCATATGGGTAAATTAGCAGGTTTACCACATTACTATTCCAACAACTACTGAAACTATTTGTCGTGTACTTAATCCCCTGACACTCTACAGTTTTGGTAACTATGCACAGATCACAAATGCTACAATTGTTGCACTTCTAGTTACCCACTACTCTAGACCTTACCAAATCCACCTATACATTTTCTCCTGGCCCCCTATAAGTGTGGACCAATATATTCCTCAAATTCTTATTGCGTCTAAACGCATACAGGGGTGGCATTAACTTAGTTCCTTCATCCTCATTAAGGATGTTCCCATGTTTATTGATTACATCCTTGATCCGATTGCGAATTGCTAAGCATTGGCTGACAAAAACTATGCTATCCATCTTCCTGACTTTATTCTTAGGCATTATTGGGATCTCATAGTTACAAAATCATGCCCTCTTAAAAGAGTGATTGATCAGATTTTTAGGATATCCTCTATATCTCAATTTGCTCTTAAGGATGTCTGAAAGATTATAAAAGTCTTCCAAAGTGGTACAATTTCTTGAAGCCTCAAGAATTGTCCAAAAGGAATACTGTCCTTTTGTGATCTCGGGTGATACCTCGAATAATAAAGAAGAGTATTTTTGTCTGTGGGTTTTGTGAATATTTCTACTTCTAATCTACCGCCCTCTTCTTTGATAGAGATATCTAAAAAATCCAACTTTTTTATTGCTGATATGGGCCGTGAAATTAAAATTTTGAACCCCCAAATTAAATTTTTCTTTTCCCACACATCCAGTAAATGTATGGTGACCTTTCATAGCTCATCAAACATTTTCACCAAGTGTTGAAGCTATTTTCCAATGTCAAGGACTCACCTGCGTATTTTAGTACCACATTTCAGAAATCATTTAACCATGATTCTATCATGGAATCTCAAACACATAATAAATACATTGGTGTCATCTAAGCTTATCATTGCTGCCTCATAACCCTCGTTGGCAGTGGGTGCAGCATGCAGCAACAAGCTACCATCTGCTTCTTCGTGTGTACTGTTGAGACTTTGCACTTCATGACTCCCTTCAGATGTGATTTTGTAGCATTTGTCTTCACAGTTTGCGAACAGGGTTTTATTCTCAAGTTTTACAAAATACTCTGATTTCCTCCATTTGTTAACAGGAAATGCGATGAGAGTTGTTTTTTTTTCCTTATGTGGCTCAGGAATTTCCTCCACTGTCTGAAAATCTGGAAAGGTGAGATCAGTGCTTAATTTGTAAATAAAAAGGTGCCGGTGGTCAAAGCCCTCCTATTTAAAATGCGGCTGCTGCAATTAAATGTGCGAACACGGAATACTGAGGCAGAGTAATTCTGAAGCCATCTCGGGCCTCCTCAATCTATTTAAAGGCACTCTGTCCCTTCAGCTCACTCTTGCAGCTTTCTGCTTTCTCCCATTGTGACGCTTTTTCTTTTTTCTCCATCTTCCCATTTGTGTCTTTTGCTCAAAGTAAATGCTTGAGGCAGAAGAATAAGCGCTACCCCTAAAAAATAAGTTGGGGCTGCCAGGAAAAGCTCAGAAGGCTGAAATGGCAAAACAGGGGGTCCTCCAAGGAGCCCCCAGAGTGCATGGAATCATACAACCAATGTTTGCAATAGCCTGGGGGTATGATTCCAACATGTTTGATACCAAACATGCCTATGTTTGGAGTTACCATTATGTAGCTGGACATAGGTATTGACCTATGTTCAGTACACGCGTCAAATGGCGTCCCCACATTCATGAAGCTGGGAAAATGGTCATGGAGGTGGGGGGCACATCTGCTAGTGCAGGGGTGTACTCACACAGGTACTTTGCACCCTGCCCTCAGGGCTGGAGGGTCTGCTATAGGGGTGACTTATAAGTGACCTGGTGCAGTGTAAATGGCAGTGAAAGGGTGCTTGCACCTTTTCACGCAGGCTGCAATAGCAGCCCTGCAGAAGCCTTTGGATGGGCTCCCTATGGGTGTCAAAATATATGCTGCAGCCCATTGGGATCCCCTGGAACCCCAATGCCCTGGGAACCTAGGTACCATATACTAGGGACTTATTAGGTGGCACCAGTATGCCAATTGTGGGTGAAATATTGTGTTAACAGTAAGTAACAACCAAATGTAAGGGAGAGAGCATAACTACTGGGGTCCTGGTTAGCAGGATCCCAGTAGACACAGTTAAAAAACACACACTGACAAGCAGGCCAAAAGTGGGGGTAACCAAGCTAGAAAGAGGCTACTTTTCTACAGGACACAACATTGCAAATGGTGCCAAAGGTGGCCATTGAAATATGATTCTGTCGTACAATGCTTCCACACGATCTCAGTTGCTCTTGCGTAAAGAGCTTGATCCGTGACCACTACCGCTTTCACTAAATGCAGTAACTCCCTTATCAGCTCTGAATGTTTCAAAATTTCCGAAACTGTTGTTAGCTCAATTGCAGGGGCATTAATGTTGGGCAAGTGGCCAATGGAATCCTGTGATACACTAAGTAGCTCTCTAGTACTGATGTTAAATCCTGTCCAACTTGGTATTAGCTGTGTGAGGCTCGCATCTTGTCTTGTAACAACTGAGATGAAGTTTGTATTTTGTGCAAGCTTCAATTGGGCAACACATTCCGGCATGACTTCAGTACTTGTCATCAGTGGCTGAGGCCTAGCTCGTTCACCAGAAACATACATGAACAATTCTTCATTATTTGTGGTGGTCAATGTTCTTTGCTTTTGTTTCTCAATGTTTGGGAGAGGAGCTTTGAAAGGTTGTGGTTCAAAAACTTGGGCTGCATAGCTATACCATCGATGAGTTGTCCCCTTACCAGTAAGAGTCTCTTCCAGCCTATCAATGTTATCCCATGCTAAGTTAGTGAAGACATGAGGCCAAAGGTTGGCCGGAAATACAATTTGCTCACTTAAAGTAGCAGCAGGTTTCTGAAGACACATGGCGGTATCATTTTCTTTTAGTTGTGAGTATGAAATCCCATGACCAAGTCTGTTTAGGACTGCACCTACTTTGCGCTGCTTTGCCTCGCCCCAAAAGCCGATATATATTCAATGTAAGAATCAAAGGTTAAAGCTTAGCTATACTATAGGGACAGATGGCTGCAAGTCGGAGAAAGGCCTCTCATGTGGCAGCTTGCGCAAAGGCCTGTCAGAGTAGAGGGGCGCATGTGGGTACGGCTGCACTGCCCATGGCCTCTGCTCCTGTAGCAACTACTGCACTGCCTTAGGCCTCCCTACTGCATGACTGGGGTTAACCTCCCCCCCCTGGGGTTTCCTGGTGTTCAGGCAGGTGGGGACGGCTGATCAGGCTGCTGACCCTCACATCAAGTAATCAAGTACAGGGGCCTCATGCGGCACAATGAAGGTGGGCGGTGCAGCCCAACATCATTAAATACAACCCTATTCCAAGCAATAGGGCCACACATGCAGCCGGGATGGTGGATTTTGGCAACTCCTCACCGATGAGGGCAAGTACCAGTGATACATGCCTGATCCAATTGACTGTAAACAACTCACTGCCTGGAGCCCTGGTAATCTCTATACCTTTGGTGGCACTCTTCAATGCAACCTGTGCAAACCCCTCCCTCTGCACTTGGGCCTAGTGAGAGGCACTCCGAATAGGACCCCTTCAAACGTACTATGGTGGTCAGCTCTCAGTAATGTCCTATTTTGATGGTGGTGGATATGGATTGTCCTCACTAACTGCCTATGTAACACTCAGCTGATTCACCTGACTGCCCAGCAACTCAGGGTGGAAGTTCCCACAAAGTGGTTTCCCTCAGGCAGTGATTTTTGGGGTTGTTCAGCCACACAGTTCCTATCATCATGGGCAAGATGGACATCAGACACACTCGTCTGATGTTTGAATCAAAGAAACAAGCTAAACGCCCCACTCCTGATGACTCTCAAGGCTTGGACAGGGAGGACACAGCTATGGGAGAATCTCTCTCGCCAGTGGACATTAAGGCCCTCATTATGAACACGGCGGGAATCCCCGTTGTGTTTATGCTGGCTGTCTGAACACAGACCGCCAGCCTGTTGAGGACCCTGCTGGCGCAATAAAGAACATTCCGCTGTGCTGGTGACCGGAAACAGTGTTTCCGCCCGCCGGCCCAGCGGAATGCTGGGCCTAGACATTGCCGATGGCTCCACATGGAGCCGTTGTCAATGCCGCAGTGCGGCGGGTGCAGCAGCATCCGTCGCGCATATCACTGCCCGTAAATTGGGCTGTGACCTGCGCGACAAGGCTTTGCACGCGGGCCCCGGAGCACCCCTTCTGCCAGCCTTTCGCCAGGGAAAAGCTGGAGGAACAAGGGTTCTCTATCTCTTGCAGCACTGCCTTGCCGGATAGAGAAATCCGCAATTGTCAGGCTGTCTGTGGGCGGAAGCCTGGCGGCGGCGGAGGGCCACATGTGGTGGGCTTCCCTTGTTTATTATATGGCGGTCCAGACCGCCATGCCAGCATGGCAGTCTTGACTGCCATATTCATAATGAGGCCCTAAGTCACTTCTGCTAGACGTGAAGTCCAGCCTTGAAGCAATAGACCTCAAGGTAGATTCACAGATGCAAAGAATGGATGACATCTGGGATCTGCTTGATAAACAGCACACATGTGTCACATCTGTTTAGTAATGGATTTGTGACATTGAGGATAATTCTGTGCAACAAGCCAAACTGGTTAAAGGGATGCATGAAGAACTTTATCAGATACATCTAAAAAATGAACATCTGTAAGCCAGATTGAGATGAAACAATGAGCGTTCCCTAGGTATCTCAGAATCCACTGCTAGGGGCGGCACTGAAGAATATATTGAAAACTTGTTGATTTCACTCTTCAGCGTCAACAACTTTTCTAGGACTTTTTTGATTGAGAGACCAAATCAGTCCCTGGCTCCTAGACAGGTTCCGGTTATGCCACTGCATCCTATCATTGCCAGGTTCCTCCTCTACAGAGATTGAGACCAACTGCTGCACCTAACTCAGGAGTCCAAAGAAATGCACTATGAATGAATGCAACTATCCTTTTATCCAGATTTCATTTAGGTGGTGCAGGATGCTCAGAAAAAATTTCTCCCAGTGAAGAACAGGCTGCAGGAAAGGGAAACTCCCTATACCATGCGTTATCCTGCAAGACTCAGGGGGTGATTCTAAGCTTGGAGGGCGGCGGTAGCCGCCCGCCAAGCGGGAACCGCCAGAAGACCGTACCGCGGTCAAAAGACCGCGGTGGTCATTCTGGGTTTCGCACTGGGCTGGCGGGCGACCGCCGAAAGTCTGCCCGCCAGTCCAGCGGGAAACACCCTTCCCACGAGGACGCCGGCTCAGAATGGAGCCGGCGGAGTGGGAAGGTGCGACGGGTGCAGTTGCACCCGTCGCGAATTTCAGTGTCTGCAAAGCAGACACTGAAATTCTTCGTGGGGCCCTCTTACGGGGGCCCCGCGGCACCCCCTACCGCCATCCTGTTCCTGGCGGGAGACCCGCCAGGAACAGGATGGCGGTAGGGGGTGTCAGAATCCCCATGGCGGCGGAGCGCGCTCCGCCGCCATGGAGGATTCTCAAGGGCAGCGGGAAGTCGGCGGTACACCGCCGACTTTCCGTTTCTGGCCGCGGCTGAACCGCCGCGGTCAGAATGCCCAGCGGTGCACCGCCAGCCTGTTGGCGGTGCTACCGCCGACCTCCGCCATGGCGGTAATTACCGCCAGGGTCAGAATGACCCCCTCAGATTCGCTTGGAAAGGTATTCTCAGACACTAGAGAAACTTTTACTTTCTCCAGCATAATGCACCACCTTGAGCTTCGGGGTCATCCTGCATGCGGACTGACATTGGCTCATCCATGGACGAAGTCAAATGTGGCACGCTTCCTTTGATCTATCATCCCCTGACTGTCTGAGGTGGTACAATTTATGGTATGCTCAATTTAATTGATCAGTAGCTATGACTTGTTCAGCTGTGTACTTGGCTCTGTGTGTGGCCATATGGCCCGCCCCTCAATGTTGGTCTCTGATATAATATCACTGTGCTAATAGGTGTGTTACAGGTTCATGGATAATATTTGATGCTTAATTTCACTATAAATAGCTGTGTCTGTCCCCGACTTTCAGCCATTGCAAGTTTAGCTTTAGTCACCTAGACACATTAATTGGTGCGCATCTGTGTTTTACGGTGTAGATTGTTTGGGGGTTCCACTGGGAAGTTAGGTTCTACTGTGAGTGGGGGCAGGGACCCGGTAGTTCATTAAAATGAGGCAGTGTTCCATTTAGTACATTCTGTTACAAGGTAAATGTTATGCTTTGTACCTGGCGAACACTATGTTGAATGATTATTGTGGTTAGTAGCAGCAGTTTAGGTCAAACCATGATTAAAATGATCACACAGAATGTAAGACGACTCAATAACCTGAAGAAATGCAGACATGGCCTTGCTTATTTAAATATGCATGCACTGAATATTTTTTTTTTTTTTTTACAGGAGACGCACCTGCTACATAGACAAGGGCACACTTTTGCCTCCACATGGGGAACACACAGATATTATTCCTCATATTCCACTTACTCCAGAGATGAGTCCATTCTTATTCATAAATCGGTTCTATTTTAGTATATCAAAAGCACACTAGAGTCAGAGGGCAGGTTTATTATTTGGCAAAGCCTGATCAATAAACTCATATCAATCTTATTGACATGTATGGCCCGAATATGGACAGCCCTGTGTTCTTCCTTACTGTCATGAAAGAGTAATGCGATGTAATGTAATGCAGAGTCGGACCTGAGCACCATTATATGGAGTGTTGATCATAAAGCTATATTGGATCCGGCTTTGGACTGCTCAGACCTGAGGGGGTTTGGCAGCACTCTAAGGCTCAGGTGGCGTTTGCAGTCACAATGCCGGGCAAAGTGAAAATACACTTAACACTTACTGGTTCGCAATTCCTCTTCATGAATAGACTTCTGGTTTTGATCGCAAGATGTGGTAGGCCGGCGTGGGAGATAATCCATCTCCTCAGGACCCTATTGAACCACTCTGTTGGTTGTGCTGTTGGTTCTTGATTTGCCTTCCCGATGGAGGCAGACATATTTATGGCATCTCTCATGTAAGAATCTATTAGATTCTATACATAGGGAGGAAACCTTTCAAGCCATTGGGGACCATCTAGACGTCTGTCTATAGGGGCTCAGTTAACTGTCTACCCTACGGGACACCCTTGAGGCTGTTATCCATGGGGAATATCTAGCCAAAGTTAATGGATCCTAAAGTCCATTAGAGCCCACCTTAATAGTCTGGAGAGTGATTTACACACACTGGAGCAACAATATGATTCCCTTCAGGATAGGTCTATTTTAGCCCCTATGCAAGCTAAATTGACAGATTTTAAGGAAAAGGCAACCAGAGAGTTGACATTCTTAGGCAAATAAGCATTAATGCATCAATATGGGGAGGTAGATAGATCGAGTTGCTTGTCATGCTCCTCACATACCGACATCTGAAGACCATGACCTACATACACCTTGTGCCATTGTAGACACTTCAGCATTCTACATCGATTTGTACACCTCCAAATTACATAGCCACATCCCCGCTATCCTTATTTACCTAGGGAGGGCTACATTGGCCTGCTTGGGGCTCGAGGACTGCAATATATTGAATCAACCAATCACAGTAGAAGATATCAACTCTGTGATATGGCAGATTAAGGATGGAAGTGTCCACAGTGGGATAGCCTCCCTGCAAAATTTTATAAAGAATATACAGTGGAACCTGCTCCTTTGCTTCTGTCAGTATACAAGGAGGCATAGGAGGATGGAACACTCCCAGAGTTCATGAGGGAGGCACTTCTTAAGCGTGACAAGCCCTGGAGCAATGTAATTCTTATCGGCCTCTATCCCTTATAAATGTAGACAGTAAGGTCTAGCTAAAATATTGACAAGCAGATTGTTGCCCCTTATGCCACAACTGTTGTGACCAGATCAATCTGGTTTTATTCCAGGGTGCTCCACCACTGGACCATTGTTTGCTCTCACGAGTCAACCTAACCCTAGTCTTAAAGTTGCAGCTGAATTTCTTGATGCTGCCAAGATGTTCAATACTTTAGAATGGCCCTTCCTCCTAGGGGTGCTGACTAGGATGAGACTGCGTGACACCTTGACAAGATTGATCTCAGCTCCTCTATACTGACCCCCTGGCCCGAGTTTGGGTAAATGGAGGGATACTCCCCATTCTTTACGGTTGAGCGCAAAGCGCTCTGTCCATAGTGTAATCACTCGGTGGGCTTTTAACCACGCCCATGTCATGCCCATCAGTTTGGTTGGTTCGTGGGCTTGCCTTTTAAAATTCACTTGATTTATTTAGTGAAAGGCATGCATATCTCATGCCTTTTCTGGTGTTTAGCCTGCCTCGAGCGCACCGGCCAACTGCTGAAAACATACGAGGCTCCATGTTTTCGGTATGATTTCTGGACTACTTTTTCTCTTTATTTCGTAGGCAGCGCGATATTGCTTTTAGAGCCGGTTAAAAGGAAAATTGCACTTTTGCCGGTTACATGGATAATAGCACTTCTGCCAATATGTTTCAATGCGAGCGAACTTCTGTTTCATTTTGTGTGTCAGTTTTGCACTCATGATGGCCGTCGGCTCACTTGCATGAAACTTTTTTACTTTTCATTTCGTGGCAAGTAAAGTCCAGTTTGTTATGTGAAACTGTTTTACTTTTCATTTTCAGTTTATGTGGCAAGAAAAGTCTGGTTAGGAGTTAACAACGCGAATAGCTTTAACTCGAGCAAATGCGAGACCCATTGCATTGTTTAATTTTGCTTGCTTCCCCGGTATATAAACATAATTTCCCCATTCGCTTTACATCAGGACCTGACACATAAGATGTAGCCAATAAACCACCTCAGATATGCATTGGAATCTAATGAAGATAAAAAATTAAAAGTTTTTTTAATTAGGCGCATGACGTGTTAAGCCAGATCATCTTTTGCCATTAGTTATTGGAAAATTGCATTAGGTTTTCACTTTTCAGTTTTGTGAAATATGTCAGTCACAGGCTTCATTTTTTAAGTTTCTTAAAAACAAAAGTGACTATGGACAGCCTACTAGGTTTCATGTAACATTAGTAACTATAGACCAGAACAACTTGTTTGGCGATCTTTATTTGCACAAGATAACACAACAATGTTTTGACACTTCAAATAGGCCGGAACGGACTACTGACACAATAACCTTGGGCGCATAAGAATCGACTAAATAACCACTGCAGCGTTATTACCAGCACAATAAATGACAGGACATTATTACTGGCATGATCACTACGTGAAAAAATTATGATGGCTAAATAATCGATGGGGGGGTTGTTTATTTGGATGTTAGCACCTGGATGGACATCATTACTGGGCAGAAGGCATGTGTACCGACACAGTCATTTTGTGGACATAATTAGATATTACTTAATGGGAGAAAGGAGACTGGCAGTTTAGTTAATGGCACGGGTAACAGCACAGCAACTGAGGTCAGCATAATCACTGGCAGAGTAACAGATGATGATTTGATCACTAACCATTGAAACTGATGAGGGTATTACAATGTCTAAACAAACAGGGAGAGTACAATCACTGGGACCAGATGGTGAAGTACCACTGACCCAGAAACTTGAGAATCATGGTTACTGAGATGAACAGCAATGAGCGGGGCTTCATTATGAGCACAAACTGTCTGTCGGACAAACCTGGAGCTCCATCTCTATTGCACAAGGCGGATTTTATTGCCCTAAGACACTTTAACATGCTGTGAACTTCATCATCATTTGTGAAAGGCATGCATACGTCATGCCTTTTCCGGTGTTTAGCCCTCCTCGAGAGCACTGGCAAAGTACTTTAAAAATATGAGGCTCCACGTTTTCTGCATGACTTCTGGACTACCTTTTCTTTTTATTTCCTACGCAGCACGAGCTCACTGGGCAGTAGTGTAGCGCTTTGCATGACATCGACGCTGTTACATACATAATTGCATAACTGCTGATACGTTTGACTGCTAGCAAACTTCTGTTTCCTTTTGTGTGCTCCTTTACGCTCATGCTCATGGCGTGGTGCTTTAAATAAGCTCATTTATGTAAAACTGTATTACTCTTCATTTTCAATTTATGTGGCAAGAAAATTCCGGTTAGGACTTTACAATGTCAAACAACTGTGAGACCATTGCATTGGAAATGCTTGTTTAATTAGTAGTTGCACCCACCAGGGCTGCCCCCCCTCTACTATTTGTCCTGAGTGTGGAGCCCCTGGCATGCCTCCTTTGGGAGTTCTATTGTAGGCACAGGATCAATCTGGGATATTGATATATATTATAATACATGCATGCAGATGATGCTTTACTGAGGGTACAGGACTCAGACATTAATCTGGGCCCTATTATAAATAAGATTATACAATTTGGCCACCGGGTGTGCTTTCAAATTAACTGGTCAAAGTCCATTCTAGTCCCACTCACAAGCGCTACCACAGAGCCCTTCCTGACCTACCCACTGAAGTAGCAAACGGGACCGGTCTGCTACTTAGGTATCCTATATCATTCTGATCCACAGACAATCCTACTTGAGAATGATGGAACATATGTTGAGTGTCTACTTGCACAAGTGGAATGTTGGATATCACTCACTCTGTTCGTGGTGGCAGAAAAGCTCAGAAGAAAATGATATGTGTCAGAAAATGATATATATCACAACAGTCGCACTCCATTGAACAAGGATCTTTTTAACCAGTTGAACTCACTCATGATTCAACTGGCCTGGGTGGGCAAGCAGCCTTACCTGAGCAGGCGCAGGTTGTGTTTGCCATTTGACAGGAGAAAGGAGGGTTTGCAGCCCCTCACTTTAACGTATATTACTTGGTAGCCCAGGTTCAATGTATGCTTAATTGGATTCATAATTGCGGACAGGCCCACACCTCATTCTGGAAAAGGCACCTCGTTCCCATACAAGAAGCCCTCTATTTCCAGTTTGCCAGGCCAACGCAAGAGATTCACATGGTTAGATGCATTGTCTAGAGTGGATGCATTATGTGGGGTCCTTGTGATATACTCCCCAGTCAACCCTATTAAACACTACGGCCCTTTAAGGTATAGACCGCTCCTCAGCTCTGATGACTCGTCTCCGCAGCAAACATGTCACTACATGGGGCAATCTTTTCCAGAACCAGGAATTTAAACACTATGAAGAGTACCTGGGAGAGATAGTGAACTCACTTATGAATACCATTACGTTCGACACACTCTACCCTGCTACTCATAGGCATTATCCCATGTTCCCTAAGGAACTATCGGACTGGCAGGTAATGACCTTTCTTTTGATGAACTGTGGCCCATTAAACTTGTATTGTGCTTGTACTCCACAGTTATGTCCCTGATAGACTGGTTGTCAACCCGGGTACAACTGCAATGGGCTGAGAACTTGGGCTTTGAAGTCACAGGTGTGATGTGGAAATATTGCTGTCAGCAGACTTGAGAGGTCTCCCCCAACAGTAGATATAGGTTAATCCATTATAAATTCATACAACGGGCATTTTTTACCCCGAAGATTCTAGCTAAGTACACTCCTACTGAGAATACTAGATGTAAAAGATGTGGTGTCTGGGATGCAGATTTCCTTTATTTAGCATAGAACTGTCCGGACTTTGCTTCATTTTGGGACCAAATATTGCAAGCTGTGGAGGCCATGACTCCACTTGGAATCCAGCTCTCTGTTGAAATTGTTTATAAGGGCATGCTAAAAATATTCCTAAGACCTTTCACAAGCTTATTTACACTGTGATTTTAATGGGTAAGCATAGAGTTGCCATGGCATGGGGTGGTGTTGGTCCCCTAAATTTCAGGATTGGCTTAAGGTCATGACTCTTTGAGAAGAATGGCCGGACAACTCTTCTACACTTCCAATCGTGTCAAGACCTAGAGACTTCTGGGAGAGATCCCGGACTTACCTGCGCACTCTTGCCCCAGACTGAGGGCCATGTCTTTGTTGAGCTTTGCCCAGATGAGGGAGTTGGGAAGTCATCTTTACTGAGTCGATGGTTTTTTTGTATCATCACTTCTATCATTGCAAAGGAATGTTGCGTCATGTTTCTCTTGCTTTTTCCATTTCTGCTCTGTTTTGCTGCTGTAAGTTTGATTGCCTGCCATGTATGCTGTATTATCCATAATGTTTCACTAATCAAGTGGACTTGTCTTGTATGTATTGGCCTGCCTCGACAATAAATAAATAATTTGGCTATAGACATCTTGCCCACACCGAGGAGGTGACAGTGGGGGGGGGGGAAAGCCAGACACCCCTCGACAAGAAGCAGCAATAGCCTGCAGGTGGATAGGAAAGAAAGCCTATGGTGCAAAGCAACATTCGAATAAACAGCAACTCTATTGTAATTACTGGAGAGAAGGGACATTTCTACCCATTACCTGTGACCAGGCATTGGCCTAACTGCGGTGCAGACTGTTTACGGTGATTAATGAGCCTTATTCACATGAGCACGGGCGCCTTCTAGTATATTCAATTATGAATTGGTACACCCGGCCAGCTAGAGGCCACGCGGTTCAAAGTTTCAAGCGAAAGAACTTGAAGCTATGGGCCTCATCTATGTGATTCGCCACCCTGGTTTGTCCTATGGTTTCATGTGAAATTCCCTTTGTGTACCATGTGTTAACTTCAGTACACAAAAGAGTCCAACGGTCTCAGAGCTATCTATGACTAGTGGCGTAACTTTCATTAGTGCAGCAGGTGCGGTGGTAACTGGGGCGCAACGGGACAGCTGTGACCAAATGATGGCTAATTGTTATTGCACAGTAAGGGAGCCCATTTTCGTTGATGTCATTAGGGTCCAACGCACACTACTATTCATGGCATCACGGTACCTGGTTCAATAGGATTGTTAAGGAGCATCTTGTTTGCAACTGAGGTGGTCATTCTGACTTTGGCAGTCTTTTCCTAAGACTGCCGAAGCTGTGGGCACCAGAAGAACCAGAAGACCGTCTTCCGATCGCCATATAATGAGTACAGAAGGATTTCCACCCCAATTTGGGTGGAAATCCTTCAGTAGCTGTGCTGGCGGTCGGAGTCGCAGAGGCGTTTTCACCGCCGGCCCAGCTCCACAAAAAAGGAGTCTGCCAGACGTATTACTACCTGAAATATGGCATGGCGGTGTCCTGATGGCGTGGCGCTGCCGGCGGTGGAAGCGCTGGGTCGTGCCCCTTCAGGGAGGAGCACCTCGTTGGATGAGGTAAGTGTCCTCTGCAAGGGGAGGGGGCGGGGTGTGTGAATGGATGTGTGTGTGTGTATGCGTGTCATGAATGGGGGGGCGGGAGGGTGTTTGAACGTGCGTGCGTGTGTTTCTGTGTGTAAATGTGGTGATGGCGATGCATGTGTGGGTGAATGTGAATGCTGGGTCGGGGTGCATGTGTGCATGCATGTAGACAGGGGTGGTGGTGTGTATATGTATGTTGAGGAAAGGAGGGGGTGGGGCAATGGAGTGTGTATGCATGTCAATGGGGGTGAATGTAGTGAGTGCATGTGTGAGTGGGGGTGTTGTGCGTGTATGTGTGTGTGGATTTAGGGGGTGTTGCATGTGTGCACGTGCATGAGTGTAAGGGCGTTGCAAGTGTGAGTGAGTGTCACGGTGTGTGTGTCTGTGGATGCGTGTAAGTGCCTGTGTGTATGTGGAGGATGGGGGTAAGTACAGGGATCGGGGTGGCGTGTAAGTACGTGTATGTGGCGGGGGTGGGGGGTCACTACTGGGAGCAGAGGGGTGGGAGGGTTACTGGGGGTTTGGGTAGGTGAAGGGTGGTAATGTTGTAAGGGAAGGGGGGTTGAGGGACTCTTGGGTAGATGGGGGATGGGGAGTTGTCTACCGGTGACAGGTATGCAAATTCCTGTCACCTGTAGCCTTTCCGCCAGGGATTTTCATGGCGGAGAAATCCCTGGTGGAAAGGGGACTAGTGATACTGCCTGAGGCATTGGGTGGACTGCCGGATTAGAGATGCTTATCTCCGGCCCGCGCCGGTCTGCCCGCCCTGGCGGTAAGCACAGGAAAGTGGCGAATTGATACAGGCCAAACCGCCACACTCGTAATGTGACGATCTTCACCGCCGGTCCATCGGCAGTGAGACTGCCACTGCGGCCCTGGCGGTCTTTGGACTGCCAGGGTCGGAATGGCCACCTCAGTGTTTTTCACTGCTTGCAATAGATGCAAATATTTTCATAACAAGCATGCTTTCTCTTCCTGTCTGAAACATGTCATCCAGAAAATAAATATGTATGTTTGGAGGCATAAAGTTGATTTTTTTTAACAAACACAATCATACTGAGTACATCAGAGGCAATGTTTTCACTCCCGGTGCCATGGCGTTAAATGGATGTTGCTGTATCATCACACATTTCGATCCCCATGAGTGATACAAACCTGTATTCTATGCAACGGGACTTGTACAACATTGGTTCTGTGAGCCGGAGCGTTATGTAGGAAAAATGCAAAACCAACATGCCTTTGGGTAGGAAACATCACTTACAACGCGGTAAATGCAACTAAATGCATTTATGATGATGCATTTACAAAGCATATGTGTTTACCATGCATGGCTTTACCACGCATGCCTCTACCACGAATATACCTTTACCATGCATGCCTTTACAACGAATTTCGTTGTAAAGTCGTGAACGGTAAAGGTGTATGCATGGTAAAGATTTTGAAGGTAAGTACAGGTAAGTATTGAGTGGGTTGAGTGCTATATATATATATATATAAATATAGTGTTTAGGGTGGGTAACAGTTATTGGTGGGTAATTGCATTTTTAAGTTTCAGGGTGGATATGGGCTTTGGGGTAGTAAGGGCATTTTTAGGTTTTAGGGTTGGGATGGGTTTTAGGGTGGTAAGGGCATTTTTAGATTTTGGTATGGGCTTTGGGGTGGTAAGGGTATTTTTAGGTTTTAGGATGGGTATGGATTTTGGGTGGTAAAGGGCATTTTTAGGTTTTAGGGTGGGTATCGGATTTTGGGTCGTAAGGGCATTTTAAATTTTTTGGGTGGGTATGGGTTTTGGGGTGGTAAGGGCATTTTGGGTTTTAGGATGGGTATGGGTTTTGGGGTGGTAAGGGCATTGTTAGATTTTCGGATGGGTTTTGGGGTGGTAAAGGCATTTTTAGATTTTAAGGTGGCCATGAGTTTTTATGTGGTAAGGGTATTTTTAGATTTTAAGGTGGGTATGGGTTTTGGGGTGGTAAGGGCATTTTGGGTTTTAGGATGGGTATGGGTTTTGGGGTGGTAAGGGCATTGTTAGATTTTCGGATGGGTTTTGGGGTGGTAAAGGCATTTTTAGATTTTAAGGTGGCCATGAGTTTTTATGTGGTAAGGGTATTTTTAGATTTTAAGGTGGGTATGGGTTTTGGGGGGTAAGGGCATTTTTTTTTTTTTAGCGTGGGTATGGGGTTTTGGGGTGGTAAGGGCATTTTTAGGTTGGGTATGGGTTTTGTGGTGGTAAGGGTATTTTTAGGTTTTAGGGTGGGCATGTGCTTTGGGGTGGTAAGGGTATTTTTAGGTGGTTTTAGGGTGGGTATGTGGTTTTTTTGGGGTGGTAAGGGGTGTTTACGTTTTAGGGTGAGTATGGGTTTTGGAGTGGTAAGGGCATTTTTAGGTTTTAGGGTGGTTATGGGTTTTGGGGCGGTAAGGGCATTTTTAGGTTTTAGAGTGGGTATGGGTTTTGGAGTGGTAAGGGGTGTTTAAGTTTTAGGGTGGGTATTGTTTTTGGGGTGGTAAGGTAACTTTTAGGGTTTAGGGTAGGTAGGGTTTTTGGGTGGAAAGGTGTGTTTGTGTACATATATATATATATATGTATATATATACACACGTACATATATATGTATATATATCAATTTATATAATTACATAAATGTGTGTGTGTGTGTGTATATATACATGTATGTATATATATATATATATATATATATATATATATATATATATATATAATATGTTATACTTACCTCTAGTTTTTACCATGCATATGCCTTTACCAACTATGCCTTTACTACGCAATTTTCATGGTAAAGACATTTGTGGTAAAAGCATATGCATTGTAAAAACATTTTGTTGTAAGTGCATGCGTGGTAATGACCATGCATTGTACTTACTGCGTTGTAAAGGCATGCGTTGTTCCATCATACATCCCCTTAAAATAAAATTAACCATTAAAAACGATAACCACCACTCACCTCCAAGAAAGCCAGTACACAACATCCACACTGATACATATAGATACTTTCCTTAACATCCACTGTCTCTAAGGTTTATATTTCTATATAGATAAAAAGAAACCATCAATCCATTGTCCATCATAACACAGAGGCCAGAACACCATGTGATAACCCATGTAGTGATAAAAAGTTCCTCCATGCTATCCTTCACCCATAGGTGCATAAAAAGTGTAAAAAAAATATATATATAATTTTTTTATTTACACTAAAAACAAAAAAGAGACTCCAAATCTATATATGTCCCTCATACATTCCAAAAATATATCTTTAATTTTATAACATAGCCACAATATCTTCAATTTCATGGCATGCATTACTCATAGTCATGGGACATACCATGGAGTCCAAATATATTCAGAAAAGATAGGTCAGAACCAAAAATTAATCAGCTGGTTCAGGCCTTAATTCTACAATGAGAATTAGAAATTTTAAATTACAAGGTACACCAGTACTCTCAAAATTAATTAAAGCGTAGTTCAAGAACCGCCCTATTATTGTGCTACATAAAGTTCAGAAAACTAAAACTGAACCCCTGTGGGTCCCCTGATTTCTATAAACCTGTTCTTAATATGTAGGCTGATCCCATCTTATTAGGTTCTATATTCAAACTATATTACTAAGTTATGCAAAACCAACGGGTCCCCTCATGTGTCGGCTTCTCTCTCACACGGTATTAAATTCTGTACTCTAGTTATATCCCTAGACTCGGAAAAATCAGAGCCTCTCCTCTTCTATAAACAGTTCCCACAACTTACCTTAAAGTCAGAGTTCCTATTTTTATTTAAACTCTTAACTTTTTATTCGTAAAAGCCGGACATGCCTGACCTCTGTCTTTTTCTAGTGGGTGCTCGCTCCATTCAAAGTAGGGAAGGTAATGAAATCACTTCCTGTTCCTTCAGGTTCACTTCCTGCCCTCCACACGCGAGACCCGAACCACTAGAATGTAACTCTCAGCAACACATCGGCGCCATATTGGAGTATTAGACTATTCCGGCCATATGCCCGATGTACTGATCTGCTGAAACAAAGAATAATTAAGGGGACAAATACAGCACCAAATTCTTATTTATACTGCAAATGTGAACGACATTATGAGCATCTAGATGACACAATGCTTATTATGGACTAGGGAGCAACGCAATACCAAAAGTATGCAACTATATTCGATTCAACAAAAGCGTAACTCACTAAAAATGTTTAAAAGGGCTAAAAAATTCATTAATCAAATTTAAAAAGGCTGACAATCCCCCCATTGATTAATAAAAAATATTTTATATATAAACACACAAGAGCCTTTATCTACCCCTTATTGTAGTAATAGATGGCTATCTCCTGGGTACTGGAGAAGCGCAATGAGCCTGAATGACCCACTGAAACAATCCACAACAGCCTATTCATGGTCAAAATCCTTCCTCTTTACAGTTTAAGCCAGATTCTATGGTGTTGAAACTGGTAATATACCACCATTCACGTTTTTTCCTAAATAGCTCACAGTTTCCACCTCTCTTCCTCTGAAATATTTTTTCTAAAATTAACCACTTAAAATCTGTTCCTAAATGTTCACTTCTCATGAAATGTTCCACCAAAGGTGCATTAATCTTTCTGGTCCGAATGGCGGATCTATGTTCGCATAAACGAACCCGCAATTCACGATCCGTCTCTCCCACATATCCTAATCCACAGGGACAAAGAATCAGATACACCACATTCTTGCTGCGGCCGTTGTTCAAGGTTTTCGAGATAATATTTACTCCATTGAGTTCAATGCTTTTCTTCTCTAAACATTGATCACAACAACTACAATTGGCACATTTGTAGTTGCCTCTAATTATATTACCAGTTAACCCCAGCTGTCCAAATTGCCGATCCTCCCTGTATGTATGGACCAACCTATTCCTCAAGTTCTGGTTACGTCTAAATGCGAAAAGGGGCTTTTCCAGCCTCATTTCGTCTATAGCCTCCAATAGATGCCAGTTCCTGTTTATCACATTTTTTATTTTATTACTAAACGCACTAAATTGGCTGACACAGACTATCCGTTCATTGTTTTTCCGTTTTCGATCCTGATTGAACATACTGTCCCTATCATAAAACCGGGCTCTCTTAAAAGGAATGACTAATAAGTTTTTTCGGGTAACCCCTGTTCTTCAATTTTTGTTTCAACACATTAGAATGTTTATAAAAATCTTCCAAAGATGTACAATTTCTCCTCAATCTTATAAATTGTCCAAATGGGATACAGTCCCTTTGGGCTTTAGGGTGAAAATTCTTATAGTGAAGCAGGGTATTTTTGATGGTAGGTTTGGTAAATAACTCTACCCCTAAGTGTCCATTGTCATCTTTAATAGAGATATCAAGAAAGTCCACCACCGTCTTGCTGGTGTGGGCTGTGAAGCATAAAATCATATCTCCCAGGTTCAACTATTCGAGAAACTCCTGGAGCGTCTCCTCTGGTCCATCCCATATAAAAAATATATTGTCAATAAACGTAACCAGACAATAACATTTTCATAAAAGGGTGCCTTGACGTATATATGCTTATTCTCAAAATCACCTACGTAAAGACAAGCCAAACTAGGAGCACAAGTTGCTCCCGTGCTTGTCCCTATCAATTGGAGGTACAAATCATTCTTAAATAAAAAATATTGTTTTTAAGAACCAAAGTGACACAATTAATGATAAATTCACTGCTTGCGCCTCTAAGGTCCGTCTCCTCTATACAGTTCCTAATTACTTCTATAGTGCGATCCTGTGGAATGTTAGTGTACAGGGCCTCTATATCTAATGTCACTAGGAGCTGAGTATCACTATTAAAAGGTTTGCCCTCAACCTTTACTATCATATCAGCAGAGTCCCTGATGTCTGATTTCTGTTGTAAAACTAAAGGTTTTAAAAAACTATCTATATACTTACTCAAAGGTTCAAGCAGAGACCCAATGCATGAAATGATTGGTCTCAAGGGAGGATCTTAGGTATTCTTATGAATCTTAGGCAGTCCATAGAATGCCGGAGTAATAGGGAGCGCATGCTGCTGTAAAACTGCACATTTTAAGCGTTAATGCTAAGCATGACTGCACAGTGCAGGAGCTGCTACCATCCGCTATGTGGTGAACTTGAAATCTTGTGCCCTTTCTTCGTGCAAGTGCAAATGATGCCCAGCTGCCATGTTAAAGGAGTAGGCGTAATGGTTCTGAAAAAAACTGAATTTTTCGATCACGCAAACAATTTACTTGTGAAGCTAAAAGAACGTGGCTGTCCAAAGCAGCTTAAAAAAAATTCCATGAAAAGAGCATGGCTCTCTCCTAGCAAAACCCTACTGGTGAAGAAAGAAAAAGCAGAGTTGGACTGCCTGGTGTGTGTAACAGCATTCTGCCCACAAACCAGTCACTTAGTTTTGCAAGAATTGGCACCTGCTCTCCAAACTGAATAAATCCTTTGAACGCCCTCTGTTCGCCCTTAAAAAAGATCCAAGTATTGGTAACCAGATCATCAGAGCCTATACGCCACCAAGAACATTGAAGAGCAGTTTAATGGAATTTTGGAACTTGTCATCGATTCAAGGTCACCACAAGTGTGGGACCTGTTCCTGCTGCAACCTCACTATCGAAGGAATTGAATTTACTTGCATATGAAAATATTAGCTGGAAACACAAAGCATTAAAAAAAATGTTGTTAGAAATTGAGTCTTTGGTTGGCAGTCAGGCTACCCCCTGTTCAAGCAAGGACCCTTACTCTAGTCCGGGTAAAAGAGAATCACCCTCAGCTAGCCCCTGCTCACCCTCTTGGAGGCTTGGCACGAGCAGTAGGCTTAACTTCAGAGTGCTAGGTGTAAAGTATTTGTACCAACACACACAGTAACTTAATGAAAACACTACAAAATGGCACAACACAGGTTTAGAACAATAGAAAATATTTATCTAAACAAAACAAGATCAAAACAACAAAAATCCACAATAAACAAGTCAAGTTATTATTAAAAATGCAAAAAGAGTGTTCATGTATTTTTAAACACACACTTACGCTGTTAGCGTGAAAATGTACCTTGGGTGCATTAAAAATAACCCTGCACGGGCGAGTGTGCGTCAAAAAGGGCTTGCAATATGTCGATTTCCCTCATGAGCGAGACCTTGCGTCATTTCTCCTTTAGTCGGGTCGGCGTGCATCGTTTCTTCTCTCCGCAAGAGAGCGATGCATCGATCCTGTCAGCACTCTCGGGTTTGGGGAGGCCTTGCTTCGTTTTTACATGCCCAGCAGTGTTTGCATCAGAAATCCTGACGCATGATGATCTGAAAACCATGCAGCACGGGTTGAAATCTCACCAGCCTCCGTCAGCGATGCTGTGCGTCGTTTCTTCGGCCCCGGCATCGATCTTCGGGTTGCGTTGCATGCAAGCGTCGATTTTCAGCCGTGAAGCCAGCGGCAGGTCGATTTTTCAGCTGCAGAACTGGGTTGCGTCGATCTTTTCCCCGCATCGCGGTCTGTGCATGGATTTCTCACTCTTGGGCTGCCAGCTTCTCCTTTCAGGGTCCCAGGAACTGTATAGGCACCACAGGGCAGAGTAGGAGTCTCTCCAGAGACTCCAGGTGCTGGCAGAGAGAAGTCTTTGTTGTCCCTGAGACTTTAAACAACAGGAGGCAAGCTCTAAATCAAGCCCTTGGAGATCTTCACAAGAAGGAAGGCAACACAAAGTCCAGTCTTTGTCCTCTAGCACAGGCAGAAGCAGCAACTGCAGGATAGCTCCACAAAGCACAGGCAAGGCAGCTCTTCTTCCTCATCTCTTCAGCTCTTCTCCAGGCAGAGGTTCCTCTTGGTTTCCAGAAGTGTTCTAAAGTCACTGGTTTTGGGTGCCCTTCTTATTCCCATTTTCTCCTTTGAAGTAGGCCTACTTCAAAGCAAAGTCTCTCTTGATTGTGAAATCCTACCTTGCCCAGGTCAGGCCCCAGACACTCACCAGGGGGTTTGAGACTGCATTTTGTGAGGGCAGGCACAGCCATTTCAGGTGTGAGTGACCACTCCTCACTTCCCTCCTAGCACACATGGCTCTTCGGGAAATGCAGACTACACCCCAGCTCCCTTTGTGTCACTGTCTAGTGAGAGATGCAACCAGCCCAACTGTCAAACTGACCCAGACAGGGAATCCACAAACAGGCAGAGTCACAGAAATGGTATAAGCAAGAAAATGCTCACTTTCTAAAAGTGGCATTTTCAAACACACAATCTTAAAATCAACTTTACTAAAAGATGTATTTTTAAATTGTGAGCTCAGAGACCCCAAACTCCACATATCCATCCGCTCCCAAAGGGAATCTACACCTTAATCATATTTAAAGGTAGCCCCCGTGTTAACCTATGAGAGGGACAGGCCTTGCAACAGTGAAGAATGAAATTAGCAATATTTCACTGTCAGGACATATAAAACACATTACTATATGTCCTACCTTAATCATACACTGCGCCCTGCCCTTAGGGCTACCTAGGGCCTACCTTAGGGGTGCCTTACATGTAAGAAAAGGGAAGGTTTAGGCCTGGTAAGGGGGTACACTTGCCAAGTCGAATTTACAGTTAAAACTGCACACACAGACACTGCAGTGGCAGGTCTGAGACATGATTACAGAGCTACTTATGTGGGTGGCACAACCAGTGCTGCAGGTCCACTAGTAGCATTTGATTTACAGGCCCTGGGCACCTCTAGTGCACTGTACTAGGGACTTACAAGTACATCAAATATGCCAATCATGGATGAACCAATTACATACACATTTCGTATAGCAGCACTTGTACTTTAGCACTGGTTAGCAGTGGTAAAGTGCCCAGAGTAACAAAAACTGCAAAATCTGAGTCCAGCACACATCAACAACCTGGGAAACAGAGGAAAAAAATTTAAGGGAGACCACGCCAAGGATGAGAAGTCTAACAAATGTCAAGACTAAAAATGTGGTGTACGGTTTCTGTGCCCATTCAAAAAATGTTATATAGGGAAACCCAATCAAGAAATCCGGCAAAGAATAACTCAACATAAGTCAAAGATTCGGCGCAGGGTTGTAACCGCTCCACTGGTCGAACACTTGGTTGAGAAACAGCATGTGGGGATTGATCTAAAGTGGACATTGCTGGTGCCAGTGCAATCCGACTTTAGAGGAGGGGGGCTTGGAAAAGTGTTCAAAACAACAAGAAGCATATCTCATACTTCCTTTTAACACAGCCACAAATGATCTGAATGCAATGACTGAACTACAGAATTTATGACATAAAAGTCCAAAAGTGTCCCCGGCAAAGAAAAACACAATGGTGAGTTTAAACACGGAAGGTTGAGTTATAGTTTCAAGTCACCACAATTAACTTATTTTGGAGAACGATGTGAATTGAAACTGTTCAGCAATGAATGTGACAAGAATTCAATCAAGTTTCACACAATTTTTTTCAAGAAAGTGTATTTACTTAATACTACATGTTCCATGAAGATCATTACAAGAACCTTTGTTAGGAACATTTCATAACCTCAAAACTGTACCCCACTTAAGAACTCAATCAGGTTTACAAGTTTGTTTTTAAGATATGGTCTTCTAAAAACCACGTTTTATGAAGATAATCACAGGATCGTATTCCTTACCATATGATTAATGGTAATATATGTGTTGAATACATTTAGTTGACTCAATCAGTATCTTCTTCTATCAGTGCGTACAAGGTAAACTACATGTCCCATGATGCCTCACTAAATGAGCAGAATCCCCAGCAGCATCAATAATAGCGCTCCAGCTTTCCATTATTTTTTAACACAGGACCTGGAATGTGGGTAAAGGAAACTCACTTCAAGATTTACTCTTTACATACAAGTAAGCATGTGATAGCAAGCAGTATGCAGTTAATTTTAGGGAAAATAGATTGTTGTGTTTAAATCCCCACCCAGGCGTGCACCCAGCCCCTCACGCTTAATAGACCAGCCGCCTTAGCTGAGCGGCTCAGTGGTCACATTTCTAAAATGTAGCCCAGTAAGGTCGGAGGCGCATTGGTTACTTTGTAGCCAGCTATGTCGTGGTTATTTATATTTCCAGCCGGGCTTCTTGATTCTAGAGTGGCGCTCCTGTTCTTAGAGTCTTTCTTTCCGTAGCAGGCAGCGCTTAATTAACCTTTAGAAAAGACGACATCTGTATTGAAAATCCCCTCCCTAGTGCCCACGCAGCACTTCTACCTTGAAGTAAATTGATCCGTGTCAATCATGCGGCGTGTTAGTCGCAATGCAGCCAGCTCCCACTTCTTCTATCTCTAAGCCAAGTCAGGCCGGCGGCGCGTTGGATGCTTTGGAGCCATCTTTTGGGTGACCACGGAAGCACTTGAGTCACGAAACTCCTGCGTATTACCCGTTACTTAGAAGCCTGATCCATTACAACACGTAGGCCCCCCTTTTCATGTTTTCAAGCATTCGAGGGTTCGGCTGCAAAAACTTTTTTGAGTACGAATCTGTGTAATTGAGTTGTAAGACGTTTTTGATCATTTTCGGGAATTATCGCCAAATTCAATGAGAAATAAGACCCAAAAGTACTAAATAGGTGTATAGGAGCCTGTCTCCCCGCTGAGTGAGTTTACCTAAGTGTCCCCGCTGTGTGGTGATCATTATTGTACACTTCATTACAGCGCCTTGAGACCCTCGCTGGTGAGTAGCGCGCCTTACACATGTACTGATTGATTGATTACTTTGGAGTGTTCCACCAGGTTTCCTTTTCTAATAAGTGTTCCCTCCTGTGCTCCCTAGCTTCCTGCCCATGCCAGAATGACAAACCTGAATTTACCAGTAAAGTAGTGCGCTATTGAACGTAAAATACAAAGCGAAGGCTTTAACCCAATTTGTCCTAAATCTACTGCCATACAGAGAGCTCCTAATGTAGTTCGATACAAAACTTTCTTTGTTTTGTCCTGTTGTGTATTTTAGTTTACACCAATGCTATGTCCTGAGTAGGCCCCATGGAATGAGGAGGGGGTGGAAATGCATCAACAGCTATTCCCAACCAGGGATTGGAACTCAAAGAATTTTCTGGCAGATGGGGGATGGGTGGACTGAACTGTAAAAAAGACACACACCCCTAGGTTTCACCAGTTTGAAAGAAGTGTATCAGCACCCTCAGTACGTTGGCTCAATTTGAAAAGGGTTACACATTAATCTCTAAATTAGAGGAACCCTCATGAGCAGACAATTAATGTGGTTACTTTTCTATTTTTTGATGTTAAGTTCCAGTTTTCCTTGTTGTGTTGTCCCGCGATGTATGACTTGTTATTGCATTGTGTGCGAGCGCAAAGAGAGGACAGGAATGTAGTGTATAATGATAAATATGATACATTCCTTGCCCTTTCCCTCTCACACGGCACAGCGCTGCGAGGTGGCTTGCTGCACTGTGTAAAATAATGATAACTCTGCCCCTCAATTTATCTCTCACAGAGACTTGAATGAAAACGCAAGAGAAACTGCCTAAAAATAGAATGTTTTTAAAACGTAGTACTGCAGTAAACTAAACGTGCACTGGTATGATTAGAAAAATGTGATTAAAAAATGTGAAAAAAGCACTTATTGTAACTTCAAAAATGTGTGCCATCTCGACAGGTTGCATATTAGAACAGTACAGGGTGGCCCGAATTTAGAGACAACTTATCTGGGCTAGCACAGTAATATCACCTGCTTGGGCCTCTCCGGGGCCTTGTAAGTGTCTTGCTTGGCTACACTCCAGCTGAATCAAACAGAATTGGAACAGCTGCACGTTGCAACAGCTGCAGTCTAGAGCAGTGGTTCCCAATCTTCTGACTTCTGTGGACCCCCACTTTATCATTGCTGGAATCCAGAGACCCCCATTGAATCATTACTGGAATCCGGGGACCCCCCCCGACTGAGTCATTACTTAAAGCTGGGATCTGTTAAGATTATTTATATTTCTAAAAAATTGTGGACCCCCTGAGGAGGCTTTGCGGACCCCCCGGGATTCCTGGACCACAGATAGGGAACCACTGGTCTAGAGGAATGCTTCCACGGAGCCTCCGCAGAATTTTGCACATCCAAATGCTCTTGTTGTTCTCCTAATAGTGCTGCCTCTGCCCCCTTTTAGACTAGGGGTTGCAAGGACAGTGCCAAGGGCCACTGTTGCGACCCCTAGAGAACCCCAAATTACATCCACGCTGAGTTATCTTTCTAGGACGAAAATTAGGACTTCCTCAAACCGCTGAGCTTTCCACAGAAAGAGAGAACTGCACATTCAAAGTTTCATATCTCCAATTTAAATATAGCTGCCTTCACTTTCTCGTGCAGTTCCACCTTATCACTAAACTTCCGCTGTGAACCAGAGCACTTCCGGAAACAACCACTCACCCAACACAAGCTGTGCTGTATTTAACTTACTTTGAAAACACCTCTTCCTTCCCTGTTGTACCCTAGCATCTGCTAACATTGTGGCAAGTCCCTCCTGCAGGGGCAAGGGTTTTCGTTTCATTTCAGGTAAATGAAATGTGGGCTTTATTGAAGGTTCCTTTGCTTTTCGTAATTTACTTAATTCGTTTCTTTGCCAAAGGATGTTCACTTTGGATGTCAAGTAAGCCTTCAAAATCGTCTTCTCTTTCTGTGTCATAGAAACTAAAAAAGAAGTATAATGAAGGTTCTCTTTCCCGCCAACCAAAATTAAAAGAGAAAAAAAGAGGATGGTATTGAAAATAAGGGAGGCTTTAAAATATCCACATTTCGTTTCTAGCTTTAACGTGCTTATGCTGTATGTGATAGCACATTAAACCCACACCTTTTGGCTTTGCCAATGGCTGTCTATATTTACTGACTTTACAGGTTTCAGATAACTTTCTTTCTTGGTTGCCACAATCCACATGAATATACATATTCTGATAAAATTGAAGGAGATGATTATTTTGTTTTCCTTTTGGCAGGACAGTCCAAAAATGGGTCCAAAATAACTAGATTCACGCTACATCACATTTTAGCCCAGCCAGCTTCTATGTATTTGAGCCTTGATTAGAGTTATTGTATGAAATCTATATTAAGTGGATAGCCTAAATATATAGCACAGATCTCACATTTCTGGTCACCACTGCTCTTGGGTAAAATCGCCCACCCGTGTCTTAAACTAATGTAGGCACACTTGGGATTGTCTAGGTTTTAGTGTCCAGGGCGATATTATACATGCTCAAAGTATAGAGAAGACTGCCCTTTGGTATGCTAAAACATGTTCTTGCCTCCTTACCGTGGTTAATTTCTTAGGTGTCGTTCTGAATCAAGATGGCTGACTTCCCAATGTAATCCACTCCACTTCTCTGATATGAGTGGGCAGTAATTTAACATTCCACCCAGCTACCACCTTCACCTGCCTCACTTATCCCATTTCTGGCATTGAAATGCAACTGTCCTCTATTTTCTCCTGTCATATGGTCCTTGTATACCAGATCCCTGAACTGAAATATGCTGAGGATCCTTGTGGCAGTGAAGATAAATCCACCTTAATGGTGTGTTGGCATCTCTGAAAGGGCGCTGCAAATTTCCTACCCAACAGAGGCAATAACAGGAGGGAATAAGTAGTTTTTAAGGGTTAGAATATCTGGGCAGAAAATATAACTGTACTGGTATAGTTAACAATTTAATTTAAAAGGTACACCATAGTAAAATGTAAGAACAATAATAGCTATATACAAACACACCAACCAAAATTCCAGAGTACCTGCTCTATCCAAAACACATAATATTCATCATATAAAAAGCTTGAAATTAAGAAATTCTGAAAATGTGTAGCATCTAATCCAAGGCATGATTCTAAAATCTGATACAGGTTAATGGTACAACATGTCAAACTAAATATAAAAAATAAAACTTCCAAAAATGTAAACTCCAACAAATAAAGAAAATCGTGAAAATAAGAGGAAATTACAATATTTACAACAATTTTCTTAACAAATATTTATTCATGGAACTATAAAATTAGTCCCAAGGAAAAGTTGAGCAGCCCCTGGAGAAAAGCATGGCATTTGAAACACCCACCTAGCCCAACTCATAGTAAAGCAGTCATCCAAAATAAACATACATACCTAACCAGAGTTACTTATCTTCTGAACTACTCTAGAGAAATCACAATACCCACTTTCTACATATCTAAACCCTGACCCATACCTGAAACAGCACTGAACAACATATACATTATATAGATTATGCAAAATAAAAAAGAATGCCTAAAATGAACTATCCCTACCTAGTACACGTAAAATAACAGCCCTAATGTATAAATCTTCACAAAATGACAAAACTAGGTCTCCTTACCCAAATTTAGTGAATTGTAACCTGCATCTACACTCATTGAGGGCTACTAAATAGAAGCACAGATAAAATACAATACACAATAAGAAATAGAAACAAAATAAAGGGAAACTCAAATTGAAAGAAGGTTAAATAAGCATGAAAACAACTGAATTATATTTAAATATACAAAAACATTTAAAATATTGCTGAAGATGGTACCCTGTGACAGTTGGTCAACGTTCCCTCTTGATTGCTTGTGGAAAGACCACCCAGCAGCCACATTGCCTCCCCCCACCTAATAGTGAACATGAAAGGTGTCAAATATCTCCTTAAGAGCATTCAAGTTAGGAGTAAAAAGCCACAGAGGCCAATAGCTCCTTGGAACTTTTGTAGCTTTTGAACGAAGATGAAAAGTAATGAAAAAGTAGATCAAAAAGGCACCAAATTCTTCCTGGTGTAAATGCAGACAAACAAGCCGTGCTAGAACATCCACAAGGAAATCTGACTGAAAAGAGAAACAATAACAGCCAAAATAATAGCAAGTGGGTGATAAAGGCAAGTATAAAAAGAGAATGCATGCATTCTGGAACAACCATCACTCATTAATGGCACCTTCATCTATGGTTCATACAGCAACTGACATGACAGGTAAAGACTCAACCTCATCTTGGATTGGGAAGATCACACAGTAATTCTTGGGTAGACCATCGTTCGGGAAAAGGCATTTCAAACGGCTTAACCACTTCCCTTACTTCCATAAATAGAATTGACAAGACACAGAAAGAAGAACCAAGTTTGACAACTTTTATCCAAAGCTGAACTCCACCGTCTAATTGCCATGCGCTGTCTTCTGCATGGTAAGCATACCGTTGTCTCTGTCACAGTCACCACATCAGGTAACCTCTCAGTATGTATGTACCATTTTAAAAAAACCTTTTGACAAATCTGCAAAAATATTTTTTTAAATGTTCGTCCATTTTGGTTTTGGCATGACAGGCTTAGTGCAGATCCACTTGGCATGAAAGTAGAACTTTACTCAAATAACTGCCATTGCGTACTTTGTTGTAAATCTATTCAGTCATTTCCAACAAATTACCATTATAACTATGTGGTTTTTTTGTGCCTCACAATGAGCTGAGATGTCAATCAAGACAGAGATTTCTGGACTATTAATCTGAGAATTTGCTTTGAAGCCGGGTTTGCAGACCATTTACGGGCCCAAATTTTAACAATTGAAAGAATCTGATTGAATAGAGGAGCTTTTCCCCCATTGCCCATTTAGGGTGCACAAATCCAAACCTGGGTTAGTGGCCCAAAAGCTCTATGAATAATGGCTGTGACATGAAGAAACATGTTACGACTAGGGGTACTTTTACAAAATGTCATAAAGGGAAGTTTTTATTCTTGCATTAATTTTATTTATACTTAAAAATTTGTGAAGATAAAGTTCAATTATTTAACAATGTAACACTTTCATTTTGTAAGAAAACTATTAGCAAAGTACTATATTTCTAAAACACAAAAAGTATTTTCAGTGCAATCCTATTAACATTGGGTAAAGGGCACACATTATATGGAGGAGTGCAATTAACCATTCAAATGCCTTGCCTACGAAGATTTGGGAAAAAATTACAATGGTCTGGTGGTAATTTCCTATACTAACCTAATTCCCTGTAATATTGGCATGGCATAAATCCTGGGTAAGATGGTGGGGCTAACTTGCTCTTCTAACACTTGTTGTTCAAACATTTGGAAAAGGGCATACATAGGTTATTTCTAATTCACTCTTCTAACTCTAGTTCTGAAAACATTGGAGAAAGGACAAAAATCATAGAGTGGCTAATATGCACAGTCCACTGTCATAAACATTAGTCAAAGGGTGAAAATCATATGATGGTGTGCTCATTTACTGTTCTGATTCCAGTAACCTTGGGTAAAGTATACAATTCACAGGATGGGCTCCAACTTTCTACACTAGCTCTTATCTCATACATATTAGTGAAAGTGAATGAATCAGGTGTGTTTATCTGCTAGTCTAACTCCACCCCCAGAAAGATTTGGGAAAATGCAAACAATTTGAGGTACTGATTGCCTATTTTAACACCAGTCACAGAATCATTCAGTGAAAAGAAATACTTTGGGCCAAAGAAAACCCAGAAAAGTAGCATGAATACCAATGGATATCAGAATATCCTACATTTCACTGCTAATTATCTGCCTCCAAACTGAAAACCCTACTGTAACTCTATATCATCACCCAGTTCCTGCATCCCACTACTAACACTGTACACAACACAATAAAATGAAAACACATATGTATACTAGGCCTTCAAAGAAACAACAAAACCTAAATAGCCCTGGAACCCCAAAAATTGCAAACATACCCCAATATTATAAACATATATGCACAGTCGCCACTAAACTCTTAATATAACACACAACCCACTAAAACTGAAACTGTGCCAAAAAAGGAACATAAAATTAACATTAAACGTTTGCAAAACATTTTTATTAACACATTACCTATTCTTTGCATTAGTACAACCTAAACACCCCCAACAAAATATACATCCCCAACACAACATCTTGTAGTGAAAATAAGTATGTTTGACCACTGACTTTGTGTTTCACCACTGTGCAGATTAGTTGTTCAATGTTCTCCAGTAGCACATTACATTTTGCATTCAGTTTAGCTGCCTATTGGCTTTAAAGTGGCGTTAGACATTACATTTTGTATTCAGTTTAGCTGCCTATTGGCTTTATCGTGGCGTTGGACATTACATTTTGTATTCAGTTTAGCTGTCTATTGGCTTTATCGTGGTGTTAGACTTTGCAGTTGAGACATTGCAGATGAGTTGTGTTTTTCCACATGGTAAACTAAGCTTGTGTTTTTCATATTTTCTCCTACCAAATACGATAGCATGATAAGGAAGCGCATATTTTATGTTTTTCTATAGTGCAGAAAACAGATTGACATTGAAAGGCATGTCTCGAAACGGTGGCCAGCTTTCAACACATTCCTGTCAAGGTTTACCTAAAGAAGCCAGCATGTTTTGAATATGCACATCTGAGAGGAAATGCCTTTTAGAAGACTTTTTCCCAAGATTATTCAATCTATAAAAGGTTTCCCTGGGCAGCATCGGGGGGAATTTTCTGAGACTTATGTCATGAGTGGACGTCAACTGCCTGACCTCCTGTGAGGGTGGAAAAAACTCTTTCTCGCAGTTGAACAGGGGTCATCAACTTGCTGGCATGAGAAAGATGAAGAGCAGTGACAGTCCCTACGGTGATGAATTTTGACTTTAATCTTTGCTTGGCAGTTATGTTATAATATAATCACATATATTTGCTGTGTACATTGCAGTTGAGAATCACTTTGATATATTTTCCTTTCATTGCTGTGACTGTTTTTAAACGTGTGCCTCCAACCTACTAATCTCCTCTATCAGGAACCTCGTGGTGAAGTAATAATAAATGTCTTCTTTAAACTAGGAAGTGCATTCCAGAGATTTTCGTCAGCTCGGTCATTAGTGAAAGCAAAACATTTTGGCGTGGAGTCGTCAGTCTAGGAGTGGAATTGGAGATTGGAAGTGCACGATTTAAAAGTGTAATTGTTTTTGTTGTTTAGAAACTTGAAGGAAGCACCGAAGACCATGTTTGAAAATGCATGTGAAGTTAAAAAGCCTTATGGTGCTGTGACAAACATGTTTTCTTGTTTATCAGGGCTTTCTAAGTTTTGGGATGAGTGCTTGGATAAAACAAAAGCGTTTTCATATTTAGAAAATGTGCTTTTTGAAATAAATGATGTCCCTTGTGTTCTTGACAGAAGGGTTTGGATACTTTTGTCTGCTTACAGAAAAATACATGAGAGATGTAAACAGTTAGAACATGAAAATAAGAATTTACATGAGCAAATTAGCCAGAACAAATTATTGCAAGATAAAACTGAAATTTACAAAGCTGTTACAGGAGAATCTGTCTTTTCACATTTCAGTAAAGAGGAGGTTAAAAAAGGTGGGGGCCAGTGTGAGCCTCATGAGAAGAGCGTAGTTCTCTGTGCACAGAGCAGCCCACAGTTTTTGGCAGGAGTTGAAGTGCATTCTTTAAAAGATTACACTGAGCAATAAGTTGAGGATGTTACCGGTATATTCAGACCACTTTTGCAGAGTACGATGTGTATAATTAATTCAGACAAGACAGAGGTACTGTCGCAAAATGTGCAGTTTCTGGGAATTCAGTGGAATCCAGAACATAGAGAGATGTTGTTACAGGGAAAACAAAAGATTTTAGAGTTACTTACTATTTGCACTAAGCAAGAGACACCGAGTTTCATAAGCTTGTTTTATTTTTGGAAACAGAATAGCCCTCATCTGAGTAAAATCTTAATGCTTTGGTACAAAGTGACTAGGAAAAAACATGAGTTTGAATGCAGTGAGGAGCTGCTGTGTGCTTTTGATATGGCAAATGAAATAGTTCAACAGACTTTAGATTTGTGCACAGTGCAAGAGGGAAAAACTGATTTACATGTAAATCAGGGACAATATGCCAACTTGAGTATATGGCAGAAACAGGGGAGGACAAGGGCGCCCCTGGGGCTTTGGATTAGAAAACTATCTGACTTTGTGGAGCGCTATACTCCTTTTGAAAAACAGCTTTTGGCTTGTTATTGGGTTCCAGTGAATACTGAGCAAATCACACTAAATTATAATGTAATCCTGAAATCTGAAATCTCAATCATGCAGTGGGTGATGAGTTCACCTAAATCTCACCATATAGGACATACACAAGAGGCTCGTATCATACACTGGATCTGGTACATACAAGATAGGGCTCGAGTAGGACCGGCAGGCTCTGCAGCCCTACATGAACAGGTGTCTCAAGCCCCTGTACAGGATGAGGAGAGGGTGCAGGGAGTACCACAGGTGAAAGAGTCACCAGTGAAATGTAGTGCACCATTTGAATTATTGTCCCCTGGGGATAGAAAGCGTGTTTGTTTTTACTAATGATTCATTGAAATATGTGGGTACTAAAAGACATTGGAAAGCAGTGTTATACAATCCAGTTACTGAAACGTTGTTGTCTACCACAGGAGAAGGAAAAAGTAATCAATATGCAGAGTTGTACAATGTGTGTCAGACTTTAAAGCAAGAGCTGCCTGAGACATGTTATTTTTACTCTGATTCTTGGTTCACTGCCAATGGATTAGCCGTTTAGCTTTCCACATTGGTTGCACATAACTGGTTCATTCATTCAAAGGAGGTGAGGAGCAAAGAGTTTTTGCAGGAAATTTGGGAAATGTTAAAACAGAGTAAAGTCATAGATGCTCATTGTCCCATTGACTCATTAGAACGCTGGCTCAATTCCCTTGCAGATGTTCAAGACAAAAGTGCAAAGGCAGAAGTATCAACCCAGGATTCTGACTTGGTGGGGATGAGTAAGTGGGCGCTCCAGAAATGTGGACACCTAGGAGAAAAAGCCACTTGCAGGTGGGCAGAGATTAGAGGGATGCACGTTCCCCTAGATTTGATAAAAACTGTAATTTTGCAATGTCCTATTTGTCAGCACACACAACAGAGATCTGTCCCACAAACAGTCCAAGATCAGTTGGGGAGAGGAAAGTTACCAGGACAGATATGGCAAATTGATTACAACTGTTCTCAGCACAATATTGAGTGGATATATCATATTCCTTATTATCCACTGGCCTCAGGACTGATTGACAGAATGAATGGTTTACTGAAAGCTCAGTTGCGAAAGTATCTGATGAAACTTTGAAAAACTGGAGAGAACACTTAAATGAAGCCCTCCAGATTCTGAACAATAGACCATTAACAAATGCTGAAACACCTCTGATGTGAATGTTAACCCCAGCTTTGCAAATACAACCACATGTGGCCACTACTACCATCACATACTGGAAAATAAAACCTGGAGTGTTAGCTCCTTACAGAGTCACACCTGAATGTGCAGGTCTTGAATTACATGCTTTACAAGCTTACAGACTAAAACCACTAGACATAGCATTGTGTGAAACAGGTGTTGGAGTACAGATTCCCCCAGAGCATTTTGGATTGATTGCTTCCAGATCTGTGTGGGCCCTTAAAGGTATTCAGGTTTTAGGGGGAGTGATTGCTGCAGATTACAAGGCGAAATCAAAGTAATTCTGATAACTAGTAGACAATCTGATTCATTCATACAGATTGGAGACAGAATTGTCCAATTTTTCATAAGTGCAGTAAATGGAGGTTTGGTAAGGAAGGTGTCTGCCCCAGCCCTTCTGACAGTGCAAGAAAAGGGAAGCTGTGGTGCAGCAGATAAAAACTTCAGTGCTAAGGTGTGGGTTGACCCCCCAAATGGCCCTCTATAACCTGCAGGAATTATAGCAAAGGGTCCCAATAACGTCCTGCTGCTTATAAAACAAAGAAAGGAAAAAGGAGCGCCCATTTCAGATGACAAATGTTATTTGCAAGAAAAATCATACTTTTTTCTTTTGCAGATCCTTCTACGACTCGCCACTGACCATGATTGTGCTGTGTGGTCTCCCTTCAGGCGTTTGCGTGTGGGGTCAGGAGAGGGACCGCACCCGCAACCAGAACCTGATTGACAACCTTTGTGCAACACTCCTGCTGCTTAAAAAAAAAAAGTACAAAAACCTATGGGTCCATTTTTGCGCAACTGGCGCCTCCGGTTCAATTCCTACATGGGATCAATATAGAGTACCATGGATGTTCTGTCAACTTGTTTGATTACATTCTTCCACTCGTATTAACTTATGGTTTATTAGCATCTGATGACTGCTGCCAGTCTCATTAAGCAATATTGCCAGTTAGCTGTTTGTTTTTTGTGTGGAAACCTGACTTTCACTTACATTCCAGCAAAACTTTGAGGTGGACCGTGTACCTTTTCATGATTAGAACTCATGATGTTTCCATCTAATTCTACACCAACTTGCTATATTAGAGAAACTATTCAATCAGTTCAGTCTTTTCATTGTAGGTGCATCTGATTTGAAAGTTTATAAGATCAATACGTTAATCCACTTCTATTGCTTTACAGTGATTGCTTTTATCATTACATTATGTTGCTATATACAATGCAAACCTGATTTGATTATAATGTTTTAGTTTTTTCTTTGAAATAAGAGAAAAGTAAACAAAAGTCATTGGTCAGAGGGTGGAGATGTAGTGAAAATAAGTATGTTTGACCACTGACTTTGTGTTTCACCACTGTGTATAAAAGTTGTTCAATGTTCACCAGTAGCACATTACATTTTGTATTCAGTTTAGCTGCCTATTGGCTTTAACGTGGCGTTAGACATTACATTTTGTATTCAGTTTAGATGCCTATTGGTTTTATCGTGGTGTTGGACATTATATTTTGTATTCAATTTAGCTGCCTATTGGCTTTATTGTGGCGTTAGACATTGCAGTTGAGACATTGCAGATGAGCTGTGTTCTTCCACATGGTAAACTAAGCTTGTGTTTTTCATATTTTCTCCTACCGAAAACGATAGCATGATAAAGAAGCACATATTTTGTGTTTTTCTTTAGTGCAGAAAACAGAATGACCTTGAAAGGCGTGTCTTGGAACGGTGGTCAGCTTTCCACACATTCCTGTCAAGGTTTACCTAAACAAGCCAGCATGTTTTGAATATTCACAACTGAGAGGAAAGGCCTTTTAGAAGACTTTTTCCCATGATTATTTAATCTATAAAAGGTGTCTGTTAGACTTTTCATCCCTGGCGTGGTCTCCCTTAACTTTTTGCCTCTGTTCCCCAGGTTGTTGATGTGTGCTGGACTCTGATTTTACTGTTTTTGTTACTCTGGGCACTTTACCACTGCTAACCAGTGCTAAAGTGCAAGTGCTCCTTTACAAAATGTGCATGTGATTGGTTTATCCATGATTGGCATATTTGATTTATTAGTAAGTCCCTAGTACAGTGCACTAGAGGTGCCCAGGGCCTGTAAATCAAATGCTACTAGTGGGCCTGCAGCACTGGTTATGCCACCCACATAAGTAGCTCTTTAATCATGTCTCAGACCTGCCACTGCAGTGTCTGTGTGTGCAGTTTTAACTGTAAATTCGACTTGGCAAGTGTACCCACTTGCCAGGCCTAAACCTTCCCTTTTCTTACATGTAAGACACCCCTAAGGTAGGCCCTAGGTAACCCCAAGGGCAGGGTGCAGTGTATGGTTAAGGTAGGACATATAGTAATGTGTTTTATATGTCCTGACAGTGAAATTTTGCTAAATTTGTTTTTCACTGTTGCAAGGCCTGTCCCTCTCATAGGTTAACATGGGGGCTACCTTTAAATCTAATTAAAGTGTAGATTCCCTTTGGGAGCCGATGGACATGTGGAGTTTGGGGTCTCTGAGCTCACAATTTAAAAATACATATTTTAGCAAAGTTGATTTTAAGATTGTGTATTTGAAAATGCCACTTTTAGAAAGTGAGCATTTTCTTGCTTATACCATTTCTGTGACTGCCTGTTTGTGGATTCCTTGTCTGGGTCAGCTTGACAGTTGGGCTGGTTGCACCTCACACTAGACAGTGACACAAAGGGAGCTGGGGTGTAGCCTGCATATCCTGATGAGCCATCTGTGCTAGGAGGGAGGGGAGGAGTGGTCATTCACACCTGAAAGGGCTGTGCCTGCCCTCACACAATGCAGTCTCCAACCCCCTAGTCAGTGTCTGGGGCCTGGCCTGGGCAAGGCAGGATTTCACATTCCAAAGAGACTTTACTTTGAAGTAGGCCTACTTCAAAGGAGAAATTGGGTATAAGAAGGGCACCCAAAACCACAGACTTTAGAAACACTTCTGGAACCAAGAGGAACCTCTGCCTGGAGAAGAGCTGAATAGCTGAGGAAGAAGAGCTGCCCTGCCTGTGACTGTGCTTTGTGGAGCTATCCTGCAGTTGCTGCTTCTGCCAGAGTAAGAGGGCAAAGACTGGACTTTGTGTGCCTTCCATCTTGAGAAGAAATCTCCAAGGGCTTGATCTAGAGCTTGCCTCCTGTTGTTTGAAGTCTCAGGGACAGCAAAGACTTCTCCCTGCCAGCACCTGGAGACTCTGGAGAGACTCCTACTCTGCCCTGTGGTGCCCATCCAGTTCCTGGGACCCTGAAAGGAGAAGCTGGCAGCCTAAAGACAAGAAAGTCCACGCACAGAGCGCCGTGCGGGGAAAAGATTGACGCGAATCCGATCTGCGGCTGAGAAAAATGACGCGCCGCCAGCTCCGCAGCTGAGAAACGACGCTCGCAGGAAACGCGACCGAAGAATCGACGCACAGAACAGGAGAAACGCCAAGCAGCATCGCTGACGGAGGCTGGGAGATCACAACCTGCGCTGCGGGATTTTCAGATCATCGTGCGGCTGGATTTTTGACTTGCGTACCGCTGTGCGGAGTTATTTTTGACACACACCCGCCCGTGCGGGGTTATTTTTGACGCTCACCAGGTACATTTTCACTCTAGCAGTGCTAGTGTGTTTTTAAAAGTACTTAAAGACTCTTTTTGATTTTTAATTGATAACTTGACTTGTGTATGGTGGATTTTTGTCGTTTTGGTCTTGTTTTGTTTAGATAAATATTTCCTATTTTTCTAAACCTGTGTTGTCATTTTGTAGTGTTTTCATTAAGTTACTGTGTGTGTTGGTACAAATACTTTAAACCTAGCACTCTGAAGTTAAGCCTACTGCTCTGCCAAGCTACCAAGGGGGTAAGCAGGGGTTAGCTGAGGGTGATTCTCTTTTACCCTGACTAGAGTGAGGGTCCTTGCCTGAACAGGGGGTAACCTGACTGTCAACCAAAGACCCCATTTCTAACATTGGTGATCAGCGGTTGGGATTTGTACTTGTATTTGTACTTGACATACAGTAATTAAGTGTACACTACTGTTTTGAGTGCAGACCACTACATGACCACATACTACTGGTTTGGTGATCTTTTGATTTTTCTCTTTGGGACTGTCTTTATTCCAGTCCATTTTGTATTGCTGATTCCTTGATTTTGGGAACTTGTTTTTCTGCCTTTGGAACTTTACACTTGTTTTTAAATCTTCATCATGTCCCAAGCTGGAGATGCATCAGTTGGAGCTGACTTTGACCTTGAGAAATTGGAGGGTTATACCAAGGCTCAGTTGAAGCAGTTCTGTAAAAGTTTTGACTGTCCCATTAAGAGCTCATCCAGGAAGGAGGAGCTGCAAAAGGCACTGAGGGCCTGGGTCACAGCCAAGAGCACTGAAGGACACACAGAGGATGAGGGAGATGAGGAGGAGGAGGAGGAAGAGTATTCAGTACACAATGGTATTGTAGGTGGGCCTGTTTTGTCCAGGGTGAAGGTCTCCAGGGCAGGTAGCAGTGTCTCATCCAAGGGTCTGACACCTGAAGAGTTGCAGTACAGACAGGCAGAAAGGGAGTACCAATTGGAGCAGAGAAGGCTAGCTCTTGAGGAGAGGAAGATACAGATAGCTCATGAGCTTAGCTTGAAAGAGATGGATCATAGAATCCAGTCCAGTAGAGATGGTGGCAGCAACTCTACAGTGCAGCCTGAGAGGAGGGTGCACATTCCTAAAGACCTTATGAAAGATTACAAGAGGGAGCATGACATATACTTGTGGTTCAAGGGGTATGGGTCTGCTCTCCACATGAATCTGGTCCCTGAAGCTCATTGGGGGGCGGCTCTGTGGAGGCACTTTGAGGCAGAGGGGAGGGATACACTGACAGCCTTAGGGGATGCTCAGAATCTCACCTACTCTAAAATGAAGGATGCCTTGCTTACAAGGTATGGTCTTACCCCTGAGCAGTACAAGGATAAATTTAGTTCCTACAAGAAGAAGGAATCCCAAACATGGTTGGAATGTGTGGATTCTTATTGCAGGTCACTGGATGGATGGGTGAAGGGCAGTAAGGTAACTATGTATGAGGGGCTTTACAATCTGATTGCTTGGGATCACTTGTACAGTTTATGTTTTCCAGAGCTGCGCCAGCACCTGATTGACAGCAAGCTGACTGACCCCAGGAAGCTTGCGCAGGAAGCGGACCGCTGGGAGAGTACCAGGGTCCAAAGGAGGTATGGGGAGACCACACCAAGGGTGGGCAGGGTCCCTCTCAGAAGAAAGGGGGGGTAAGGGCAAACAGGGGAAATTCTCTAAAGGGCCACAAACTGATTCCCAGGGTAAGGATTCCCAACCCCCCCAGTGAAAAGAAGCCATGGTTCTCCAAAGGGAAGCCAGTGGCAGGTGGTACCCCACGTAAGTGCTATGCATGTGACCAGGTGGGTCATGTTAGGGGGGACCCCAAATGCCCCAAAAGTACACTGGCACCCACTGGTGTGCCGTCCCAGGGTTTGGCCAGTGTAGCGCTTGGGGAGGAGTTGGTTTCAGGTGGGTGGGAACCAGCTGAGATGACCCTTGTCTCACTAGGGGACAGTGAGATGGTCCAGAGAACCCTAATGCCTGAAAACACTAAGAAGTACAGGCAATGGGTGACCATTAATGGACAGAGGGTGGAGGCTCTGAGAGACACAGGAGCCAGTGTGTCTACAGTGAGGAGTCAGCTGGTGTCTGAAGAGCAGATTGATCCCCGGGTACTTCACCAAGTAGTTGCAGTGGACAACTCAGAGCGCCTGTGCAGAGTGGCGCAGGTTCCCTTTGAATGGGGAGGGGTCTCAGGTTCCTTGAAGGTAGCTGTGAGTCCAACCATGCCTGTTGATTGTTTGCTAGGCAATGACCTGGAGGATTCCCCTTCGAAGGAGGTGGAACACAGGTCTCACTTGGAGATGTTGGGTCTGCCTGGGTGGGTATGCATATCCACCCAGTCAATGGCAGCCCGTCAGGGTAATCAGGAGCCCCTGGAGCTTGAAACAGTGGTCCAGGGGACCGCCAAGAAGAGGAAGGGCAGGGGGCGCGGGAAACCGCCCCCAGAAGTTCCCACGGTCCGGGAGGAGGCGGAGCCTGAGGGTGACGCCCCGCAGCCTACAGGGGAACAGGTGGCTGAACTGGGGGAGGTCCCTGAGCTGTTGCAGTGGCAGCAGGAAGGGGGGCCCACCAGGGAAGCATTCTGTCCAGCACAGAAGACATGCCCTACTTTGGAAGGTTTGCGGCAGCAGGCTGCAGACCAGGCGGCTGGCAAGGAGCCAGAATCACACCTGATCTATTGGGAGGATGATCTCCTGTTTAGCGAGCCTAAGGTTCCTGAGCCTAGGTCAGCCCGTGTGCTGGTGGTACCCCAGTGCTTCAGGGCCTTACTACTGGGGTTGGCTCATGATGTGCCTTTAGCTGGACATTTGGGGCAAGACAAGACCTCTGAGAGGCTTGTCACCCACTTTTACTGGCCCCTAATGCGCAGGCACTCAGATGCACATTGCAGGTCTTGTCAGACTTGTCAGGCAAGTGGCAAGAGTGGGAGGAAATGTAAAGCTCCCCTCCAGCCCCTTGCCTGTTGTCAGTACTCCCTTTGAGAGGGTAGACATTGACACTGTGGGGCCTCTGGATCCCAAGACAGCCATGGGCAACAGGTTTATCCTGGTCTTGGTGGACCATGCCACCCGGTACCCAGAAGCCATTCCTTTGAGATCAATCACTTCCCCTGTGGTGGGTCATGCATTGATGGGGTTTTTTACCCACATGGGGTTCCCAAGGAAGTGGTATCCGATAGGGGTACCAACTTCATATCCACGTATATAAAGTCTCTGTGGAAGGAGTGTGGGGTAACCTACAAGTTCACCACCCCTTACCACCCCAAAGTAATGGTCTGGTTGAGAGATTCAACCGCACCTTAAAAGGCATGATCATGGGCCTGTCAGAGCCCTTGAGGCAGAAGTGGGACGTCCTTCATATCCACGTATATAAAGTCTCTGTGGAAGGAGTGTGGGGTAACCTACAAGTTCACCACCCCTTACCACCCCAAAGTAATGGTCTGGTTGAGAGATTCAACCGCACCTTAAAAGGCATGATCATGGGCCTGTCAGAGCCCTTGAGGCAGAAGTGGGACGTCCTCTTACCATGCCTTCTGTTCGCCTACAGGGAGGTGCCTCAAAAGGGACTTGGGTTTAGCCCCTTTGAGCTGATTTATGGCCACCCTGTGAGGGGACCTTTGAGTCTGGATAAGGAAGCTTTGGAGAAAGCTCCTAGTAAACCCCCCCCCAGGATGTATTCAGTTACATGCTGGCTTTGAGAAACCAGATTGCCCGCTTCAGGAGTCTCGCTCAGGAGAACCTGGAAGCAAGCCAGGAGGATATGAAACAGTGGTATGACCAGAATGCCACTCTGGTCGAGTTTAAACCTGGTCAAAAAGTGTGGGTGATGGCACCAGTGGAGCCTAGGGCGCTCCTGGATAAGTGGACTGGGCCATTTGAGGTGGTGGAGTGCAAGAGTGAAGTCACCTATCTGGTGGACTTGCGGTCTCCAAGGAACCCTTTAAGGGTCCTGCATGTCAACCACCTTAAATCTCACTTAGAGCGGACTTAACTGTCCATGCTCCTTGCGACAGATGATGGGGTAGAGGAGGAGAGTGAGCCTCTTCCTGACCTCCTGTCTGCAGGAGAAAAAGATGGGTCAGTGGAGGGAGTGATCCTCTCCCCCTCCCTGATTGAGGAGCAGCAAGGTTACTGTCGCCACGTGTTGGGACAGTTTTCCTCACTGTTTTCCCTGATCCTAGGAGTCACCCACTTGTGCACACATGATGTGGACACTGGGGACAGTACACCTATTAAACAGAAGGTTTACAGGGTGACTGACAGTGTCAGGGCATGCATTAAGGATGAGGTATCCAAAATGCTTACCCTAGGGGGTATTGAGCACTCCAGCAGTCCTTGGGCCAGCCCAGTGGTATTGGTCCCAAAGGGTGCTGCACCTGGTGCCACCCCAGAACTCAGGTTTTGTGTGGACTACCGGGGACTCAATGCGGTCAGCAAGACTGACACACCCCATCCCCTGAGCTGATGAGCTCATTGATCGGTTGGGAGCTGCCAAGTACCTCAGTACGTTTGATTTAACATCTGGGTACTGGCAGATTGCCTTAACTGAGGGAGCCAAGGAGAGGCCAGCATTCTCTACACCAGATGGACACTTTCAATTTAAAGTGATGCCATTTGGGATGAAGAATGCCCCTGCCACCTTTCAGAGGTTGGTCAACCAGGTGTTGGCAGGACTGGATGAGTCCAGTGCCGCCTACCTGGATGACATTGCTGTGTTTAGTTCCACATGGGAGGAACACCTGCAACACCTCTGGAGAGTGTTAGAGGCCCTACAGAAGGCAGGCCTCACTATTAAGGTGAGCAAATGCCAAATAGGGCAGGGTTCTGTGGTGTACTTAGGACACCAGGTGGGGAGTGGCCAGGTGACACCCCTACAGCCTAAGATTGACATGATTCTGGCTTGGGAGCCTCCCAAGACCCAGACTGAAGTGAGAGCCTTTTTAGGTCTCACAGGATATTACAGGAGGTTTGTGAAGGGGTATGGTACCATTGTTACTCCCTTAACTGAGTTGACTTCTAAGAAGCAACCCAGGAAAGTGATCTGGACAGAGGCTTGCCAGAACGCTTTTGATGCCCTGAAGGCTGTCATGTGCACAGCACCTGTGCTGAAGGCACCTGACTACTCCAAGGAGTTGTTTGTGCCAACAGACGCCTCAGAGTATGGTATTGGAGCAGTACTCTCACAGCTTAATGAAGAGGGCCTAGATCAACCCGTAGCCTTCATTAGCAGGAGGTTACTACCTAGGGAAAGTAGGTGGAGTCCCATAGAATGTGAAGCGTTTGCTGTGGTCTGGGCACTAAAGAAGCTAAGACCCTATTTGTTTGGGACTCACTTCCGAGTTCAGACCGACCACAGGCCCCTCCGATGGTTAATGCAGATGAGGGGTGAGAATCCAAAACTGTTGAGGTGGTCCATTTCCCACAGGGAATGGACTTTACGGTGGCACACCGTCCTGGTACAGAGCACGCCAATGCTGATGGTCTGTCCAGGTTCTTCCGCCTTAGTGATGAGAACTCCCATGCGGTTGGGTAGTTGCTCCCCACTTTCAGCTGGGGGGGACACGTGTTCGACTTTTCATCCTTGGCGTGGTCTCCCTTAACTTTTTGCCTCTGTTCCCCAGGTTGTTGATGTGTGCTGGACTCTGATTTTACTGTTTTTGTTAATCTAGGCACTTTACCACTGCTAACCAGTGCTAAAGTGCAAGTGCTGCTTTACAAAATGTGTATGTGATTGGTTTATCCATGATTGGCATATTTGATTTATTAGTAAGTCCCTAATACAGTGCACTAGAGGTGCCCAGGGCCTGTAAATCAAATGCTACTAGTTGGCCTGCAGCACTGGTTGTGCCACCCACATAAGTAGCTCTGTAATCATGTCTCAGACCTGCCACTGCAGTGTCTGTGTGTGCAGTTTTAACTGTAAATTCGACTTGGCAAGTGTACCCACTTGCCAGGCCTAAACCTTCCCTTTTCTTACATGTAAGACACCCCTAAGGTAAGCCCTAGGTAGCCCCAAGGGCAGGGTGCAGTGTATGGTTAAGGTAGGACATATAGTAATGTGTTTTATATGTCCTGACAGTGCAATATATTGCTAAATTAGTTTTTCATGGTTGCATGGCCTGTCCCTCTCATAGGTGAACATGGGAGCTACCTTTAAATCTGATTAAAGTGTAGATTCCCTTTGGGAGCGGATGGACATGTGAAGTTTGGGGTCTCTGAGCTCACAATTTAAAAATACATCTTTTAGTAAAGTTGATTTTAAGATTGTGTGTTTGAAAATGCCACTTTTAGAAAGTGAGCATTTTCTTGCTTATACCATTTCTGTGACTCTGCCTGTTGTGGATTCCCTGTCTGGGTCAGTTTGACAGTTGGGCTGGTTGCACCTCACACTGGACAGTGACACAAAGGGAGCTGGGATGTAGCCTGCATATCCTGATGAGCCATCTGTGCTGGAAGGAGTGGTCATTCACACCTCAAAGGGCTGTGCCTGCCCTCACACAATGCAGTCTCCAACCCCCTGGTGAGTGTCTGGGGCCTGGCCTGGGCAAGGCAGGATTTCACATTCCAGAGACTTTACTTTGAAGCAGGCCTACTTCAAAGGAGAAATTGGGTATAAAAAGGGCACCCAAAACCACAGACTTTAGAAACACTTCTGGAACCAAGAAGAACCTCTGCCTGGAGAAAAGCTGAATAGCTGAGGAAGAAGAGCTGCCCTGCCTGTGACTGTGCTTTGTGGAGCTATTCTGCGGTTGCTGCTTCTGCCAGAGTAAGAGGGCAAAGACTGGACTTTGTGTGCCTTCCATCTTGAGAAGAAATCTCCAAGGGCTTAATCTAGAGCTTGCCTCCTGTTTTTTGAAGTCTCAGGGACAGCAAAGACTTCTCCCTGCCAGCACCTGGAGTCTCTGGAGAGACTCCTACTCTGCCCTGTGGTGCCCATCCAGTTCCTGGGACCCTGAAAGGAGAAGCTGGCAGTCTAAAGACAAGAAAATCCACGCACAGAACGCCGTGCGGGGAAAAGATTGACGTGAATGCGATCTGCGGCTGAGAAAAACAATGTGCTACCAGCTCCGCAGCTGAGAAACTACGCTTGCAGGAAACGCGACCGAAGAATCGACGCACGGAGCAGGAGAAACGACGCGCAGCATCGCTGACGGAGGCTGGGAGATCACAACCGACGCTGCGGGATTTTCGGATCATCGAGCGGCTGGATTTTCGACTCGCGTACCACCGTGCGGAGTTATTTTTGACACACACCCGCCCGTGCGGGGATATTTTTGACGCTCACCAGGTACATTTGCACTCTAGCAGCACTAGTGTGTTTTTAAAACTACTTAAAGAATCTTTTTGATTTTTAATTGATAACTTGACTTATGTATGGTGGATTTTTGTCATTTTGGTCTTGTTATGTTTAGATAAATATTTCCTATTGTTCTAAACCTGTGTTGTGTCATTTTGTAGTGTTTTCATTAAGTTACTGTGTGTGTTGGTACAAATACTTTACACCTAGCACTCTGAAGTTAAGCCTACTGCTCTGCCAAGCTACCAAGGGGGTAAGCAGGGGTTAGCTGAGGGTTATTCTCTTTTACCCTGACTAGAGTGAAGGTCCTTGCATGAACAGGGGGTAACCTGAATGTCAACCAAAGACCCCATTTCTAACAGTGTCCCTGTGCAGCAGCGAGGAGAATTTTCAGCGACTTCAGTCAGGAGTGAACGTGAACTGCCTGACCTCCTGTGAGGGTGGAAAAACTATTTCTTGCAGTTGAATAGGGGTCATCAACTTGCTGGCATGAGAAAGATGAAGAGCAGTGATAGTCCCTACAGTGATGAATTTTGACTTTATTCTTTGCTTGTCAGTTATGCTATAATATAATCACATATATTTGCTTTGTACATTGCAGTAGAGAATCACTTTGATATATTTTCCTTTCATTGCTGTGACTATTTTTAAACGTGTGCCTCCAACCTACTAATCACCTCTCTTAGGAACCACGTGGTGAAGTATTAATAAATGTCTTCTTTAAACTAAGAAGTGCATTCCAAAGATTTTTGTACCGCTTGGTCATTAGTGAAAGCAAAACACATCTGCAACCCACACAGTACTCATCCATTTCCTAAAATATCGCTCAATATTTATCATGAATTCCAAAGCTTACAGTCAACATCCTGTAATATTAAATTAAAATTGCTACCACCCTCAACCATCAGTATAACCCACATTCTGTATGAATAAACATGTACCCCTAATACAAATTTATGCTAAATCACCACACTCCCAAATCCTTAAAGCTATATACATACTTCCTAATATCACAAAATTAAATACCATCCAAATTACATTAAAACACTATCCACGTATTCCCCAAGTATTAACTATATTCCCTACAAAGAAACCAGTACCTTACTAAACTACTATCCACCAAACCAATAAGGCAGAGCAGTGCTGTTTATAGATAGCTGAATATTTATCTGATATGAACACACATTTCTAGTAGCTAAAGATTCAACATTAGAATAGGGGGAAATACTGAATATTAGAAGATGCCAAACTGAATCACAGAAAAAAGCCACATTTTTGACACTGTATTACTAGGTAAAAGCTGTTGTCTTTATGCTCCCAAATATTTATAAAGATTTAGAAAATCCACCATTCCAACTAAACGTGTTAGATATAATATCATTTTTTCACCCAAAAACACAATCCATAGATTAATTTTAACTATCACTGGTTAAGACAACAACACCAAAAGTCACACACTTCATCAATACGTTTACAGGATTAAGTTTTGATCTAATGTATAAGAAAGTGAATTATTAATTGGGATGGATCATAGTCCAACTATGGTACAGAACAGACAGTGTTCATTTAGAGAAAATATGTGAAGCATTAGGAAATACCAAAACATTTAAAAAAAGTCAAATACACAACACAATAAAAACCACACTCTAATTTATAAAGAGAGAAAAAAATGTGATAAGCAAAATTTAACCCAAACAACACTAATCCAAGAAGGAAAACCAGAGGTATACATTTTTAAAGATTTAGGGCCTGATTACAACTTTGGCGGAGGGGGTTAATCTGTCCCAAATGTGACGGATATCCCGCCCGCCGTATTACGAGTCCATTATATCCTATGGAACTCGTAATACAACGGGCAGGATATCCGTCTCATTTGGGACGGATTGACCCCCTCCGCCAAAGTTGTAATCAGGCCCTTAGTGCCAAAAAAAAAGAAACACCCAAAGTAAGTTAATGGATGCGGTAGACCTGGAGTAAGGTGCAATTTCAGGTCAACCTTGATGGTGCCTGGGTTGGATACAGCAAGTGGACTGGTCCCGGTGAAAGTCTGGAAGTGAAAAAGTCAAAAAGGTTTTTAAGCCACAACGTAGAAATTGACTTTGTGGCATTTCCCAAGATAAAAGTTGACATTTTGTTATAGGTCCACCACAGAAAAGGGCTTTGTCACTTTTCTGATAAGAAACGTCCTCCCTGAACGGATTGCCACTGGAGCTATAGCCGCTGCTGTGGAACCGAAGGCTAGATACCTGAAGCAGGCTGGTCCTACAGAGCTTTGGAGCTGAAAAGATAACTGACCCTTGGAGTACACTTCTTTGTCCTGCGTACAAATGTGTGCAGGTTCAGACCTTCAGGCCCCCTTACTGGTCTCAAGTGGCAGGCACAATTCTTCTTCTGTTCGTCCACAGGCCCAGAGAGTCATAAGGATGGCATCTTAGGGTGCCATATTTATGCCTAGCACCAGCTAGGAGGTAGGGGTGACTCCTGTCTCTTCCCTAACCAATTGAGTAAAGATTTGCTGGGAAAACCCTATCCACTTTTGCCACAGTGCTTGTTTGCAAATAAAGTCTCACAGTACACCTTATCCCTAAACTTCTAAATGGACAACTCGTGCATTGTGCATAGCATGCATACCCACCCAGAGGTTTGTCAGGATAATGAGCAGTCCCCTCCTCTGTGGTCACTCAAAAAAAGTTCTCGGCCAGCTTTTCTTCTTGGTGTCAGTCTGACTTCCAAGTTTTAGCTACCATTTATTTGTGACAGGGCAGGCCCCTTTGAAATTAATTAGATTCCTGGCCCCACTGCAACTGGTCTTCCTGCCAGGGTAAGAAATCACCTTCCCATTCCTAGGCCATTGTCCCTTCTGTGAGAGCAGTTTTCACACTTCTTTCACACCTCAACCAGGACACGTACAAACTGGGCAGTGGCTGGAGAGATACACTATTTAACCCCCAGCAGTTTCAGGCAGATTATAGGTACCTTTCTGAAAGGTATATTTCACATATATCATAAAAATCTGACTTAAGCATTAGATCGTATTTTTATTAAATATAAAAATAGGTCTTGGAGTCGAGTCTGTAACAGGTGAAAGCCAAAAGTTCTGGATTAAAGTGTCTGATCTATACTTTGACTTTTCCTGTTACAGTCTGATCAGTGACAATGTCGTTTTAGGCCTAGTCAGTGGGGAAACATGAGATGGGGTGGGTGGAGCTCACGGAGTTCTACACCTTGGAATTCCACAGAGGTGGCTTAGAACTCTGTGGAATTCCACAAAGTTCCGTGTGCTGCAGGGTACCACCTGCCCTACTGCCACCGTGGCCCGAATGCGCCTGATCTCAGAAGCGCTAAGCAGGGTCGAAGCACTAAGCAGGATCTGGCCTGGTTTAGAGATCCAAAATCAAGCACATTCAGGTCAGGGCGCTTGGCAGTGAAAGCTGCAGTTTCAGGCCACTTGTGCTGACACAGCCCACCAGTCTCAAGCCTGCTGCTCCCCTTCACCAAATGCCATCCTTCACAAACTTGCTAGGGATGGCCAAGCACACCCCCTGTCTTGCACCAGCTTTGCATGCCACGTTTAATGTCACACATGTTCCACTCTTAAATATTATGCACCTTACCTTGTAGGTAGCAAGGTATACTTAGGGATGCCCTATTTAGTGTTTAGATTTTCCCACCGTTCAAAATTGTGATTTTGACAGGTCTGGGCAGCAGGGTTCAAGCTAATGCTGTCAGACTACTCGGGGTAGGCCTGGAGCCATGTTTTCACTTATCACTCTAGTGTATGGCACAACAAGTGCTGGACTCTACTGCTGACATTTAACTTTCCATTCCATGGATGTAGTTTTTACACCATATACTATGTTGTTATTGGAGAGTTAAATATGCCAATCAGGGATTAACAATTTTTGCTTGTTTTAGGAGTCAGAATACTTACACTGAGCATTGCACAGCAGTGCCCCACTTTGCAGAGACTAAACAACAGCAATACAATTCAACAGAAATGGGGTTCACCACATAAAAAGCAGCATTTTAGCACACAATGTGCTTTGATTTTAGTAAGTTTCTACACATCTATGTCACATTCAGAAGATATTGAGAACATTATTTTGGGGAAAAAAACGTGAACATTTTTCAGTTGCAATATTCAAATGAGAGGAAACCTTTGGCAATGAGTTTTTATCACCCACAGAATATGCAGACATTTACTACCCTCAAGGCCTGTTATCGAGTGCTGTGTGCCATAGAAGGCTTGAATACAACTCAGGAGAAGGGAAACCAGTCTGCCCTGTTATAAATGGCCCTGTTTTTGTGGGTGCCATAATGTTATATTTTCTAGTTCTAGAACCATAGAGTTCTATTTTTTAGACCCCCCTGGCACTAATGACTTAATAAATGTACCTACCCCAATCAGAAAACTAGTTGGACTGCAACCAATACACAACCCACTGATGCATGTTCGAGCATGTATTTGTTTGAGATGTGTTTCAGTTCCAAGAGGCCTGACAGGGACAGTTAGTGAAACACCAAATGCCCTTTCATTAATGGATAACACACTCAAGGACCATAGAAAATGGAAATTGCTATTTAAAATGTTTATTTTAAAATCAAAACCCTAACCTAGTGTACACTACATCAATGGTAACCACAATAAAGATGAGCATTATTGCAACGTGAAGTTTCACAAAAAGTGCAATCAACAAATAAAACACTAACATGTTTTCTATGTACTTATAGCAATACTACCATTGTTCTACTGCTTCTAAGTGCTATACTAATTCTAGCACATTAGCATGCAGTGGCTATTTTCGAGTTCCAAAGATGGTTCACACTCTCATACCTGTTTTGCGCAATAAGGCTTTATTTTCAATTGCATAGCAAGTCTGCTATTCTTGTTCAACATGAGCAGCTGTGTATAATAAACACAGCCAGGCAGAAACTTTGCAAAGGCCAGCTGTCTCCCAGCAGCCTTCAGTTAAAGGAGGTGCTGCAATTGTGCCTAGTTTATCTTGATGCCACTTAGTATGAAAGTCCTCCCTAATTCCTAGCTCCGTGTCTGGTTTTTAAAAGATTATTTACCAGTAACTTAAAGCTTTGAGAATAAACAGTTAACATAGTTGCATGGAACATTGTAATTTGTTTTCATTTTACCAGGTTGTGCTATTTTTAAAAGACAATAAAATCTAACATGTGATTAGGAACCTTCTAGAAATTCTGCACATCATTTCATAACAATTGTTTTAAGAAAATAATGATCAGCTTTCAGAAAAAATGCTACAAATATATTCATTTAAGCTTGACTATAACCTTTGCAGAACATAATAACATAAACTAAAGTGTGCATTCTATTAACAATATATTTGCTTTTGATTAATTAGAATATGTAAGTCAAACAAGAATAAACCCTGAAGACATAATATTCATTAGAAGAACACAAGATCCTGTTTTAACAATAATATTATCTGGTCAGTAAATTTGTAGAAGGATTGAGCTGCAATCGCAGTCTATTCCTGGCTCCCGCAGACCCCTTCCAAGGGTGCAGTGAGAACATGGAATGCTCCCCCTGCCATCCCACAATCTTCCCTACCAACTGTCACCATTTCCACCTCAATATGCAAGTCCATTCCCTGCTCCCATTTACCAGCTGCTTACATTAAGAGTTAATGAGTGTGATAATCAATACAAAATAAGGAATTCTGTAAGGAGTTTCACTCTGGAAAGTTGGGTCCTAATGGCTATTCTTCATTCCATGGATATTAGTTTATATGAGCCAGATACAGGGGTGAGGTTTTTGATTTCAGAAATTATTACCAGACATATCGTATTTCTGCACATAATTCCGGGGCAAGAGTGGGTTTATTACAGAGACCAGAAAGCAGCTGTTTATGCAGTGATGTGATGCAGGAGACTAATCCCTCATGAAGTCTTTCCAAACCTAGGGGGTCATTACAACCTTGGCGTTAAAAGGCGGATACCTCTGTCAGAAGACCGCCAACATACCGCCGCGGCCGCGGTAAACCGCCTCGGTCATTCTGACCCACAACACGTAAACCGCCAAAATACAGCCATCCACAAAAGTCCGCCACACCAAAGGCCAGCGAGAAACTGGCGATAACCAAACCGACACCGTCACGCCAACAGAAATACGCCCACACTATCACGACACACAAATCCACGTGGCGGTCTTTCACCTGCGGTATTCTATTGGCGGTACACACCGCCGCGTTCAAAATACACACACATTTACAAACACAGCCACATTGGACAATTCAAAATACACACACCTGATACACATACAAACACCACTCCCACACACCCAATAAAATATAAAACACACACCCACATCACCCACAAACCTCCACTCCTAGAGAATCGGACCACGCACAGAGAAATAGAGATCCGAGCACCCAGACGTGCATATTACCATCACCCAGCAATATTACCACGCACTTCACACAACACACCAATACACATCACCACACTTAGCACCACACAATCCACCCCACACATCACCCACACCACCCCATGGCACCGCAAAGACACCTCAGGGTCATGGTGGAGGAAATCGTACGGGTAGAGCCACAGCTCTTCGGAACACAGGTGCAGCACAACTCCATTGCCAGGAAGATGGAGCTATGGAGCAGAATAGTCGACAGGGTCAACGCGGTGGGACAGCACCCAAGAAGTAGGGATGACATCAGGAAGCGGTGGAACGACCTACGGGAGAAGGTGCGTTCAACGGTATCCAGGTACAACATCGTGGTTCAGCGGACTGGCGGCGGACCACCACCTCCTCCCCCAGAATTTACAACATGGGAGGAGCAGGTCTTGGCGATCCTGCATCCTGAGGGCCTCGCAGGAGTATCTGGAGGAATGGACTCTGGTAAGTCTCATCTTCACTACTTCATCCCCCACACCCCACCAGCATGTCAACTCATACCCCCACCCTCACCCTCACCCCCATCACACCTACTCCTTGCAAATGTCTCACCATCACAACCCACCCATCCCAACCCCAAGCCCTGCATGCGACCACAAAGCATGGACACCCATCACCAAAGCATGCCCACTGCACATCCCCATCCCCCCCCAAACCACCGTCACAAAAGCCCCCACACAGGAATGCAAGCACTGGGGTACAAGGGCCCACTCCTGTGGGGGGGAACCAAAGCCACATGGGTCCCATCAATGGCACCTATGATGTTGGGGATATGTCCAAGGGCATAGAAATCACCCTTCACTGTAGGCAAATCCCCCACCTCAGGGAAAACGATGTAGCTGCGCATGTGTTTCAGCAGGGCAGACAACACTCTGGACAACACCTTGGAAAACAGAGGCTGGGACATCCCTGATGATATGGCCACTGTTGTTTGAAATGACCCACTTGCTAGGAAATGGAGCACTGACAGCACCTGCACTAGAGGGGGGATCCCTGTGGGTTGGCGGATTGGTGACATCAGGTCTGGCTCCAGCTGGGCACACAGTTCATGAATAGTGGCTCGGTCAAGCCTGTATGTCAGTATGACATGTCTTTCCTCCATTGTCGACAGGTCCACCAGCGGTCTGTACACCGGAGGATTCCTCCATCTCCTCGCATGTGCCAGCAGACGGTGCCTATGAAGGACAACAGCGAGCACAGAGTCAATCAACCCACAGGTACGTGACCACAGCTTGCACATAACACGATTCTCAATCCATTGAATGGTTTGTATGGGTGTTGATGCAAGGCCTAGGTATGTGTGACGCAGTAAAAATTAAGCCATGTGGGCCCCTGAAATTTCGGCTGCCTGACCTGTGAAGTGCGACAATGGGATGTGAGGTAAATGCGCTGGCGTGGCACACCGTGGCGGTAGGCGGTCGAAGACCGCGGCGCAAAGCAGCATTGGTTAACATTGAACCCTATGGGTCTCAGGAGCCAATGACGATGTGCGCCGGCGATCGCGGTACGCACCGCCGCGGTACACACCGCCGCGGGCGTGACCGCCATTTTCTATCTGCTTAATCACTCGATACCTGATCTTCGACAGGAGAGGACCTACACTGCAAGTGCTGCTGTGACCTCGGTCTGGAAGAGACAATGGCTCATGCGACTGGGGAAAGGGCCCCTGCCTTCACTGCTCAGGAGTTGGATAAACTTGTGGATGGGGTCCTCACCCAGTACGCGCTACTCTACGGTCCTCCAGACAAACAGGTAAATACACTGGGAGCATGCTTCATGGGCTATGCCTGTGTTGAGTGGGGTGGATGAAAGATGGTGGGGAGGGGAGCGATTGAGGCATGCATCAAACGACGGTGAGAGCATGTGCCACATGGCAAGGGTAGGGATGGGGGGCCAGTCACATTGAGGGTGCAGAAGGTGATGACTATTCTTCTCCCCCTGTACATTTCACATAGGTCAGCGCCAACCAGAAAATCGATATTTGGCGTGCCATCGCCAAGGACGTCCGGACCCTGGGGGTCCACCACAGACGGGGCACCCACTGCCGGAAGAGATGGGAGGACATCTGCCGCTGGAGCAGGAAGATGGTGGAGGCTCAGCTGTGGATGGCCTCCCAACGTGGGAGGGGTGCCAGTCGGACTTTGACCCCCCTGATGTCCCGGATCCTGGCAGTGGCCTACCCCGATTTGGATGGGCGCGTGAGGTCATCACAGCAGACACAAGGGGGTGAGTACACTCTCTTTCTGTTGACTTTGCGCGCAGTGGAGGTGTCTGGGTGGGGGATGAGGGCTGTGGGTATCCCTAGGCCAGGGCGATTTCTGTAGGCTAGGCCCCTCCGTAAGGCATGGCCCTGTGCCCCGCCCCCCACCTCTGTAGGGTGCCAAGTACAGCTATTCATGGCCCTGTGTCATCTATGTGTGCAGATGTCGTCCATAGGCTTGTAGGCCATGTCCCACGGATTGAGTAGTAGACCCCAAGTGCGCGGCGTAGTGCAGGGGGCTTCTGTGTCTGTCCTGTCCACCAACAGTGTCGCCAATGCATGCACTCAACATGTCTTTATTCCCCCCCCCCTTTTTTGTGGTCTTCCTGTTCATGTGTGCATTAGCATCATCAGGCGGAGGAGAAGTGGCATTGGAGCACGAGGGAGCTGCATCCCACATGGCCATGGAGGGCCACGCAACGGACTCCGAATTCACCAGTGGGACGGAGGGCGAGGTGAGCTCCACAGCGGGGACTCGGGCAGACATCAGTGACACCGACTCGTCCTCTGAAGGGCGCTCCCTTGTGGTGGCGGCAACATCTGTGCCCCCCGCAACAACAGGTACAGCCGCCACCCACCGCACCAGCACCGCCCTCCCAGCAGCCCCTCAGCGTTTGGCCCGTGCCCGCTCACCCAGGAAGGTGGGCATCTCCTTCGCCCCAGGTACCTCAGGCCCTGCCCCAGTCACCCCTGCTGCCCTCAGTGAGGAGGTCATTGACCTCCTGAGGACGCTCACTGTTGGGCAGTCTACCATTTTGAATGCCATCCAGAGTGTAGAAAGGGAGGTGCACCAGAGTAATGCATACCTGGAGGGCATTCATTCTGGTCAGGCTGCCCTTCAGCGATCGTTCCAGACTCTGGCCTCAGCACTGATGGCAGCCATTGTCCCTGTCTCTAGCCTCCCCCCTCCAACTTCCTCCACCCATACCCTATCACCTGTACCTCTGCCTATCCCAGACACACCATCAGACCAGCCTGCACACACCTCAACACCCAAGGGAAGCTCAGCCAGACATAAGCACCACACATCACACAGGCATTCACACAAGCAACATCCACATACAGACATACCAACACCCACTGCCTCCACTGTGTCCCCCTCCTCCTCGTCTCCCTCCTCCCTCCCTGTCACGTCTCCACTCACACCTGCATGCACAACATCTTCAGCCACTACGTCCCTCAGCAGCACGCACACCAGAACCCCCCCCGCACACGTGCAGTCACCACCCCCACTGCCATTTACACGTCCCCTGTGTCCTCTCCCAGTGTGTCTGTGACCCCCTCTTCCAAGATACACAAACGCAGGCAGCCACCCACCCAACAGCCATCCACCTCACGACAGCCTCTAGCCCAAGCACCTGCACCCAAAGCCACCAGACTTACAACTCCTACAACCACAACCTCTTCCTCCACTCCCATACCCACTACACCTACCCGTCCCACTGCTCCCAAAAAGTTGTTCCTGTCTAAACTCAACCTCTTTCCACCAACTCCCCCACCCCGTCCATGTCATAGGACTACAGTCAGCACTTCAGCCACGACAAAACCGGCCCCTGTCATCACAGTCTGCCATGGACTGTGGAGTGCCCCACCCTCCAGGACAGCCAGTTTGGTGCGAAGCCAAGGCACGGGCAGCCCACCCCCGGAGAAACATCCCAAGATAGGCAGTGGCCGGCGCGAGAGGGTGAAAACACCAGGGACTAAAACCCCTACCATGGCTCCGGCAGGAAGTGTAGAGACAGCTGGCACACCGCCCAAGGTGGGGAAGGGCCACAGGCGATCAGGGAAGGCTGGGAAGGGCAGCACGCCCGACAACACCGCCATCAGCCCAGCTGGCCAGGAGGGCCCCGCCAGCCCCATCCCAGGTGTGCAGGAGGCTACCAACAGCCCCGGCACAGCTGCCCAGGAGGGCCCCGCCAGCCACAGGACAGATGGCCAGGTGGGCCCCGCCAGCCACAGGACAGGTGGCAAATGACCTCCCCGCCAACGCTGGAACCGCTGAACTGGGCCCTTCAACTCAAGTACCGTTGCACTGGGCACCGTCGTCTCAAGTACCGCTGAACTGGGCCCTTCATCTCAAGCACCGCTGCACTGGGCCCTTCATCTCAAGTACCGCTGAACTGGGCACCGCCGTCACAAGCACCGCTGCACTGGGCACCGCCGTCTCAAGTACCGCTGAACTGGGCCCTTCATCTCAAGTACCGCTGAACTGGGCCCTTCATCTCAAGTACCGCTGAACTGAGCACCGCCGTCACAAGCACCGCTGCACTGGGCACCGCCGTCTCAAGTACCGCTGAACTGGGCACTTCATCTCAAGTACCGCTGCACTGGGCCCTTCATCTCAAGCACCGCTGCACTGGGCCCTTCATCTCAAGCACCGCTGCACTGGGCCCTACATCTCAAGTACCGCTGAACTGGGCACCGCCGTCACAAGCACCGCTGCACTGGGCACAGCCGTCTCAAGTACCGCTGAACTGGGCACTTCATCTCAAGTACCGCTGCACTGGGCCCTTCATCTCAAGCACCGCTGCACTGGGCCCTACATCTCAAGTACCGCTGCACTGGGCCCTTCATCTCAAGTACCGCTGAACTGGGCACCGCCGTCACAAGCACCGCTGCACTGGGCACCGCCGTCTCAAGTACCGCTGAACTGGGCACTTCATCTCAAGTACCGCTGCACTGGGCCCTTCATCTCAAGCACCGCTGCACTGGGCCCTTCATCTCAAGTTCCTCTGAACTGGGCCCGTCATCTCAAGTACCGCTGCACTGGGCACCGCCGTCACAAGCACCGCTGCACTGGACACAGCCGTCTCAAGTACCGCTGAACTGGGCACTTCATCTCAAGTACCGCTGAACTGGGCTCTTCATCTCAAGTACCGCTGAACTGGGCACCGCCGTCTCAAGTACCGCTGAACTGGGCCCTTCATCTCAAGCACCGCTGAACTGGGCCCTTCATCTCAAGTACCGCTGAACTGGGCACCGTAGTCACAAGCACCGCTGCACTGGGCACCGCCGTCTTAAGTACCGCTGAACTGGGCACTTCATCTCAAGCACCGCTGCACTGGGCACCGCCGTCTCAAGTACCGCTGAACTGGGCCCTTCATCTCAAGTACCGCTGAACTGGGCCCTTCATCTCAAGTACCGCTGAACTGGGCACCGCTGTCACAAGCACTGCTGCACTGGGCACCGCCGTCACAAGTACCGCTGAACTGGGCACTTCATCTCAAGTACCGCTGCACTGGGCACCGCCGTCACAAGCACCGCTGCACTGGGCACCGCCGTCTCAAGTACCGCTGAACTGGGCCCTTCATCTCAAGCACCGCTGAACTGGGCCCTTAATCTCAAGTACTGCTGAACTGGGCACCGCCATCACAAGCACCGCTGCACTGGGCACCGCCGTCTCAAGTACTGCTGAACTGGGCCCTTCATCTCAAGCACCGCTGAACTGGGCCCTTCATCTCAAGTACCGCTGAACTGGGCACCGCCGTCACAAGCACCGCTGCACTGGGCACCGCCGTCTCAAGTACCGCTGAACTGGGCACTTCATCTCAAGTACCGGTGCACTGGGCCCTTCATCTCAAGCACTGCTGGCCCATGAGGGGCAGGGGCTGGCCAGCATCTGTGTCGGGCAGGGCTGCACGAGGCACTCTGGGCACCAGGCCCCCTCCAGAACCCAGAGGAGACTGTTATCAACTTGAGAGACTGTGGCTTCGCACTCCCCAGGATGTAACAGTGGGCAGCCCACCCACTGTCTGGACTTGTGAGACTGTGGCTTTGCACTCCCCAGGATGTAACAGTGGGCAGCCCACCCACTGTCTGGACTTGAGAGACTGTGGCTTTGCACTCCCCAGGATTGAACAGTGGCCATGGAGGCCCCTCGTGGATCTGGCGTGGTGCCCCCCCTTCCCTTCCCCCTGAGGTGCCTGTAGTTTTGATATCTGATGCCCCTGCAGTGTTCTCTCCGTTGGAGTCAGGTATCCTGTGTGGGCTTTGCCCATGTGATTTGGGCCCAGTGGTCCACGAACAATGCCTGCTACAATGCTCGGACTTGTACATTTATGTATATGAGTTTTTGATGTGTATATATATTTTTTTGCCAGTAATACAATATATTCCAATGTTTAGAATCATTTACTTTTGTATTTGCATTCTTCCAGGGGGTTTGGGGGGTGTCACTCTGATGTGTTGCTATACATTGATGTGTGTGTTGTAGTGGGTGAGGGTGAGGGTGGGTGTGTCGCGTATGTGTGTACCCGTAATATTTTCCCCTCCACCCTCCCCTGTGTCGTAGGTGCAGTACTCACCGTTGTCTTCTCCGCCGGCGTTCGTGCTCCTGGTAGAGGAGCAGGAAGACTATCGCTGGGAGTATGTGGAGTTTGGGTTCCATGCTGTCCTGATTCCTCGTGGGGTGTATGGAGGTGAGCGTTTTCCCTTCGAAATGGCTGTTTCCGCTGTGTTTTTATCGGTGTGGCTACCGCCCCGGAAAAGGTGGCGGATTGGTAGGTTGTGATACAGTGGGCGGTAAATTGTCTCCCGCCTGTCTGTTGGCGGTGACCGCTGCGCTGTTAATTTGTACCGCCGTGGCGGGCGGTGTGTTGACGTGGCGGTCTCTGTTGGCGGTTTCCGCCAGGGTCGGAATTCCATTTTTTTCCCGCCAGCCTGTTGGCGTTTTTGCCGCCGCTTTAACATCGACCGCCAGGGTTGGAATGACCCCCTTAGTCTTTTAACCTCCACAATCCTTGTTTTTACCTATTACCGCAACCGTTTTCTTCTCTGTTACTTGGATTCAAAACCAGCGTGAAAGAGTGTCACATTTGCACCAACCGACAATCTTGATCCAATAGGAGCAATGCTAATATTCTTCCTTGAACACACTGACATCCATTGAGAGGATTCTATGTTGGTCAGCAATGCAACCAGGGAAAGCAGTATGGGACAAGAGATAGCAACAGAAACTCTGGATATCTTCACTCTACCTATTCTTACTGCTGTGCTCAACCTGCTCTGACACTGCACTGACATCTAATACAAGAGTTAATTCATTTATTATGTCAGCATTGAAATTCCGAGTCACTCATCATATTATGACATATATACCTGATGATAATCTATATTTCCAACTCTCTATAGGTGGTTGAAAATCTGATACTTCCTAGTGCTCAAATACAAATATTCCACAAATGTTGCAAGGAAATACCTGAACTACAACAGTTGTTTCTATAATGATAGCTATCCTCGCTGACTTGTAAATTAAGTCTATGTTTGGAAGGATTCCTAATATAACAAGTTCATCAACTGTAACATAATGAATACACATTAGTACTGTACCTTTTCCTTTGCAACAAGCAATGACTTGCCCCCCTCTATTGTCAATATCTTAATACAATAGAGTCAAATGAAAATACATTCAAGTCTGTACAGGTTGAGAAGTTTCTCTCATAGACTATAAGTTTGATCAGAGTTCATGATCCTTTAAAGAATAACTCCGGTAATAATGTGAAAGTATCAAAGTCTAAAGGCCCGATTACGAGTTTGACAGAAAGGGTTCTGCTATCAAAACAGCACTGGTTTCCTTGGCCATCAACTTGGCGGTCTGCCTGCCTAATTATGAAGCAGGTACATAGATGAAAGACAGCAATGGCACTGCTGTTGCAGCCAGGAAATCATGACTGCAACGATGTAGGTCAATATGTATGTCAAAGGGCGGACCGTAAGTTTCCCTGGCGGTCCAATTATGATGCCCCTTTTCGCTGACATGACTTTGGCAGCCACACAAACTGGTGGAAATGGACAGATATAAGGCAGAAACTCACCTTTACTCTACTGCACATGTCCTCTGCAGACATAGAGCTGATCATACAGGTCCTGCTGCTACTTGAAGACATCCAAAACTTACACTGTTGTGGACGCAACCAAAAGTAAGCCACAATCTTACCCATTCCCTTTGACTCCTTAGTTAACAGATGCACAGGCAGGTACAACTTAAGGTGTATGGGGGTCCTGGGCCAAAACTATTTTGTGGGTCCCTGTTCAGAACAGCTTCCAATGTATGATCCTAGGTCAGCTTTTTGATGCCCTCTTTGGCCTGGTCATTGACACTACACAGACACACTCTTCTAAATTCTAAATGTGTACACAACTAATATTCAGGAATAGGGATGTGTGTCTACAATACTGTAACAAAACAGCAGGTCCTCACTAACATCACAGCAAATAATCACCTCCACCTTCTCCCATGTTAGGTCCTGTTTTAACTGAGAACAAACTTAATTAAGGATGTTGTGTCAAACAGAAACACACCTTCTCTACAAAATTACTGTAATAGACTGTCACACATCATTCACATCGAAAAGTCATTTTTGGAAAATGGAATTTAAAACAATCTGCCAATGAAGTATTGCAAGGTCATCATGGAAATGATCTCTATAGAATCTCTATAGAACAGGTTTGGATCAATCAGGACCCCCCTGAAAGGCTGGGTCCATGGGCCACAGTCCACTTTGCCCATGCCTCCAAAGGTTTCTGTGCACAGCCCCCCTGGCTTAAACTATATCAGGGACAACCTATAGCAGCTCCAAGTGCCATTCATGCATGTGTGTAGTGTGTAAGTGCAAAATATTAAAACAAACACACCAGTAACTGCATTCTTCACATACAATTTAAGTAGATATAAGGTACACACAAAACAATGGACACATGTCACAAAAGAAGACAAAAGGGCATGACAACAAACCACCCTTTAGGTTTGGATAAACAAATGACTAACTTGCAGACAGTCAACACATGTCAAACATATATCATAGGGTGAAGTGTAAGCAAAATGAGGTTGACACAAGACAATCTTAAACCTTTAACATTTGAAATACCACCCAAATCAATGCCTGGCCCAGTTTGGATACATCCCACATATCCATCCATGGAACAGTCCCCCTTGACATGCGTAAGCCGTGCACTGGTCCCAAACTCTAAATATACTAACCTGGTCATATTGATCACCAATCAGGGTGAAAATAACACACCTGTGGTCTCACATCCCAATGTATCAAAGCACATCAATTAGGTGGTGCACGTGTTCAGCACCATGATGAATGCCTGCCCAGAAAACCCAATCACCAACACATACAATTGCAAATTGTACATGTCAATAAAAAAGTATACTAAGAACATGGTGAATGGATGTGATGGTGGATGGGGGGTGCATGTGGGTGTGGTGTTGTCTGTCTTGGCTGTGGATGTGGTGGGGTGTGGTGGGTGCACGTGCGTGTACTGTCATATACACTGTGTGGTGATGTGATGGGGAGTGGTGTGAGTACATGAATGTGGTGTTGTCAGTGGTGGTTGTGGATGTGATGGCAGTGGGGTTGTCTGTGGGAGTAGTGGTGGGTGCTGTGCTTTTTTTGTGTTTGTGCTTATGTGTGGATGGTCTGCTTGGGTCTGTATGAATGGGTGTGTGTAAGTATCTGCCCGTACTTTGGATAGGTGTGGGAATAGGGTATTGGTATAGGAAGGGGCCAGGTGAGGGAAACAAGGTTCAGGGGAATGAAAGGCTGCGCTGAGGGGGGAGGTCAGGGCCTGAAAAGATCTCTGTAGGCCAGACATTGCACTGTGAATGCCTTCTAGGTAGGCCACCATCTACTGCAGATGGCTGTTCTGCCCCTGGATGCCATTTAGAATAGAGGTCTGACCCACAGAGATGTTTATTAGGAAGTCAATAGCCTCCTCACTCTTTGCAGAAGGGGGAAAGGGACAGAGGCTGAGGTGCCTCTTAGGGGAGCGAGCCCGGCCAACTGGGTGGGGAGCAACAGGCAGGGTGGAGTTGAAACTGGGGGTGGTGTACAAGGAGGAAATAGGAACAGATCTTGTGGGGTCTGCCATCACTCAGGAGTGTCCACTGGGGGATGACTCGGGAGATGACATAGAGCTTGCACCCTCCGTGGCACTTGCCACACCCTCTTGCCACAGGATCCCTTTGTGTCAGTAGTCATAACCGGAACCACTGTGGCCAGCTGCTTCCCCAACGAAGTTGGCCCTGTCTCCTTCGCTTCCCTGGGATGATTGTGAAATGAAACATAAAATGGTTGATTGCATTTGCATGAACACACCCGACCATGAGATTCAAACACACAACATTCCAGAAGGGCACAGATGACGCCAGCTTCATGGTTCACTACATGGGCTTCAACATTAGCATGAGCACGTGCATGCATACTACATGAAAACAGTTGGTGACAATGGTGTAATACCCCCAAAAAGTTCCTATACCATCAATTAACTTGTCTACACTTCATCCTCATGTTTATACTAGGACAGTTGATCACAATGTATTCTTTGGCCCTTGTGGCATACCACACTGAACTGATGCCACAAATTACAATGTCTACCAAAATTACATTTCCACAGTGTCCACACAAGCCCCTGAATTCAGCAATGCTTATTTACCTGAAGCAACATCATGATGTGATGATGGGCAAATCTTTCAGCAATGTAGCTTCAGTAAGGACTGTACAGAAATCATGTCACATGCGAAGGCTCAGTTCACTCTGATGTTATTTTTTCCTTGATACTTCCGCATATGTCGATTGTCAAGATAGTAAAATGAAAGCTGTACTGAGGTAACTCTGCTACATGTCACATATAGCATAGAAAAGTGGCTGGAGAGATTCAGGGCCAAAGTATTGGGAGATATATGCTACAAATACATACATCATATTAGTCCATATAGCCCTATAAACATCCATAATCCTTCTTTGTACTAATGAGAACACTATTCTTAGATTGCATTCCTAAAAGCCAATACACCTTTGAAGTTTGTTATATGTCAGTGAATATCTATGACATGAAGAGATGAACACACTTCAGTCCTAGTGGGATGGCACATCACAGTGCCATTTAGTACTGGATCAGCCCATGATTCCTTTGCCATGCAAAACAGCACTGTACCCCAGTTGATGTCACAACTACTACCAGACAGGCCAAGCCTTGTTGGTAAGTATGATCTGTCCTAACTTTGTGGAGTAATGTCAGGTAGTATAATCAGGAAGTGTGTAACTTTCATTATTGCACCTATGTCTGTCTTCCATCTAGGAAACTCAGCCTATCCCAACCGGTCATGGTTGTTGGCCCCGCTGAGGAATCAAACAACGCCAGGAAAAGCTCACTTTAATGAGGCCCAAGGAAGGGCAAGGGAGCAAGGTGGGCAGGCTTTTGGGCTCATGAAGGAGCCCTCCTCTACTCACCCAGGAAGGTGTATCAGATCACCGTTGCCTGCTGCATGCTCCATAATCTAGCCCTGCAACAGAACATCCCCTATATCTCAGAGGATGGAGACCATGAAGTGCCACCGGCTGAGGATCATGGAATGCCAAATGATGATGATAGTGGTGAAGAGGAAGGAGCTGACTTGCATCAAGATCTCATCAACAACTTCTTCTCTTGAGTCACATGTCATAACTTTGACTGTTACTGCAACTCTTGTGATTATGAGAGGAGTATGTTGGGGAAAATATCAGGGAGGGCAGCTCTGGGTAATCCAGGTGAAAGATGTTTGTTAAACAAAATTACTATGTGTCATAACCTTGTTTATGTTGCTTTGTTTTGCTCAGATTTTTCTCATGGACTGTGTTTTCTAGGATTTGACTGTGAAACCCTGGCAGTCGGTGTTAAAGCAGCTGTAATACCGCCAACAGGCCGGCGAAAAACAAAAATGGAATCACGACCATGGCGGAAACCGCCAACATAGACAGCCACTTTAACACTCCGACCGCCACGGCAGTAGAAACAAACACTGCGGCGGTAACTGCCAGCAGACAGGCGGAACACAAGGTTCCGCCCACAGAGTTACAACACGCCTATCCGCCACCTTTTCCGTGGCGGAACCAACGCTAACAAAAGCACGGCAGAAACAGTATACGGAAGGGAAACCACTCACCTCTCGACACCCACCGAGGAACCAGGACACCATGGAGCCCGAACTACACATCCTGTCCATGCTGGTCTTCTTCCTTCTGAATCAGGAGCAGGACAGATGCCGTCGACGACCACAGTGAGTACTGCACCTACAACACAGGGCAGGGGGGAGGGAAAAGAGAGTGACACACACATGCAACACACAATACCCCCACCTCCACCCACAACACCATACACACAAATACATGCAGCAACATTACATATACACCCCCTCACCCACTGGAAGAACGCAAGGACAAAAGGAAATGACTGTAACAAGTGTAATCAATAAAAATCAGTATATACAAATATGTACACCAACTACAGAAGTCTGGATAGTATTCCAATCATTGTCCGTGGACCAGTGGTCCCAAAATGCATGGGCGAAGCCCACACAAGATACCTGACTCGAAACGGAGAGAACACTGCAGGGGCATCAGATCGAAATTAAACAGGCACCTCGGGGGAGGGGGAGTGGGGGCACCTCAGCTGGATGAACGAGTGGGCTCCATGCCCATTGCTGTATCCTGGGGAGTGCAAAGCCACAGTCTCTGAAGTCTTTCCAGTGGGTGGTTTGCCCACTGCTTTATCCTGGGGAGTGCAAAGCCAAAGTCTCTCAAGTCTTTCCAGTGGGTGGTTTGCCCACTGCTTTATCCTGGGGAGTGCAAAGCCACAGTCTCTCAAGTCTTTACAGTGGGTGGTTTGCCCACTGCTTCATCCTGGGGAGTGCAAAGCCACAGTCCCTCAAGTGGATAACAGTCTCCACTGGTTCTGGAGGGGGCTTTGTGTCCAGAGTGCTTCATTCTGCCAAGGACTGAGATAGTGGATGTCAATCTCCACTGTTCTGGAGGGGGCTTTGTGCCCAGAGCGCTTCATCCTGCCAAGGACTGAGGTAGTGGATGTCAATCTCCACTGGTTCTGGAGGGGGCTTTGTGCCCAGAGTGCTTCATCCTGCCAAGGACTGAGGTAGTGGATGTATCTCTCCACTGGTGCTGAAGGGGGCTTGGTGCCCAGAGTTCTTCACATGCAGTGTGGCTGGTCCCATTACCTCACATGGGTGTGTGTGCCACGAGATTGCCTAGGAACAGGTAGCATGATACGCCATGGAGGCAGAGACATACCCCACCCTGCTGCGGCTTCGCCTGCCACCTGCAGGTGCAAACAGTGATGAGAGTCATGCCTCATGGAAGCTGGGCAGGGTCCAGGAAGTCTCCTCCAGCCTCGGACGTGGTAAGTTCCCATGATGTTGGAGAGTGCCTCGTGGAGAGTGGTGTCCCTGGGCCTATCCTCCCCCTGTCGCACAGCAGTCCTCCAAGCTTCCCTGTTATCCCGTGCCTTTGTCCCCTGAACCATGTGCCCACTGCCACGGACCCCAGGTCCCTGATTTTCTTGGGTTGGTGGGTTTGCCTGGGTTCCCTGTAGTAGTGGACACACTGCTGATTGATGTGTCCTTGGGACAGAGGGATGGGCTCGCTGGGTGGGTGCTGTGGTGGTGTTTCCTGAGGGGGGAGATTCTGTGGTGGTTTGTGACTGGGTCAGGGAAACCGACTGTCCCGAGGTCCCTGGTGGGCTGGTCATTTTGATCCAGGCGTGCAGAGCTGCTGTCATCACTGTGGGCCTCTTCTGTGGGAGGACTGGATATGTCTGGCACCTCCTGTCCAGTGACGATGAGTATGGGTCCTGTTGGGGTGAGAATGCATAATCTTAGTATCTGTGTGTGCCATCTTGTGCAATGGGTGAGTTAACCTCTACTCCTGTGCTTGCATTATTGCCGTAGCCCTTGTGTGATTGGTGATTTTGGGGCATGAGTGAGACTCTCTACTGGACATGCTTTGGTGATGGGTGTCCATGCATTGGTGTTACATCCAGGGCTTGGTTTTGGGATGTGTGGGTTGTGGTAGTGGGGTATCTGTTGGGTGCTGGGGTGATGGGTGTGAGGGTGGGAGTATGTGATGGCATGCAGGTAGGGGGGAATATAGTAGTAAAGATTTGCCTTACCAGAGTCCAGTCCTCCTGCTACTCCTGCGAGGCCCTCAGGATGCATGATCGTCAAGACTTGCTCCTCCCATGTAGTTAGTTGTGGGGGAGGTCCATGCCAGTCCTCTGTACAGCAATCTGGTGTCTGGATACCACGGAACGTACCTTCCCCTGTAGGTCGTCCCACCTCTTTCTGATATCATCCTGTGTTCTTGGATGCTGTCCCACTGCGGTGACCCTGTGGATGATTCTCCGCCATAGCTCCATCTTCCTAGCAATGGATGTCTGCTGCACCTGTGTTCGGAATAGCTGTGGCTCCACCCAGATAATTTCCTCCACCATGACCCTGAGCTCCTCCTCTGAAAACCTGGGGTGTCTTTGAGGTGCCATGATGTGGTGTGGGTGATGTGTGAGTTGCTGTCTGTTGTGATGTGTGAGGGGATGTGTTGGTGTGTGTTGTTTGAGGTGCGTGGATGTTGTATAAGTGATGGTGTTGTGTGTCTGTGGATGCTGGTGTTGTGTTAGCTAATCTCTCTCTCTGGCCTTCTTTCAAGTTTTTGGTTGTAAGGGTTTGTGCGTGATGTGGGTGTGTGCTTTATATTGGATTGGGTGTGTGGGTGTGGTGTGTGTATGTGTATCAGGTGTGTGTACTTCAAATTGTCCAATGTGGTTGTGTTTTGTAAGTGTGTGTGTACTTTGAGTGCGGCGGTGTGTACTGCCAATGGATTACCTCGGTTGAATGACCACCGTGTTGATTCGTGGGTCGTGATAGTGTGGGCGTATTCTTGTTGGCATGACGGTGTGGGTTTTGGTATCGCCAGTTTATCACTGACCTTTGGTGTGGCGGACTGACGTGGATGTCTGTATTGTGGCGGATTCCGAGCTGTGAGTCGTAATACCTGTAGCGGAATTCCGCCGCTGCAACGGTATGTTGGCGGTCTTCAGCACAGCGGAAAGCGGGATTTACCGCCAGGGTTGTAATGAGGGCCTATGTGTCTTTTGTTTCTGGTTTAGGTACCTTCACCATGACCTCCTCAGTTGGACCTATCAGAATGTGACATTTGTGGGTATATGATGCCGTCTGGCAGTACAATGGGGACCTGGGATGTTTCTGGGTATGACAGACACAGACTTTGGGTGTATAAATATTGTACCAAGACAGCTTGCACAGTGATAGGATGGAAGTTATGAGGACTCCATTGGACTTGTTTCTTGTCACGTGGTGGTCCAAATGCAAAATGTGTGCCATCATGTGCTCCAACAAAATGTTGTTGTGGGGCCAAATCATGTTATTCTGCCTTCAGATTGGCTAAATCCTCACTGAGTGTAATGTGTATGTAGCTGTTGATGTGCCTCCTCATAGTAGGGTAAAGTGCTTGTGGCACAACACAGATATGTGTTGGTGACATTACACCAGATACCAGAAAAATGGATTGGAATGATCCTGTGATCAGAAAATATAGTACCGCCATGTCTTTGTCTATTGGTTTTATTGATGCTGGATTTCCTTTATGGGCTAGGCGATATCGCTCCAGCTGATGACACAGACACATTTTATTTTGCCTATTCAATAGGAAATTGTCAGATGTATCCCTCCTTCCATGTTGTTAAGGTCTGCAAATACAAATGTGACCATTGGCACAGATTACAAGTGTCATATATGATTTGCTATGTTTCTGACATAGTGCCAGGCTATTGTTGGTGCCATATATGAGAACACAATTGTATGCCTTGGTGAGACATGCTTGTGATCCTGAGCTAAACATTGTGTAAATCCAATATATCCATGCTTACACAAGTAGATATTTATACTATTGTCAAGTTCATATGGAAGTACATAAATGCATTGCAAGATGTGAGATATACTGCAGCAGGCAATGAGTTTCAGACTAGTAGATTTATTTAGGTGAACAAGGAGAAAAGAACACTGTGAAAAACAAACAGGAAAAGTGAAGAAGTCAGTCATGGTGAATGAAACCATAATTGTAGATGCACAATTGTTTGGAGTCCAATTTCCAAAATACTGCTGCCATCAGAAAGGTAGATTTGGCCAGAAATAGTCCACAGAGTGAAAGTTCTACACGCACTGGAGGAAATTAGGTTCAAGGTTTCTTGCTGGTGGTGGTGGATGTCTCGCCATCCGCACCCTCTGGTAATTTGTGTGACGTCCCCACTTGCCAGTGCGGGGGGGAGGCGAGATCCACAGCTGCAGGGACAGGGCCTGCCTTGTTGGTAAGTTGGTGTAAGTTGGTGTCTGCAGTTGTGTCTTCCTAGGGCAAGGCCTCCCTTCCTGTGGCTGCAGCAGATGCTGATGGCCCTGCTAGATAGATGGTGCTGGTAAAGCCCTGCACAGATGTGTGGATGTCCTGCAGCACCCCAATTAGGGAGCCCATGTTATAGTTGTGGGCCTCCATCTGATAGTGTATGTCCCTCTGCAGATGCTTCATCTCCCAGATTTCAGTGAGTACCTGGCCAATCATGTCTTGGGACTCATGAGAAGCTCCCAAGACTTGGTTGATGCAGTTCTGGGTGTGAGTGGCCCCAGTGGCCTCACTCTGCTGGCCCACAGTTACCCTCTAATGACCCCTACCACCACAAGCCTGTGCCCTTGGCCCAGGGTCCCACTCCAACTGGTTCCTGGCTCCTCTGTAACTGGGGTGGTGATTGACCCATCAGGATCCAGCACGGGGGCATACAATGGTGTTACTGTGCTAGGTACACAGGTTGTGGTGAATGATGGTGGCTGAGGTGTTGTAGCCTGGGTGGGAGAAGTTGTTGTGGGCCCAGTGACACTCACTGTTGCTGTCTGCCCAGGCTGACCAGATGGACTAGCGCTGTTATCCTCATCACCAGGAATGCTGTAATTCCTGAAGGCTTTGTCCTGGGGTGGAGTGGGTGTCTCTTCTGTGTCCATGCTCTGGTCAGGTGCTCTTGTCTGATGAATCGGTTGCAAAATAGAGAACATTATTATTGGTGGAAGTGTGGTATCTACATCCTAATCTTGAGTGACACAGTAAGTAGAAACCTGGAAAAAGACAAATTAGGTAGCGATTACCATTGTGATATATTTCAGTGGTATTAAAAAACTTGTTGACAAGTCATTTGTAGACATTAAATACATATACTTGAATTAAGCAGCTCATTAGATGTCCTGAGATGTTGTTTTTTGGATTAAGGGATAAACATGACATCTCCCAAACACTCAAGACAACACAGTGGAGAGTTAACATGTGTATTTGACCATTTTCCATTAGTATAAAACAGGCACACAACTTGGTTGTGTATTTTGCATTGGTGATCATGTGAGCAGTGCAGAGTCAATGGATCACCTGAAACTGCTAATGTACTGAGTTAACTTTATGTCTTGCAAATATTTGGGTCACACACTTGGTATAGTGTCACTCATTCATCAAGTGTTTCAGATGAGGAGACCAGGACAACATAAAGTAAAGTAGGCAGAAAAGTCTCTGAGTAGAGCCATTGTATGTAGAGTGCTCACTCCATGAGAAACATCAGTTGTGATATATCAGACAAGTGAGAATGGGCAAAATCCCAATTTTGTTTTTGTTTTGAGTTGCAGAAACAGGGCCTCGTGGTAGTTGTAGTAATTTCAATCTCTACTTGCCAACACTTATAAAAGGGTTAGTGTAACATACCTATTCACAAAATGCAATTGAAATGGACTATATATTTACATATTGATACATATTGTAGGTCATGAAATTATATTTTTGTAAGACTTCACTTACAGACACCATTACAACATGTGGCATCTGATGGAGATTGATACATGTTACGTTATATGCAACAATACACACTGACACAGAAAAATCAACATCTCTGATACTTTGGGGATTGCATGTTAGGAAACTTGGTAGACAACACAATGGTAAAAGCTGAATTGGGAACCAATAGGACATTGAGGTATAGTGACAGTTAATAAGATGTAACTTACCAGACTCTACGTCGCCAGTTATTCATGCCAAGCCTTCAGGATGTAGGATCTGGAAGACCTTCCACGCCCATGGAAACCATTTGATTGGGGTGCTGGGAGGACCACCACCATGACTATTGGCCTCCAGGTGTTGCTTGGAGGCCAGGGAATGCAGCTTCTCCCTCAGGTCACCCTACCTTATCCTAATTTCCTCCTGTGTGTGCAAGATGGTATGTACAGCATTCACACTATCTACTATTCTGTACCACATGTGCCTTTTCTGACTAATCTAAGAGGACCACCGCCATTGCAGACTTGTGAGAGTTGAAGAACAAAATAAAAATGCTACAGCACCCTTAACGTAACTATTTAATAATTAAATTTGTATATGTTTGTAATAAACGTTTAAAATAAAAAATAAACTCTGGCCGCAAAAAAGCCCATTATTTAATATGCATTAATACTTATTAAAACTGATACATAAGATTAATTATAAATAATTTAGTTATATTTTCATAAAAGTTATTTTTCCAATAATGTTTACATTCAAAATGCAGTATTTATACATAAATAATAAATATGCACTATTTTTATACATTTTTAACGTGAAATTATATTTATTTAAATTTGGAACTCTTTTATTTATATTTTGAATTAAATTTAACATTATTTCCATAGGGATTTTATTTGAATTGCCTACCTCCATTATTTTCTATTGGATGTGCTGCAGTACCAGTAGTTAGACATGTGTGGTGCTGGGCTTACTATTGTTTTTTTTTCAGTAGTAACTTACACTCAGAATTTTGGGATAAGTAAAGAGTAATGTACATACTCAAAAGTGTAAAATTACTTAAAATCACTCAAAAGTGTAAGCTGTCTTTGTGAATCAGGCCCTGTGTGTTTCACAAATGTATGCCTGTTATGTGCATGTAGCTGTTATCCCTCAAATTTAAAATGGAGCATTGCATTTGGGGAATGAGCAGAATCAGACACAATTGCAGCAAGGAGGGGATTTTGATAAAGAACAAGCAATAGTATATATTCTTGAATGTCCTTGTGGCAGCTGGTATGTTGGGAACACTGAGTTGCCTTTAAAAAAGCACATTTAAGAACATCAAAGGGTGAAACAACAGAGAAGCACTAGAATTTCTGCAGAGAGGCGAGCTGCTTTGCCTGCAAAAAAACAGGTCACTGGCTCTGCTACTAATCCCAGGTTTTGCAGAAATCCAGCTCCCCGACAAACGGCCCAACCTGTTTGGCAGACCTTCTGGGGGCCTATTTATTTATTTCAAGCTACAATTGGTCATAACAACAGCAGAAATCACCCTATTCACAGATATTGCACATACCATATTACTGTCGGGTCTGAAGATGAGGGGGCACTCCACAGCGATACTGTTAGTAAATGTGCACTCCAACTGCAAAGTTAGTTTGAGGCAAGGCAAGATTAAAGAATTTGTGGGTAACCTGAAATGCACCAGTTTTCTGCAAATATTACATTGATATTATCAAAGATGTCATGAGTGCTGTAATTTGTGGGGTAATTAGCAGTGCATGGCGAGGACGCGAGTTGTAGTTACCGTAGGGCACGAGTTATTTGAGATAACTCTGTTATAGCTGAATTTCTATGGTTTTGTACATTTAAAATGTGAGCCTAACTAAAATGTCCCTGTAACCTTTGTTTTTTTCTGTGAATTTTTTTTTTTTTATTCTATTTCCTAACTATAACATCCCTCTAACCTTTTGTTTTTTTCAGTGAATTTCTGTTTTTTTTTAACGTATAGCAATTTTTCTTACTATACGTTAATCCAGGCTGAGCGCTGCGCGGTTGGCCACAGGGCATGGCCTGCAACCAGACCCTGAGGCCATCCCCCTGTAAGTACCCAACGTTCCCCATGCACGGCCTTTGTGTGTGCACAGCAGGGATTGTCTGCAAGGCCTGGCCTGAAGCCAGACCCTGCGGCCAACCCCTCTAACCACCCAACCCTTATACGGCCCTTTGGTCGTGCACGGTGGGATTTGTCTGAAGACTGTCTCTCTAGGTGTGAGAAAAGGTGCAACAGGGTGTATCTGGCAGTGAGAGTGGCTGTGAGAGTCTCTGCCTGGGTGTGAGAGTGCGTGCATCAGTGTCTTAGTGGGTGCATCAGTGTCTGGGCAAGTCTGTGAGTGGGTGTATGAGGGTGTCAGTGGGTCTGTGAGTGGGTTTGTGAGAGTCTGAGTGGGTCTATGTTGGAAAGTGGGCCATTAGTTGTGTGGTCTGCACAAGTAATGGGTCTGCACTCAACCACTACTGTAGCGCTTGACTTTCATAGGGTAGTGTTGCAGAGCAGTCCAAGCCTCACTCAAGGTAGGTCGTGTGGGTTAGTAATCACCATTCACAAGCACACAGGAATAACATTGTCCATTCTGTGCTTTTTCTTATGGTGAAGTAAAAGTACATTTATTACACACACTACTCAGTACTATGAAACAATTTACAAATATACACAAGTTGATGAAATTACTTTTGGCTGATATTGCATAATCATTTTGGTCTCCCCTTGAAGGGAAATACAATCCAACAACCCATATGGCAAAACATTTACTTGTATCCCAATGCAATATTTGACTGTAACTTGGAGTGAGTGCACCTAAATCTTGCAGTAAAGTATATCTACTTTGATCAGTGGTGGCTGTCAGTCTCATTACTGAAATAAGCATGAACAAGAACATGTATAGGAATAATTTGTGCTGTTATGATTACTCTCAGATTACTTTCAGATTACTCACAGATTATTCTTCACAAACGTGGCAAAACCATCCTGCTCCGCCAGAGGGTGCCTTGTCATATGACCTTTCACAAGTCATACCTTTGGCCTCAGTACTGGGGTCACACATTCTCAGAATACATTTAGCATAACATGCTACCATTTCAACTATTGCTGAAAAAACAGTTGCAATTACAACCTCTAGCCCCTAGAGGGTGCAGCTCTTAAAGTCAAGAACAAAAGTTCCAGCAGGGGAATGGTCACAAATGCATTGAGACCCTTTGAGGGTCATCATTTTCCAGACCCACCCAACCTTGGGTGGGGACACAAAACTCTTTGTTGAGGGGAGGCTGCGCTGCTCCTGCAGCTCTCCCTATTAATGAGTGTTCTGTTGGCAGTGACCCCATCGTCCTGGGACCACCACCAGCTAGAAAAGGGGCCAAAACCATGTTGTGCCTCGCAAGGCATTGTGGGGTGATGTGCATATGAGATGAGCGGCCCTCCCACTGTGCTGGGAAGAACTGAGATACCGCTGTGGATGGTTGCCCGCCTGGGGGGGCCCGGTCCCACCCAGACATCCCTCTTCACCCCGGTAAGAGGTTCCTCATTGGGACGTGGCTCAGGGAGCCTACTCCTGGCCACTCCTGCCAGCTCCCAACACGGCTAGTACCTCCAGATGCTGCTGTGGGAGCCTAACTTCCATTTGGTGTCTGAACGCAGGCAGTCGCATGCAGCTGCTGCAGCCGGACGGGCTGCTTGGGGGACACTCCCCCCTACTCCTCTGCAGCATTGGGGCCCCAGATGTGGTCTGGGGCCCCTCCTCACCTTCACGGGGAGCGCAACGGTGCTCCCCTACTTCCTCCTCTTCATGAGGCCCCAGGATGGGATCTTGTTCGCAGGGAGCGCAGTGGCATTCCCTGGCTTCTTCTTCGGCCGCTGGCCCCACCTACAGACAGCGGCCATCTTTGCAGGGGCATGCTGGTGTCCCCTGCCTTTGCCTTCTCTGTGGGGCCCTGGGATGGGGTCCAGAGCCCCTTCCAACACCTTCTGGGGGGGGGGTATGATGGCTCCTCCATCTTTGTTTTGGGCCCGCAGCCCTGCCCATATCTTTGCGGGAGCGCTATGGCGCTCCCCGTGTTTGCTTCGTTGTGGGGCCCTGGGATTGGCTCTGGGGCTTCTCAGCTCATCTTCGCTTTTCCTCTTTCGGGTCAGCCGACGGGCCCACGCATATCTGCGTACAGGGAAGACAGATGAAAACTCCGCTTTTTCACAGCGGGACCTGTTTGACAGATCCCTCTGTCAGAAAGCAGACTTTGGCGGTCATTCTGACCCTGGCGGTCAAAGACCGCCAGGGCGGAGGACCGCGGGAGCACCGCCGACAGGCCGGCGGTGCTCCAATGGGGATTCCGACTGCGGCGGTAAAGCCGCGGTCGGACCGGCAACACTGGCGGGCTCCCGCCAGTGTACCGCCGCCCCATTGAATCCTCCAAGGCGGCGCAGCTTGCTGCGCCGCCGAGGGGATTCCGACCCCCCCTACCGCCATCCAGATCCCGGCGGTCCGACCGCCGGGATCCGGATGGCGGTAGGGGGGGTCGCGGGGCCCCTGGGGGCCCCTGCAGTGCCCATGCCACTGGCATGGGCATTGCAGGGGCCCCCGTAAGAGGGCCCCTAAATGTATTTCACTGTCTGCTGCGCAGACAGTGAAATACGCGACGGGTGCAACTGCACCCGTCGCACAGCTTCCACTCCGCCGGCTCGATTCCGAGCCGGCTTCATCGTGGAAGCCTCTTTCCCGCTGGGCTGGCGGGCGGCCTGAAGGCGACCGCCCGCCAGCCCAGCGGGAAAGTCAGAATTACCGCCGCGGTCTTTCGACCGCGGAACGGTAACCTGACGGCGGGACTTTGGCGGGCGGCCTCCGCCGCCCGCCAAGGTCAGAATGAGGGCCTTTGTTTGCTTTTGCTTGGTAGGAGCGGTCAGTACAACCTGTAATATGGCCTGGCGGTGTCCTGATGGTGGGGCACTTCCGGCGGTGGGAGTGCTGGGTCCCGTCCCCTTAGAGAGGACCACCTCATCTGACGAGGTGTCGCCCTCAAGGGAAGGGGGGGGGTGTGAATGGATGTGTATGAGTGTGTGTGTTCGTGTCATGAATGGGTGAGGGTGAGGGGGAGTGTTTGTGTGTGTGTGTGTCTGTAAATGGGGTGATGGCAATGCGTGTGTGGGTGAATGTGAATGCTGGGTCGGGGTGCGTGTGTGCATGCATGTAGACAGGGGCGGGGGTTGTGTGTGTGTGTATGTATGTTGAGGAGGGGTGGGGCGATGGAGTGTGTATGCATGTCAATGGGGGTGAATGTAGTGAGTGCGTGTGTGAGCGGGGGTGTTGTGCGGTTATGTGTGTATGGATTTGGGGGGTGCTGCTTGTGTGTGTGTGTGTGTGTGCGTGAGTGTAAGGGTGTTGTGAGTGTGAGTGAATGAGTTCCAGGGTGTGCATGTCTGTGGGTGAGTGCGTGTATGTGGGGGATTGGGAGTAAGTACGTGTATGTGGAGGGGGTCATTACTGGGAGTGGAGGGATGGGAGGGTTACTAGGGTTTCGGGGAGATGGGGGTGGGAATGTTGTTAGGAAGGGGGGTAAGGGACTCTTGGGTAGATGGGGGTGGGGGAGTCATCTACTGGTGACAGAAATGCAAATTCCTGTCGCCGGTAGCCTTTCCGCCAGCTATTATTCGTGGCAGTGCTACCGCCACAAAATCCCTGGTGGGAATGGGACTTGTGATACCACCAGCGGTATTCGGTGGACCGCCGGGTCGGAAATACTTATCTCCGGCCCGCCAGTCTGACCGCTATGGCGGTAAGCACAGGAAAGTGGCGGATTGGCACAGGCCAAACCGCCACACTTGTAACGTTGCGGTCTTCACCGCCGGCCTGTCGGCGGTGAAACCGCCACTGCGGCTCTGCCGGTCTTCGGACTGCCAGGGTCAGAATTACCACCTCAGTCTTTTTCACTGCTTGCAATAGATGCAAATATTTTCATAACAAGCATGCTTTATCTTCCTGTCTGGAACATGTCATCCAGAAAATAAAGGTGTACGTTTGGAGGCATAAAGTTGAATTTTTTTAACAAACGCAATCATACTGAGTACATCGGAGGCAATGTTTTCACTCTTGGGGCCATGGCGTCAGGTGGATGTTGCCGTATCATCACACATTTAAATCCTACTGATTGATACAAACCTGCCTTCTATGCAACGGGACTTGTAGAACATTGGTTCTGTGAGGCAGAGCTTTATGTAGGAAAAATGCAAAACCATCATGCTTTTGGGTTCGCACAGGGAAAAAAAAATCAACCAAACGCCCCTTTGTCTGCTCTCACCTGTGGCGCTTTCCATCAGGAGAGTTAAGTATATATTTCAGCTTAATTATACAATTGTTATTTGTTCCGTTATCTCTCCCTTAACTCAGGTGATGGGCGACCAAAGGCAGAATTAAGGGCAGGTGGTGATAACATGTCTCAGACACATCTCTGGAAAATTGTTTACTTGGGTTCGATGACACTATTTCTAATGAATGTGACTCTCTGTTCATTGCTGGGTATTCACAATTGTTCAAAAAATTAGATTGTTAGAAAAAATAACTTGCGCCTTTACAGAAAGTGCTAAAAAATATGAAGATCTTGCTAATATATCGAGCAATACATAACTTTACTTTTCCCCCGCTGAGTGGCCTTCTTGGATGTAAGACATCCTGGCAGTGACCTCTGGTGGAATTTGAATGTAGTGGGCGTACAGGGTAAAAGCAATTAATGCGTTACCGTTCATTTTCATTACTCTGAGTCCTGGACTTTTCCTCGCCCCAGTATGGTTATTTTGTAAATACTGGGGCGAGGAAGACGGACGATGAGGTAATGAACTTGAGCACACATGCGAGCAAGCTGGAAATTTTGGGAGAGTTCAGTGTTTCCTCGCCATGAGAACTTTTTTTTAAACTGGTGTAAAATGAGTAATTTTCCAGCACAGTTTCTATGACAGATTGACCAAAAAACACATTTCATAGGTATGGTAGGAAAACTTTAAAAACATTGCACCTAATTTCTGACTTTCCAAGCTCCAAATTTGAGTGGTAGAGGTGGGTGAGCCATTAAAAGCTGTCTGGCTCTGGCTCAGTTCGAGGCTCTTTTTGACTCTCGAGACCAAAACGAGCTGTCCCTTCATGTGGCACTTTCCTGCTGCCCGTGCTCTGATCTCATGTACCAAGAGTGAAAGACACAACATTAACATTCAGTGTAAAGTAGGGCAGAAAGAGTTGCACACCATGACACCAGAAAACCAGAGATCAATCCTGGCTTCCCTACTTCACCGAACTGTATGGCACCTGGTTCTGGCTTTTTGGACCTGACCCTTTTATAGGGTCATTCCCCAGACTTTTTGCCTTTTGCCTCCTTATTTTTCTGACCTTTGTTGGCCGACGTTTTGACTCTGAGCACTTTTTCACTGCTAACCAGTGCTAAAGTGCGTGTGCTCTCCCTTACAAAATTGGTATGATTGGCTTATACCTAATTGGCATATTTAATTTACCCTTGTAAAGTGGTATCCCTATACCCAGGGCCTGTAAATTAAATGCTACTAGTGGGACTTCAGCGTTGCTTGCGCCACCCACTGAAGTAGCCTGTCAAACCTACCTCAGTCCTGCTAGCGCAGGGCATGTGTGCGCAGTTTTCTGCCACAGGGACCTGGCATCTAAATTTACTTGCCAGGCCCAGAACTCCCCTTTCACTACATGTAAGTCACCCCTAAGGTATGCCCTAGCTAGCCCTATGGGCAGGGTGCCATGTATGTAGGAGGCAAGATGTGTGCCAGGTTGCGTGACCTGTCCTGGTAGTGACAAACAGCCTAACTTGGTGTCTCACTGCTGTGAGTGCTGCCTTCTCATAGGATTGCATTAGAAATGCCCTGCCTTATGTGTAAAGGGTATTGTCTGATTTATGAGGGGTTGTGTAGGCATGTTTGGTATGGTTGTGATAGTGATGAGAAATGCTGCTTACTGGTGTAGGTGTATTTTTTGTTACTATCAGAGAAAGGCCATTTCTAGAAAGCGCGCATTTATCTGTGCTTATGACTCTGGTGTTTTGCAGCCTGCCTCCAATCCACGTCTGGGCAGACTGACAGCTGGGGCTTTGTGCACACTATTCAGACAGTCTGTACACAGGGAGGGTGGAGGTGTCACAGAGGTGCATCTACATATTGTATAGCCTTCCTGGGCTGAGAGAAGGGAGATGCGGGACACACCTGCATTTGTAAAGGCTGTGCCCTGGCCTCGCACAATAGGGTTGTTTACACCCCACTGATGTTTGGAGCCTGTGCTGGAGGAGAGAAAGGGCACTCCCAGAACCAGTTGTAACTGGTTGGAACCCTGTCTCCTCCCCATTGTAAAACACACTGTAAACCTAGTATGAGTACAGGGGAATTTTCCACACAATCTAGACATCATTTTGGACATTCTTGGGACCCCTGGAACCTTACCTGGAGCTGGAAAGGACGCTATTGAGAGGACTCACCAGGGCCACCTTGAACTGATGCTCCTGTGCTGACCTGTGACCTGCTTGGTCACTAGGAGGAACTGCCACTGCTGACATTCCCTTGTTTGCTGGCCTGTAGTTGGGGTCGCCAGCCCTGCGCCCCTTATTTACTTTGTTTGTCTCAAGAGGCAGGGTGCTGTGGCCCCTGACCTCCGTAAAACTTATTGTAGCCCAAAGAGTGCTGCTGTGCTGATGAAGTGCTGTTTGGATTGCTCTCTGTGCCCAGGAAAATCACCGCTGCCACCCGGGCTGCAGATCTGGTCCCAGCGCTTTGAAAAGTGCTCTTTGGATGCCCCCAAATCACCGCCGCAGTCCGGGCATCCCCTATACACAAAGGGCGAGGATCACACATCTCCTAGTGCCCCCGGGGCACTAGAGAAAGGAAAACAGAGCAAGCGTGCTCCTATTGGCACCCCAGGGGCACGGTCCGCTCCTTGGAGCGCCCCCGGGGCACCAGCCACCCTCTACTTTCACTGGATCACCGCGGCAGCCCGGGAACCAGTTAGAACACTCGCGCACCACATCGGGTGCAAGTGAGTGTGTCTTCACGGGCCCCAGGAGGTGTCCGACTCCTGCACCTGAACAGCAGGACTCTGGGGGGAAAGCAAGGGGAATACCGCCTCCCGCCGGTCTCTGCCGCAGGAGCAGGACACTCCTTTTTTTTTTTTTTAAATCGGGCACATTTTCTTTGGAAATGGGGAAGGGAGACCTCGATGGAGGCTCCCTTTCTCTCACCCCCATAACTGCTTGTTGGGCCTTGCCTGGCCCCACCCCGCGTGCAGGGTGTGTGGAGGCCGAAGGAGGCCCCTACCAAGATCGCGGGCCCCAGGAGGGGCCTGTTTCCTGTATGGGGAAGGTGCTGACCGCCCCTGTCCCCCAGGAGCACCACATGGCCCCCGTTGTGCGCATAGGAGCACCAGGGGCCCCCCCATGCTCTTCTTCTAGGCATGAGGAGTGCCTTTTCTTCAGGCACACAGGTACTTTCTAGGAAATATTTGCTCTGTGAGCCTAATATGGACCTTGGGGGGTTTATATGTTCCTACCTGCTTTCATGACAGTACATATAGGTGCTGATGTTCCTTTTATGGGCATGACATGCTATTTTTTATGACTTGTGATATGTTCTCTAATGTTCCTTTTATGGGTAATTACAAGGTATTCATGACAAGTGCATAGAATTCCTACTGTAATTCCTGACTACTGCTTATGTTGCAGAATCCTGAGTACTTACGTGTTCTAATGTGACAACTGCGCATTTTTGCAGAGTATTAGTAACTGGTGTAACGTTCTGAAACTGCTAAAGTAGCAGGGTATTACTAATGAGTAATGTTGGTCTAGTTATGTTTTGTGCAATACAGTTTATTTTTACATAGCTCAGTGTTGTGTTTACTTTGTGGTGTACATTGTGCATCACGTGTGTTGTGTGTGTTGTGCAAACACTTTACACATTGTCCCCGGGTTAGGCCTGACTGCTCGTTCCAAGCTACCAAGGGGGTGAGCAGGAATTATCTTGGACGTGTAACTCCCTTGCCCTGACTATAGTGAGTGGGTGGGTCCTGCCTGGCTTAGGTGCATACCCTAGCCAACCAGAAACCCCATTTCTAACAAGGCTCTTGCACTCAGATCAGGATGCCCCTAACACCTCCCCATACTTGCACACAGACCCCAGGGCACCCACCTGTACTCTACTTCAAGCACAGTGACCAGTGAGTCACAGGCACTCTCCTGCAAAACCTCACTTTTAGGGTTAAAGGTAAATACACTTGCTGTGCATGTTGCTGTAAAACTGCACATTTTAAGCTTTAATGCTCAGCATGACTGCACAGTGCAGGAGCTGCTACCATCCGCTATGTGGTGAACTTGAAAACTTGTGCCCTTTCTTTGTGCAAGTGCAAATGATGCCCAGGTGCCATATTTAAGGATTAGGCGTAATGGTTCTGAAAAAAACTGAATTTTTCATTCATGCAAACAATTTACTTGTGAAGCTAAAGGAACGTGGCTATCCAAAGATGCTTCAAACAGTTCCATGAAAAGAGCATGGTTCACTCCTAGCGAAACCCTACTGGTGAAGAAAGAAAAAGCAGAGTCGGACAGCCTGGGGTGTGTAACAGCATTCTGCCCACAAACCAGTCACTTCATTTTGCAAAAACTGGCACGTGCTCTTCAAACTGGATACATCCTTTGAACGCATTCTGTTTACCTTTAAAAAAAGATCCACGTATTGCCAACTAGATCATCAGAGCCTATACGCCAGCAAGAAAATTGAAGAGCAGTTTAATGGAATTTTGGAACTTGTCATCGATTCAAGGTCACCACAAGTGTGGGACCTGTTCCTGCTGCTACCTCCCTATCGAAGGAATTGAATTTACATATGACAGTATTAACTGGAAACAAAAATGATTCAAAAAATGTCAAAACTAAAAATGTGGTGTACGGATTTTGTGCCCATGAAAAATATGTTATATAGGGAAACCCTGTCAAGAAATCCAACAAAGAATAACTCAACATAAGTCAAAGATTCGGCGCAGGGTTGTAACCGCTCCACTTGTCGAACACTGGGTTGAGAAACAGCATGTGGGGACTGATCTAAAGTGGACAGTGCTGGTGCCAGTGCAATCCGACTTTAGAGGAGGGAGGCTTGGAAAAGTGTTCAAAACAACAAGAAGCACATCTCATACTTCCTTTTAACACAGTCACAAATGATCTGAATGCGATGACTGAACTACAGAATTTATGACATAAAAGTCCAAAAGTGTCCCTGGTAAAGAAAAACACAATCGTGAGTTTAGACTCGGAAGGTTGAGTTATAGTTTCAAGTCACCACAAGTAACTTTTTTTGGAGAACTGCATAGCCTTTTAATCCTACGATGTGAATTGAAACTGTTCAGCAATGAATGTGACAAGAATTCAATCAAGTTTCACACATTTTTTTCAAGCAAGTGTATTTACGTAATAGTGCATGTTCAGTAAAGATCATTACACGAACCATTCTTAAGAAAATTTCATAACCTCAAAACTGGACCCCACTTAAGAACTCAATCAGGTTTACAAGTGTGTTTTTAAGATACGTTCTTCTAAAAACCACGTTTTATGAAGATAATCACAGGATCATATTCCTTGCCATATGTTTAATGGTAATATATGTGTTGAATACATTTAGTTGACTCAATCAGTATCTTCTTCTATCAGTGCGTACAAGGTAAACTACATGTCCCATGATGCCTCACTAAATGAGCAGAATCCCCAGCAGCATCAATAATAGCGCTCCAGCGTTCCATTATTTTTTAACACAAGAAGCTGGAATGTGGGTAAAGGAAACTCACTTGAAGATTTACTCTCCACATACAAGTAAGCATGTGATAGCAGTATGTAGTTTATTTTAGGGAAAATAGATTGTTGTGTTTAAATCCCCACCCAGGCGTGCAACCAGCCCCTCACTCTTAACCCCTTCGCTGCCAGGCCTTTTCCCCCTCCTGTGCCAGGCCTTTTTTTGCCTATTTGGGGCAGTTCGCGCTTAGGCCCTCATAACTTTTTGTCCACATAAGCTAACCAAGCCAAATTTGCGTCCTTTTTTTCCAACATCCTAGGGATTCTAGAGGTACCCAGACTTTGTGGGTTCCCTTGAAGGAGGCCAAGAAATTGGCCAAAATACAGTGAAAATTTGTTTTTTTTAAAAAAAAATGGAAAAAGTGGCTGCAGAAGAAGGCTTGTGGATTTCCCCCTGAAAATGGCATCAACAAAGGGTTTGTAGTGCTAAACTCAACAGCTTCCTAGCTTTCAGGAACAGGCAGACTTGAATCAGAAAACCCAATTTTTCAACACTATTTTGGCATTTTACTGGGGCATACCCCATTTTTGCAATTTTTTGTGCTTTCAGCCTCCTTCCTGTCAGTGACAGGAATGGGCATGAAACCAATGCTGGATCCCAGAAACCTAACCATTTCTGAAAAGTAGAGAAAATTCTGAATTCAGCAAGGGGTCATTTGTGTAGATCCTACAAGGGTTTCCTACAGAAAATAACAGCTGAAAGAGAAAAATATTGAAATTGAGGTGAAAAAAACATCAATTTTTCTCTACGTTTTACTCTGTAACTTTTCCCTGCAATGTCAGATTATGGAAAGCAATATACCGTTACGTCTGGTGGACTCCTCTGGTTGCGGGGATATATAGGGCTTGTAGGTTCATCAAGAACCCGAGGAACCCAGAGCCAATAAATGAGCTGCACCCTGCAGTGCGTTTTCATTCTATACCGGGTATACAGCAATTCATTTGCTGAAATATAAAGAGTAAAAAATTGCTATCAAGAAAACCTTTGCATTTCCAAAAAGGGCACAAGATAAGGTGCTGAGGAGCAGTGGTTATTTGCACATCTCTGAATTCCGGGGTGACCCTACAAGCATGTGAATTATAGGGAATTTCTCAAATAGATGTCTTTTTTACACACTCTCCTATATTTGGAAGGAAAAAATGTAGAGAAAGTCAAGGGGCAATAGCACTTGTTTTGCTAATCTATGTTCCCCCAAGTCTACCGATAAAAATGATACCTCACTTGTGTGGGTAGGCCTAGCACCGGCGACAGGAAACACCCCAAAGCGCAACGTGGACACATCCTAAATTTTGGAAAAAAACGGAGGTGTTTTTTGCGAAGTGCCTACCTGTAGATTTTGGCCTCTAGCTCAGCCGGCACCTAGGGAAACCTACCAAACCTGTGCATTTCTGAAAACTAGAGACCAAGGGGAATCCAAGGAGGGGTGACTTGCGGGGCTCGGACCAGGTTCTGTTACCCAGAATCCTTTGCAAACCTCAAAATTTGGCTAAAAAAACACATGTTCCTCACATTTCTGTGGCAGAAAGTTCTGGAATCTGAGAGGAGCTACAAATTTCCTTCCACCCAGCGTTCCCCCAAGTCTCCCGATAAAAATGATACCTCACTTGCGTGGGTAGGCCTAGCGCCGGCGACAGGAAACACCCCAAAGCGCAACGTGGACACATCCTAAATTTTGGAAAAAAACAGAGGTGTTTTTTGCGAAGTGCCTACCTGTAGATTTTGGCCTCTAGCTCAGCCGGCACCTAGGGAACCTGTGCATTTCTGAAAACTAGAGACCTAGGGGAATCCAAGGAGGGGTGACTTGCGGGGCTCGGACCAGGTTCTGTTACCCAGAATCCTTTGCAAACCTCAAAATTTGGCTAAAAAAACACATGTTCCTCACATTTCTGTGGCAGAAAGTTCTGGAATCTGAGAGGAGCTACAAATTTCCTTCCACCCAGCGTTCCCCCAAGTCTCCCGATAAAAATGATACCTCACTTGCGTGGGTAGGCCTAGCGCCGGCGACAGGAAACACCCCAAAGCGCAACGTGGACACATCCTAAATTTTGGAAAAAAACAGAGGTGTTTTTTGCGAAGTGCCTACCTGTAGATTTTGGCCTCTAGCTCAGCCGGCACCTAGGGAAACCTACCAAACCTGTGCATTTCTGAAAACTAGAGACCTAGGGGAATCCAAGGAGGGGTGACTTGCGGGGCTCGGACCAGGTTCTGTTACCCAGAATCCTTTGCAAACCTCAAAATTTGGCTAAAAAAACACATGTTCCTCACATTTCTGTGGCAGAAAGTTCTGGAATCTGAGAGGAGCTACAAATTTCCTTCCACCCAGCGTTCCCCCAAGTCTCCCGATAAAAATGATACCTCACTTGCGTGGGTAGGCCTAGCGCCGGCGACAGGAAACACCCCAAAGCGCAACGTGGACACATCCTAAATTTTGGAAAAAAACAGAGGTGTTTTTTGCGAAGTGCCTACCTGTAGATTTTGGCCTCTAGCTCAGCCGGCACCTAGGGAAACCTACCAAACCTGTGCATTTCTGAAAACTAGAGACCTAGGGGAATCCAAGGAGGGGTGACTTGCGGGGCTCGGACCAAGTTCTGTTACCCAGAATCCTTTGCAAACCTCAAAATTTGGCTAAAAAAACACATGTTCCTCACATTTCTGTGGCAGAAAGTTCTGGAATCTGAGAGGAGCTACAAATTTCCTTCCACCCAGCGTTCCCCCAAGTCTCCCGATAAAAATGATACCTCACTTGCGTGGGTAGGCCTAGCGCCGGCGACAGGAAACACCCCAAAGCGCAACGTGGACACATCCTAAATTTTGGAAAAAAACAGAGGTGTTTTTTGCGAAGTGCCTACCTGTAGATTTTGGCCTCTAGCTCAGCCGGCACCTAGGGAAACCTACCAAACCTGTGCATTTCTGAAAACTAGAGACCTAGGGGAATCCAAGGAGGGGTGACTTGCGGGGCTCGGACCAGGTTCTGTTACCCAGAATCCTTTGCAAACCTCAAAATTTGGCTAAAAAAACACATCTTCCTCACATTTCTGTGGCAGAAAGTTCTGGAATCTGAGAGGAGCTACAAATTTCCTTCCACCCAGCGTTCCCCCAAGTCTCCCGATAAAAATGATACCTCACTTGCGTGGGTAGGCCTAGCGCCGGCGACAGGAAACACCCCAAAGCGCAACGTGGACACATCCTAAATTTTGGAAAAAAACAGAGGTGTTTTTTGCGAAGTGCCTACCTGTAGATTTTGGCCTCTAGCTCAGCCGGCACCTAGGGAAACCTACCAAACCTGTGCATTTCTGAAAACTAGAGACCTAGGGGAATCCAAGGAGGGGTGACTTGCGGGGCTCGGACCAGGTTCTGTTACCCAGAATCCTTTGCAAACCTCAAAATTTGGCTAAAAAAACACATGTTCCTCACATTTCTGTGGCAGAATGTTCTGGAATCTGAGAGGAGCTACAAATTTCCTTCCACCCAGCGTTCCCCCACGTCTCCCGATAAAAATGATACCTCACTTGCGTGGGTAGGCCTAGCGCCGGCGACAGGAAACACCCCAAAGCGCAACGTGGACACATCCTAAATTTTGGAAAAAAACAGAGGTGTTTTTTGCGAAGTGCCTACCTGTAGATTTTGGCCTCTAGCTCAGCTGGCACCTAGGGAAACCTACCAAACCTGTGCATTTCTGAAAACTAGAGACCTAGGGGAATCCAAGGAGGGGTGACTTGCGGGGCTCGGACCAGGTTCTGTTACCCAGAATCCTTTGCAAACCTAAAAATTTGGCTAAGAAAACACATGTTCCTCACATTTCTGTGGCAGAAAGTTCTGGAATCTGAGAGGAGCTACAAATTTCCTTCCACCCAGCGTTCCCCCAAGTCTCCCGATAAAAATGATACCTCACTTGCGTGGGTAGGCCTAGCGCCGGCGACAGGAAACACCCCAAAGCGCAACGTGGACACATCCTAAATTTTGGAAAAAAACAGAGGTGTTTTTTGCGAAGTGCCTACCTGTAGATTTTGGCCTCTAGCTCAGCCGGCACCTAGGTAAACCTACCAAACCTGTGCATTTCTGAAAACTAGAGACCTAGGGGAATCCAAGGAGGGGTGACTTGCGGGGCTCGGACCAGGTTCTGTTACCCAGAATCCTTTGCAAACCTCAAAATTTGGCTAAAAAAACACATGTTCCTCACATTTCTGTGGCAGAATGTTCTGGAATCTGAGAGGAGCTACAAATTTCCTTCCACCCAGCGTTCCCCCACGTCTCCCGATAAAAAAGATACCTCACTTGCGTGGGTAGGCCTAGCGCCGGCGACAGGAAACACCCCAAAGCGCAACGTGGACACATCCTAAATTTTGGAAAAAAACAGAGGTGTTTTTTGCGAAGTGCCTACCTGTAGATTTTGGCCTCTAGCTCAGCTGGCACCTAGGGAAACCTACCAAACCTGTGCATTTCTGAAAACTAGAGACCTAGGGGAATCCAAGGAGGGGTGACTTGCGGGGCTCGGACCAGGTTCTGTTACCCAGAATCCTTTGCAAACCTAAAAATTTGGCTAAGAAAACACATGTTCCTCACATTTCTGTGGCAGAAAGTTCTGGAATCTGAGAGGAGCTACAAATTTCCTTCCACCCAGCGTTCCCCCAAGTCTCCCGATAAAAATGATACCTCACTTGCGTGGGTAGGCCTAGCGCCGGCGACAGGAAACACCCCAAAGCGCAACGTGGACACATCCTAAATTTTGGAAAAAAACAGAGGTGTTTTTTGCGAAGTGCCTACCTGTAGATTTTGGCCTCTAGCTCAGCCGGCACCTAGGTAAACCTACCAAACCTGTGCATTTCTGAAAACTAGAGACCTAGGGGAATCCAAGGAGGGGTGACTTGCGGGGCTCGGACCAGGTTCTGTTACCCAGAATCCTTTGCAAACCTCAAAATTTGGCTAAAAAAACACATCTTCCTCACATTTCTGTGGCAGAAAGTTCTGGAATCTGAGAGGAGCTACAAATTTCCTTCCACCCAGCGTTCCCCCAAGTCTCCCGATAAAAATGATACCTCACTTGCATGGGTAGGCCTAGCGCCGGCGACAGGAAACACCCCAAAGCGCAACGTGGACACATCCTAAATTTTGGGAAAAAACAGAGGTGTTTTTTGCGAAGTGCCTACCTGTAGATTTTGGCCTCTAGCTCAGCCGGCACCTAGGGAAACCTACCAAACCTGTGCATTTCTGAAAACTAGAGACCTAGGGGAATCCAAGGAGGGGTGACTTGCGGGGCTCGGACCAGGTTCTGTTACCCAGAATCCTTTGCAAACCTCAAAATTTGGCTAAAAAAACACATGTTCCTCACATTTCTGTGGCAGAAAGTTCTGGAATCTGAGAGGCGCTACAAATTTCCTTCCACCCAGCGTTCCCCCAAGTCTCCCGATAAAAATGATACCTCACTTGCGTGGGTAGGCCTAGCGCCTGCGACAGGAAACACCCCAAAGCGCAACGTGGACACATCCAAAATTTTGGGAGAAAACAGTGCCTACCTGTGGATTTTGGCCTGTAGCTCACCCGGCGCCTAGGGAAACCTACCAAACCTGGGCATTTCTGAAAACTAGAGACCTAGGGGAATCCAAGGAGGGGTGACTTGCGGGGCTCGGACCAGGTTCTGTTACCCAGAATCCTTTGCAAACCTCAAAATTTGGCTAAAAAAACACATGTTCCTCACATTTCTGTGGCAGAAAGTTCTGGAATCTGATAGGAGCCACTAATTTCCTTCCACCCAGCGTTCCCCCAAGTCTCCCGATAAAAATGATACCTCACTTGTGTGGGTGGGCCAGGTGCCTGCAACAGAATAAGGCCCAAAACCTGAAGGGATAGAAGGGATAGCACAGCAAGTTTATAAGGGCATATTCTTTTATACATCTTTAGACGGACTCTGCTTTGGGGACCCACATAAGTGAGGTGTCATTTTACTTGGGAGACTGAGGGGAAAACTGGGGAGTAGGAATTTTGTGCTGGAGCGGTGATCCTACTAAGAAAAATCAGGAAAATATGCTTTTTTATGCAAATTTTGAGGTTTACAGAGGAGTCTGGGTAAGAAAATGTTGGGGGAGCCACAAAAGCCACACCTCCCTAGACTCCTTGGGGTGCCTAGTTTTAAAAAGTTTCTGGGTTTTGTAGGTTTCCCTACATGACGGCCGCACCCAGGACCAAAAACATAGGTGGGCCCTCCCCCCCAAACACAGGTATTTTTGGAATATATCACTTTGATGTGTGCACATACGTCCGTGATGTGCCAAACACTAAAATTGTGAAAAGAAACACACTTAGGTTATGTGAAGAAGACCCCTCACCCACCAACCAAGTTGGTGGCATGCTTCATCATCGGGGTCCCACCCGAGGCACCTAGCGTGTCTCAAGTGTGCTGCGACGCCTGATTACAGCGGAGCAGGTTTTGTCATTTGTACCACACATACTGGTTGGATTTGGCACGAGGGTGAGTGATGGTTCAGTAGATCAAATTTTATTAACAAGAGATTTCACAAAAGTGAAATGCACTGGTAATAACTGAAAGGCCAAAAAACTGAACCAATGACTCACAGCTCGTGAGCTGTAAAGCCACGACAAGGCACCAACCGCTTTACAGTCCATTCACACACCTTTCATACATGACATGCACTAGACCATTCACGCCGCCAGCCACGGGCCCAGCATATTACAAGACTCGCATCCACAGACAGCGCCAGTCAAGGGCCCATCACTTTCATATGCCCACATGCCTGATACAGCAATCACACCAGCTGATGAGTGTGTGGACTGGCGTTTGGCCGGCACTGCCAGCCAAGCGCCACACCACCAGCCAAGCGCCACCCCACCCACACCACCAGCCAAGCGCCACCCCACACACACCGCCAGCCCAGCGCCACCCCACACACACCGCCAGCCAAGCGCCACCCCACACACACCGCCAGCCAAGCGCCACCCCACCCACGCCGCCAGCCAAGCGCCACCCCACCCACGCCGCCAGCCAAGCGCCACCCCACCCACGCCGCCAGCCAAGCGCCACCACACCCACGCCGCCAGCCAAGTGCCACTCTACACATGCCATCCCCTTTTTTTTGTTTTTAAACAACAAAGAAACCACTAATCATAAATTAGTACAAAACTACAAACACAAAAGCTCTAACTGAATACATGACTAATGCCAACCGTGAAACCGAACATATAAAAATATAAAACACCAGTTTACGCTCACGGAATTTCCCAATAATTCTTCTGTGTGTGGTAGCTCCTGAAACAGCCACCCACACACAGCCCAGGCTTTGAAGGACAATCAGGGCAGTACATCCTAGTCTCCTTCCTGATACCTCTTCGAGCACAGACTCTACATCTCTTAGCAGGAAAGTTTTTTTTGGCCGTGGGAGGAATGTGCTCAGCAAAGTGACGATCTTTCAATCTAGCCACATCCTCCACCACTGCTTCTCTAGGAACTCTTGCCTGTTCCAGCACAACAAGGCTAGCTATGATAGACTCCTGAAATTTCACAAATGTCATCCTTGACTCTGGAGAACTATCCTTAAACACAACAAAAGCATTAAAAGTTGCCAAGTGGAACAAGTGAAGCGCTAATTTCTTATACCACACATAAGACTTACGAGCAGCAGTGTAAGGTTCTAACCTCTGATCTACTCTATCAACACCACCCATGTGCTTATTATAGTCTAAGATGCACACAGGTTTGCGCACTTCGGCAACCTGACCCCAAACAGCCACAGGTGAAGTACTCTCATCATGGATGGTGCTTAGCATGTATACATCCCTCTTGTCTACAAATTTCAGAGCTAGCAGCTCATCATTCCGCAAGGCACTGCACTGTCCCTTCTCAAGTTTTTTACAGACAAGCTCTTTTGGATAGCCTTTCCGATTAGAGCGGATTGTGCCACAAGCAACAGTGTCCACTCTGAACAACTCCTTGAACAACCGAACTCCAGTGTAGAAGTTATCTACATATAAATGGTGACCTTTGTTAAACAGTCGTCTACCAAGTTCCCACACAATTTTCTCACTAACTCCAAAAGTGGGAGGACAACCAGGGGGGTCAATATTGGAATCCCTACCAGTGTAGACCCGGAAATTATAAACATATCCTGTACTACTTTCTGACAGCATATACAATTTAATTCCATACCGTGCCCTCTTGATAGGAATGTACTGCCTAAAAACCAAACGACCCTTGAACAGGACCAAAGACTCATCTACAGATATTTCTTTCCCTGGAACATAGATCTCTGAAAACCGATCTACCAAATGATCAAGGACAGGTCTAATCTTAAAAAGACGGTCAGAATCAGGATGATCTCGTGGCAAGGCTAAAGCATTATCTACAAAATGCAACATCCGAAGAAGAAGCTCATACCGGTTACGACTCATGATGGCAGGAAATATAGCAGTTGCCATCAAGGGACTAGTAGACCAATATGAAGACAGCGACGGCTTCCTTATCAGCCCCATCAAAAAAGTTAAACCCAAGAACTTTTTCAACTCTTCCAGATTTGTGGGAATCCACCGGCTAGCTCTAGAGTGTGGCCTAAGTCTGGCAGCGTTGTCCCTCAAAAACTGCTCTGCATACAAATTAGTCTGCTCAACAATATCTTCCAAAAATATATCGTCCATAAACAACTCAAAAAAGTTGACGGGCAAAAAGTTTTCCGTATTAACTCGACACCCTGGAAAACCAGTAAACGCAGGCAACTGTGGTTGCTCCATGTTTGGTGCAACCCATGCGTCAGGTCTTCCAATGGGAAGCCTTTCAGCCGCTGGCTCCTGCACCATTGGCACATCACTGTCCTCCTCTAAAACAGGCCCTTCATCAGCACTGAGAGTGGCTTCATCATCAGATGATTCATCTCTGACAGAAAATTCACTTCCAGAATCCTGCACTTCCTCCTCTGCCTCAGATGCAGAGTCAGTCTCATATTCATGGTCAGAAGATGACTCAAAAAGCACACTAACAACCTGCTGAGCGGTCATCCTACGGCTGGCCATGATCCTTCCTACAAAAATTAACTGGACAAATACACCACCAACAACCAGCACTGTGTAAGATAAGTAACAAAGTATAGGTTTATCACTAAGAATTATAAACTCAAAAACTATACTGCTCACTTGCCTGAAAAAGCTTGACTCACCAGCAACTACTCTGCACAGCCACAGCAATCACCAACGATATCCCACTAAAAAGAGAAGAAAAAAAAGCAAATTAGACATAAGACAACACAATAATCATTGTGCATAACTCTAAGGACAATTTCACACACAATCCTGCATTCAGTACACCACCTACAAACATGTCATTCATGCATTGCAACAATACTCACTTGGAGTACATTTATTTACTTACCTAAAACATGCAACTACGCAAACCGCAGGACAACTACTGCCAAAACTGCAACAAGCCACAGCAAAGTCAGCAAAAGCTTTGAACTAGAACAAAAAGGAGAAAAACTGTTATTATCATAAAAGCAAATACTTCGCCAGTTGACAAACACTCCGCCACTAACCATTTTTTCATTTTCCCTTGTGTCTAGTCTTCTCTGCTTGGGGGAAGATGGGCCTAAAAAAAAATAGGCCAATCTACCCCCAAGGGGAGGGGGCAGAAATCGCCCAGATTACATTGCACCCTTTGGGGGGGGCCACCCTTGCCCAAGGGGCCACACCCCCACACAAAGCACACACACACACACATATAGTATCCCTGGCGCTATGGGGATTCTGCCCCCCTTGGGGACAGAAAGGCCTAAAAAATAGGCATATCTGCCCCCAAGGGGGGCAGAACTGCCCAAAAATACATGTGGGCCCCTGGGGGCGACCCTTGCCCAAGGGGCCGCCCCCCAACACAAAAAATAAAAACCAACAATAAAATCCCTGGTGTCTAGTGGCTTTCTGCCCCCCTTGGGGGCAGATCGGCGTAAAAATAGGGCCAATCTGCCCCCAAGGGGGGCAGAAACGACGATAAATACATTGCGCCCTCGGGGGGACCGACCCTTGCCCAAGGGGCCACCCCCCAACACAAAGCACACATACAAACATATCTTTCTGGCGCTATTGGGATTCTGCCCCCCTTGGGGGCAGAAAGGCCTAAAAAAAATAGGCCTCTCTGCCCCCAAGGGGGGCAGAACTGCCCAAAAATACATGTGGGCCCCTGAGGGCGACCCTTGCCCAAGGGGCCACCCCCCAACACAAAAAATAAAAATCAACAATAAAATCCCTGGTGTCTAGTGGCTTTCTGCCCCACTTGGGGGCAGAAACAACAATAAATACATTGCGCCCCTGGGGGGAGCGACCCTTGCCCAAGGGGCCACCCCCCAACACAAAGCACACATACATACATACTATTTCTGGCGCTATTGGGATTCTGCCCCCCTTGGGGGCAGAAAGGCCTAAAAAAAATAGGCCTCTCTGCCCCCAAGGGGGGCCGAACTGCCCAAAAATACATGAGGGCCCCTGGGGGCGACCCTTGCCCAAGGGGCCGCCCCCCAACACAAAAAATACAAATCAACAATAAAATCCCTGGTGTCTAGTGGCTTTCTGCCCCCCTTGGGGGCAGATCGGCCTAAAAATAGGGCCAATCTGCCCCCAGGGGGGGCAGAAACGACGTAAAATACATTTGCCCCCAAAGGGGAGCGACCCTTGCCCAAGGGGCCGCCCCCCAACACAAAAAATACAAATCAACAATAAAATCCCTGGTGTCTAGTGGCTTTCTGCCCCCCTTGGGGGCAGATCGGCCTAAAAATAGGGCCAATCTGCCCCCAGGGGGGGCAGAAACGACGTAAAATACATGTGCCCCCAAAGGGGAGCGACCCTTGCCCAAGGGGTCGCTCCCCCACACTAATATAACACACACACACACACATACTGAAATCCCTGGTGTCTAGTGGGCATTCCTGCTGCCCGATCGCATCGCGATCGGGCAGCAGGAATGCTCAAAGAGACATCGAGGGAAAGGAAAACCCTTTCCTTTCCCTCAATGCCTCTCTCAGAGCACCCCCACCCCGCACGAAGGTGAAAAACTCACCTTCTCCCTTAGACGCGCTGGAAGCAAATGGCTTCCAGCGCGTCTTTCCCCCTTTCCATGAAATCAGCGTGCGATCGCGCGCTGACGTCATGGGGGGGGGGGGCGGGGGGGTGGGCGTGAAAGGGGAAGGGATTCCCCTTTCAGCCCTGGCCTGGGGGTGTTGGGGGGCGGCCCTCGGGGGAAGCGCTAGCGCTTCCCCCGACAGCCAGTCCCAGGACGTAATGGTTACGTCCATGGCGCCACACGGGCGCTGCCATGGACGTAACCATTACGTCCCTGGCGGGGAAGGGGTTAATAAACCGAGCCGCCTTAGCTGTGCGGCTCCGTGGTCACATTTTTAAACCGTAGCAGAGTAAGGTCGGCAGCGCATTGGTTACTTTGTAGCCAGCTTTGTCGTGGTTATTTATATTTCCAGCCGGGCTTCTTGATTCTTGAGTGGCGCTCCTGTTCTTAGAGTCTTTCACTCCATAGCAGGCACCGCTTAATGAACCTTTAGAAAATATGACATCTGTATTGAAAATCCCCTCCCTGGTGCCCACGCAGCACTTCTACCTTGAAGTAAATTGAGCCATGTCAATCATGCGGCGTGTTAGTCGCAATGCAGCCAGCTCCCACTTCTTCTATCTCTAAGCCAAGTCAGGCCGGCGGCGCGTTGGTTGCTTTGGAGTCAGCTTTTGGGTGACCATGGAAGCACTTTGATATTTGAGCCACGCCACTCCTGCGAAGCCTGATCCTTTACAGCATTTGGGCCCCCTTTTTAATTTTTAGGGTCGAGCCGTGTTCGCATGCGCTTGCACATGTGTTTCGCTTGCGAAACACTTAAGAAGTTAGAAAAGGGCTCAGAGCCCCCGTCCATGTCACGACAGTGTCTTTCATTGGTTCGTGGGCTTGCCTGTTAAAATCTGCTTGCTATCATTAGTCGAAGACACGCATAAGTCATGCCTTTTCAGGTGGTTAGCCCTCCTCAAGCGCAGCGATCAAGTACTGAAAATATGCGAGGCTCGCTGTTTTCCGTCCGGTTTGTGGACTACTTTTGATCTTTTGTTCGCAGCATGATCTCGCTTGTCTCCTATAGTCATTACACAGACAGACAAACATTAAATCGCTGTATCCATGGCGACGTACTAGAGATTAGTGCTTCACAGAAAGGCACAACAGTACCCCCTACCAGCAGAAAGCTATACTGAGATTTTGAGCTTGAATCCTCTATTTGTGAGAAGCTGAGAACGCAGAACTTTTAACACCTACCCTACAGCACAGTAAATCTTCCGGATGCTGTAGAATAAATGGAAGACATTAAAGGAATGCTGACTGACCCAAGACTGGAAAGAAAATTCAAAATGATATATCTCTTTGCACATCATCCTATTGTAAAATCTGTCAAAGGCGGTTGCCAGCAATAACCACACGCACTAACGTGATGGTGAGGGAAGCCTGGAATGTCGAACTGGGGGGGCACCAGTGCTTAATTTGTGCTTGTTGTTTCTGGTGCTGAGCACCGGCACTTATTTTTGAGGGCTGGGGCTTATGCTTTTGCCTCAAGCATTTGGTACGAGCAAAAGACACATATAGGAAAGACGTGGGAAGGGAAAAACGAAAAAGCGTCACAAAGGGAGAAAGTAGAAAGCTGCTAGAGTGAGCTGAGGGGGCTGTGAGTGGCAGTAAATGGATTGAAGATGCTCGAGATGGTTTCAGGATTACGCTGCCTCAATATTCCGTGTTCCCACATTCAATTGCAGGAGCCGCGTTTAAGAGGAGGAGGGCTTTGGGCACTGGCACGTTTTTATTTACAAATTAAGCACTGGGGGACACGCTGCCATGTCGCCATTAATTGGATTTGACTCACAGGTCAGAAATGTGCACGATCTGGGAGGCTCTGTGCTCTGAAAGATCTGCTGAAGTGAAGGCGTAGAATTTTGTTAGGAGGTCTGAAACTTTCGAAGATAGTGACAGCTTCGCCTTGGAATATTCATGAATGAACAAAGGCTAACACGGTGTAACAGGCGAAGTCATATTAATCACATTGTTTTTTTGCAGCTGTGTTGTTCGTGTTTTCCCACTAGGTATTTGCGCACATGAACGAACAGGATATTGTGTTTTCAGTCAACATGCCCTTTCAAAAACTTTATATTTGTGGACAAGGACTTGATTTGTTCTATTTAAAGTCAATTTATTCGTTTTTCTATCACAGAACGAGTGGGTGTCGGTCTGCCAAGAAATCAGATGGCAGGCATATATGATACCCAGGTGCAACATTAAACTACGACATACCGCTATAAAGTTGTGTTTCAAGCTGGTCTCCAAGAAATTGCTCCAGGATGTCTTAACTGGTTCGACAGTAAACGTGCAGAAAAGCGCCTGGGCGCAGTGTCTCCACACAGGTGAAAATTTTGCAGTGTATTATAAAACAGTTAAGCAGCATATATGCTTACCTAAATGAATGGTCAGCATAAAGCAACATGAATGTGCGAATGAGTAGGTATGAAACTTTATGTGCCAGCACCCACGAATAAATATGAAAATATAGGTGATGTTCCTACTAGTACGCATTACATTTGCTTTTTTAGCCCTCTATACTAATAGCAATCAGGGTGTAAAATTATGGATGTCGAATCCCCAACCTGCCAGGGCCAGCGGAAGTGACATCTTGCATACTTTGACTTCAGATGACATCTCAGGGTTGATCCCATGTGCCATGTTACATCCTCGGAACCTCAAAATCCTCCTATAGCTTAGTGAAACGATGGGGGAAAGGACCAGAAATAGAATCTACAGTGAGTACATGGATAAAAGAGCCCTGTTTACCTACCATCTGTTGCCTTCATCCCCCCTACGACCAAAAGTAGCAAGTAGAATGCCAGGGGTAGCAAATATCAAACAAGGAGAAGCAGCTCCAACACTGGGGCACCACTACTTGGCATTCATATGTAAAACTCTTTCTCGCTTTCACAAACAGGTGCCCTATCCAAGCTAAAGTATCCTGCAGTTCACTCCAGGAAAATAGCTGCGAGAAAATGTTAACAAAACAGATATCTGGGAAGCGGAAAAAATGCAACTTTCGTTGTAAAAGGGACACACGTCAATGTTCCGGCGCATATATTGATAGGAAGATGTGGATGAAATTGGAGTACACACATCTGCACCCGTACATTTCCTACTCACATTTTTCAAAAGCATTTTGCAACTATTTTGGCAGGTTTCTAAGGTTTTATGAACTATGCTTTAAAATAATCTATCTGTAAAGGTATCTAAACTTATGAAAGGCAAAATGCGTACAGTAGTTTACTAGGATTCACATAAAGCATTGGCATCAGAAATGGTGATTGAAATGTCAAGCAAAAGGCAATTTGGCAACTCTAGTTTTTTACATCGAGCGCGCAAGCGCTGTGACGTGTTGTAACATATCTGTGGGCTTTTAACCACGCCCACTGCACATCCATCACTATCACTCATTCATGAACTTGCCTTTCAAAAATCCTTTGTCATCATTGGTAAATGCTTTATGTTTGTTCCTCCTTGGGGCGGTTTGGTTAACGCCTTGGCCATCACCCCACCACATGGATAACTGCATGTTTGCCGATACGTTTGACTGCAAGCAAACTGCTTTTTGCTTTTGTGTTTCTCCTTTGCGCTCACACTAATGGCAGCCGTGGCGGTTTCAATCGGCTCGCTTATTTCAACTGTTTTACTTTTCATTTTAAATGTATTTGACAAAAAAAGTCCAGATAGGAATTTAGAATGCTGATAGCTATAACTCAATCAAACGCGAGACCCATTGCATTGCAAATGCTTGTTTTTTACAGCCGACACCTCGAATGCTTGAACTTTTTTCAGTACGAATTTGTGTAATTTAGCTGTACAACGTTTTTGATCATTTTCGGGAATTATCGCCAAATTCAATGAGAAATAAGACCCAAAAGAACAAAATAGGTGTATAAGAGCCTACCTCCCCCGCTGAGTAAGTGAGTTTACCTAAGTGTTCCCGCTGTGTGGGGATCATTATTCTGCACTTCATTATTTTGGTGTGTTCCACCAGGTTTCCTTTTCTATAAGAGTTCCATTTTGTGCTCCCCAGCTTCCTGCCCATGCTAGAATGACAAACCTGAATTTACCAGTAAAGTAGTGCGCTATTGAACGCAAAATACAAAGTGAAGACCTTAAACCAATTTGTCCTAAGTCCACTGCCATGCAGAGAGCTCCTAATGTAGTGTGACACAAAATTGTCTTTGTTTTGTCCTGTTGTGTATTTTAGTTTACACCAATTCTATGTCCTGAGTAGACCCCATGGAATGAGGAGGGGGATTGGAACTCAAAGAATTTTCTGGCAGATGGGGGATGGGTAGACTGAACTGTAAAAAAGGCACACACCCCTAGGTTTCACCAGTTTGAAAGAAGTGTAGCAGCACCCTCAGTAGTTTGGCTCAATTTGAAAAGGGTTATGCACTAATCGCTAAATTAGAGGAACCCTCTTGAGCAGACAATTGATGAACTGGGATAGAATCTTTACACGTTTTCTGGCAATGTATTACAATTAATTTGGCAATGTAAATGGTGTCATGTTCTATGGTTAATATTGGTACTTTTCTATTTTTTGATGTTAAGGCCTGATAAGTGTCTTGCTTGGTTACACTCCAGCTGAATCAAACAGAATTGTAACAGTTGCACGTTGCAACTGCTGCAGTCTAGAGCAGTGGTTCCCAACCTTCTGACTTCTGTGAACCCCCACTTTATCATTGCTGGAACCCAGGGACCCCCATTGAATCATTATTGGAATCCGGGGACCCCCCCTACTGAGTCATTACTTAAAGCTGTGACCTAATCTGTTAAGATTATTCAATTTTCTAAGACGTTGTGGACCCCCTGAGGAGGCTTCGCGGACCCCCAGGGGTCCCTGGACCACGGAGCCTCCACAGCATTTTGTTCCACTTCCAATAGTGCTGCCTTTGCCCCCTTTTAGGCAGTGCCAGGGGCCAGTGTTGCACCCCTAGAGACCTCCAAATTACGTCCACGGTGAGTTTTCTTTCTAGGACGAATATTAAGACTTCCTCAACCCGCTGAGCTTTCCACAGAAAGATAACTGCACATTCAAAGTTTCATATCTCCAGTTTAAATATAGCTGCCTTTACTTTCTCGTGCAGTTCCACCTCATCACTAAACTTCTGCTGTGAACCAGAGCACTTCCTGAAACAACCACTCACCCAACACAAGCTGTTCTGTATTTAACACTTACTTTGAAAACACCGCTTCCTTCTATGTTATACCCTAGTATCTGCTATCATTGTGGCAAGTCCCTCCTGCAAGGGCAAGGGTTTTTGTTTCATTTAAGATAAATGAAATGTGGGCTTTATTTAAGGTTCCTTTGCTTTTCGTAGTTTACTTAATTTGTTTCTTTGCCAAAGAATGTTTACTTTGGATGTCAAGTAAGCCTCAAAATCATCTTCTCTTTCTATGTCATGGAAACTAAAAAAAGAAGTATAATGAAGGTTCCCTTTCCCGCCTACCAAATTTAAAAGAGAAAAAAGAGGATGGTATTGAAAATAAGGGAGGCTTCAAAATATCCACAATTTGTTTCTAGCTTTAACATGCTTATGCCGTATGTGATAGCACATTAAACCCACACCTATTGGCGTGACCAATGCTTGTTCATATTTAGTGACTTTACGGGTTTCAGATAACTTTCTTTCTTGGTTGCCACAATCCATATGAATATACATATTCTGATAAAATTCAAAGAGATGAGTTGTTTTGTTTTGCTTTTGGGCAAGACAGTCCAAAAATTGGTCCAAAAGAATTAGATCTATGCTACATCACATTTTAGCCCAGCCAGCTTCTATGTATTTGAGCCCTGATTCGAGTCATTGTTTGAAATCTATATTAAGTGGATATCCTAAATATACAGCACAGATCTCACATTTCTGGTCACCACTGATCTTGGGTAAATTTGCTCACCCCAACTGTGTCTCATTCTAATGTAGGCACACTTGGGATTGTCTAGGTTTTAGTGTCCAGGGTGATAGTATACATGCTTAAAGAATAGAGAAGACTGCCCTTTGGCATGCTAAAACATGTTCTTGCCTCCTTACCATGGTTAATTTCGTAGGTGTTCTTCTGAATCAAGATGGTTGATTTCCCAATCCAATCCACTTCATGTCTCTGATATGAGTGGACAGTAATTTTAAATTTCACCCAGCTACGACCTTCACCTGCCTCACATATCCTATTTCTGGCATTTAAATGCAACTGTTCTCTATTTTCTCCTGTCATATGGTCCTTGTATACCAGATCCCTGAACTCAAATATGCTGAGGATCCTTGTGGCATTGAGGATAGATCCACCTTAATGGTGTGTTGGCATCTCTGAAAAGGTGCTGCAAATTTCCTGTCCAACAAGAACAGGACGCAATAAGTAGTTTTGAAGGGATAGAACATCTGGGCAGAAAATATAACTGTACTGGTATAATTAACAATTTAATTTAAAAGATACACCATAGTAAAATGTAAGAACAATAATAGCTATATTGAAACACCACCAACCAAAAGTATCTGCACTATCCAAACCACATAATATTCATTATATAAAAAGCTTGAAATTAGGAAATACAATTCTGGCAATGTGTAGCATCTAATCCAAGGCATGGTTTTAAAATCTGATATAGGTTAAAGGTACAACATGTAAAACTAAACATAAAAAATAAAACTTCTAAAAAATGTAAACCCCAACAAATAAAGAAAATGGTGAAAATAAGCAGAAATTACAATCTTCACAACATTTGTTTTAATAAATAATTATTCATGGAACTCTAAAAGTAGTCCCAAGAAAAAGTTGAGCAGCACCAGGAGAAAAGCATGTCCTTTGAAACACCCACCTAGCCCAACTCATAGTAAAGCAGTCATCCAAAATAAACATACATACCAAACCAGAGTTACTTATCTTCTGAACTACACTAGAGAAATCACAATACCTACTTTCTACATATCTAAACCCTGACCCACACCTGAGACAGCACTGAACAACATATACATTATATAGATGATGCAAAATACAAAACTATGCCTAAAAATGAACTATCCCTACCTAGTACAAGTAAAATAACAGACCTAATGTATAAATCTTCACAAAATGACAAAACAAGGTCTCCTTGTCCAAATTTAATGAATTGTAACCCGCATCTACACCCATTGAGAGCTACTAAATAGAAGCACAGGGAAAATGCAATACACAATAAGAAAAAGAAACAAAATAAAGGGAAACAAATTGAAAAAGGTTAAATAAGCATTGAAAACAATTGAATTATATTTAAATACAGAGAAACTTTTAAAATATTGCTGAAGATGGTACCCTGTGACAGTTGGTCAACGTTCTTTCTTGATTGCTTGTGAAAAGGCCACCCAACAGCCACATTTCCTCCCCTCACCTAATGGTACACATGAAAGGTGTCAAATATCTCCTTAAAAGTGTTCAAGTTAGGAGTAAAAAACCACAGGGGCCAATAGTTCCTTGGAACTTTTGTAGCTTTTGAACAAAGATGAAAAGTAATGAAAAAGTAGATCAAGAAGGCACCAAATTCTTCCTGGTGTAAATGCAGACAAACAAGCCGTGCTAGAACACCCAAAAGGAAATCTGGCTGAAAAGAGAAAAAAATAAGAGATTAAATATTAGCAATTGGCTAATGAAGGCAAATGAAAAAAGAGAATGCATGCATTTTGGCTCAACCATCATTATCCCCAATGTAAATGCAGACTAACAAGCCAAGCAAGAACATTCTAAAAGAAATCTGACTGAAAAGAGAAAAATAACAGCCAAAATATTAGCAAGTGGGTGATATAGGTAAATATAAAAAGAGAATTCAAGCATTCTGGAACAACCATCACTCATTAATGGATTAATGGCACCTTCATCTATGGTTCATACAGCAACTGACATTACAGGTAAAGACTCAACTTCATTTTGGATTGGGAAGATCACTCAGTAATTCTTGGATAGACCATAATTCGGGAAAAGGCATTTCAAAGTGCTTATCCACTTCCCTTACTTCCATAAATACCATCAACAAGACACACAAAGAAGAACCAAGTTTGACAACCTTTACCTAAAGCTGAACTCCACTGTCTAATTGCCTTCTACATGGTAAGCATACCTGTGTCTCTTTCACAGTCACCACGTCAGGTAACCTCTCAGTATATATGTACCAGTTTTTAAAGAACTTTGTCACTGTTTGACAAATGTGCAAAAAGATTCTTTAAAATGTTCATCCATTTTGGTTTCTGCGTGGCAGATTTAGTGCAGATCCACTTGGGGCAAACAAAGGGAGGCTAAAAGTGACATTTCCCATGATATCTTCAATAGGATTCTTTGCTCTTGTATACAGAAAAAAGCACAACTGAACAGAATTATCCCAAACTTGGCATGAAAGCAGACCGTTACTCAAATAATTGCCATTGCTTACTTTGGTGTAAATCTATTTAGTCATTTTCAACAAATGTGTGTTTTTTGTGCCTCAAAATGAGCTGAGATGTCAATCAAGACAGAGATTTCTGGAATATTTATCTGAGAATGTGCTTCGAACCCAGGTTTGCAGACTATTAACAGGCCCACATTTAAAAAATTGAAGGAATCTGATTGAATAGGGGAGCTTTTCCCCCATTGCCCATTTCGGGTGCACAAATCTAAACCTGCTTTAGTGGACCAAAAGCTCTATGAATGATGGATGTGATATGAAGAAACATGTGACGACTAGGGATACTGATACAAAATGTCATAAAGGGAAGTTTTTATTTCTGCATTAATTTTGTTTAAACCTAAAAATTTGTGAAGATGAAGTTCAGTTATTTAACAATGTAACACTTTCATTCTGTAAGAAAACTATTTGCAAAGTACTATATTTCTAAAACACAAAAAGTATTTTCAGTGCAATCCAATTAACATTGGGTAAAGGGCAAAAATTCTATGGAGGAGTGCAGTTAACCATTCAACTGCCCAGCCTACGAAGATTTGGAAAACATTTACAATGGTGTGGAGCTAATTTCCTATACTAACCTCAGTCCCTGTAATATTGGGATGGCATAAATCCTGGGTAAGGCGGTGGGGCTAACTTGCTTTTCTAACACTTGTTGTTTAAACATTTGGAAAAGTGCATAAATAGTGTATTTCTAATTCACTGTTTTAACTCTAGTCCTGGGAACATTGGAGAAAGGACAAAAGTCCTAGAGAGGCTAATTTACACAGTCCAATCTCATAAACATTAGTCAAAGGATGAAAATCAAATCATGTGGTGCTCATTTACTATTCTGATTCCAGTAACCTTGGGTAAAGTATTAAATTCACAGGATGGGCTCCAACTTGCTACACTAACTCTTATCCCACACATATTAGGGAAAGTGAATGAATCAGGGGTGTTAATTTACTAGTCTAACTCCATGCCCAGAAGGAGTTGGGAAAATGCAAACAATTTGAGGTACTGATTGCCTAATCTAACACCAGTCACAGAACATTTCTGTGAAAAGAAATACTTTGGGCCAAAGAAAACCCAGAAAAGTAGCATGAATACCAAAAGGAATCAGTATATCCTATATTTCACTACTAATTATCTGCCTCCAAACTGAAAACCTTACTGTAACTCTATATCATCACCCAGTTCCTGCAGCCTACAACTAACACTGTACATAACACAATAAAATTAAAACACATATGTATACTAGGCCTTCAAAGAAACAAACAAACCTAAATAAACCTGGAACCCCAAAAATGTCAAATATACCCAATATTATGAACATATATGCACACACTCCCCACTCAAACTCTTAATATAACACACAACCCACTAAGACTGAAACTGTACCAAAAAAAGAACATACAATTAATATGAATCGTTAGCAAAACATTTTGATTAACACATTACCTATTTTTTTCATTAATACAACCTAGGCACCCCAACACAATACACATCCCCAACTCAGCATATCAAACCCTGAAATGTAATAATGCAAACACAGTACTCATTCATTTCTCAAATATCACTAACAGACCTCAATATTTATAATGAATCCCAAAGCTTACAGTCAACATCCTGTAATATTAAATTAAATTGCTATCACCCTCAACCTCTAGTATAACCCACATCCTGTATGAATAAACATGTACCCCTAATACAAATGTATGCTAAATCACTACACTCCCAAATCCCTAAGCTATATGCATACTTTCAAATATCACAAAATTAAATACCATACAAATTACATTAAAAACACTATCCACCTATCCCCCAAGTATTACCTACAGTCTCTATAAAGAAACATGTACCCTACTAAACCACTATCCACCAAACCAATACGACAGAGCAGTGCTGTTTATGATAGCTGAATATTTATCTGATATGACCACACATTTTCAAATAGCATTAGAATATGGGAAAAATATTGAATCTTAGAAGATGCCAAACTGGATCACAGAACAAAGACACATTTTTGACACTGTATTACCAGGTAAATGCTGTTGTCTATATGCTCCCAAAAATGTATAAAGATTTATAAAATCCACCATTCCAACGAAACGTGTTAGACATAATATCATTTTTTCACCCAAAAACACAATCCATATATTAATTTTAACTGTTACTGGTCAACGCAACAACATCATAAGTCACAGACTTCAACAGTAAGTTGACAGAATCAAGATCTGATCTAATGTATGTGAATTAAGTGAATTATTAGTAAATATAAATTAATTATTAATTGGGGTGGATCATAGTCCAACTATGGTACAGAGAATACAGTGTTCACTTAGAGAAAATATGTAAAGCATTAGGAAATACCAAAACATTTGAAAAGTCAAATACACAACACAATAAAAACCACACTCTAATTCATAAAGAGAGAGAAAAATGAGACAAGCAAAATGAAACCCAAACAACACTTCATCAAAGAAGGGGAACGAGAGGTATACATTTTTAAAGATTTAGTGCCAAGAAAGAAAAGCACCTAATGTAAGTTAATGGATGCGGTAGACCTGGAGTAAGGTGCAATTTCAGGTCAACCTCGATGGCGCCTGGGTTTGGTACAGCAAGTGGACTGGTCCCAGTGAAAGTCTGTAAGTGAAAAAGTCACAAAGGTTTTTAAGCCCCAACGTAGAAATGGACTTTGTGGCATTTTCCAAGAAAAAAGTTGACATTTTGTTAAAGGTCCACCACAGAAAAGGGCTTTGCCACTTTTTAAAGAAGAAACGTCCTCCCTGAACGGGTTGTCACTGGAGCTGTAGCTGCTGCTGTGGAACCGAAGGCTAGGTACCTGAAGCAGGCCGGTCCTACAGGGCTCTGGAGCTGAAAATTCTGTAAGTCCCAACACAGAAAGGGACTCAGGGCCTGATATAGATATTGGCGGAAGGGTTACTCCGTCACAACAGTGACGGATACCCGTCAACAACAACTAATTATGGCATCATGGAATTTAGATTTTGGCGGATGGGATATCCGTCGCCATTGTGACGGAGTAACCCCTCTGCCAATACCTAAATCAGGTCATTAGGTTAGGAGTTACAGGGGCCTTTGAGTGGGGAGAAGTTGAAATGGAATCTGATGCTGTGGAATGTCTTTCAGATACTTTTTCTGGCAGGACCACCTGAAGTTGTGGTTGTGTGGAGAAGTTTTTCCATAGTTTTAAAACTTTCTTCTGGTGCCTAAACAATCGCAGGAGTACACTTCTAAGGTCCCCAGGACCTCAGAGGAGGCACGTAAAGACACTAAAAGCATCGGGCAGAGGACAACAGCTGGTTCTTGAACAGGTCCAGTTGTTCGTAAGCTAGGCAGTTCTGGAAAAGGCCTCTTGCAACTAATGAGTCCCTTAGCCATGCAGCAGGTTAGCTAACTGACTCTTGGAGTCCACTTCTTTGTCCTGTGTACAAATGTGTGCAGGTTCAGGGCCGTCAGGTCCCCTCACAGGTCTCAAGTGACAGGCACAATTCTTCTGCTCCTCCACAGGCTCAGAGAGTCATAAGGATGGTGCCCTAGGGTGCCACATTTATGCCTAGCACTAGCTAGGAGGTAGGGGTGGCTCCTGTCTCTTCCCTAACCAAATGAGTAAAGATTTTGCTGGGGCAACCCTATCTACTTTTGCAGCAGTGCTTGTTTGCAATAAAGTCTCACAGTACACCTTATCCCAAAAATTCAAAATGGGCAACCCGTGCCTTGTGCACAGCATGCATACCCACCCGGAGGTTTGGCAGGATAATGAGCAGTCCCCTCTTCTGTGGTCACTCAAAAACAGTTCTCGGGCAGCTTTTCTTCTTGGTATCTGTCTGACTTCCAAGTTGTATCTACTATTTATTTGTGACAGGGCAGGCCCCTTTGAAGTTAATTAGGTTCCTTGCCCCACTCCAACTGGTCTTCCTGCCAGGGTAAGAAATCAACCTTCCACACCTAGGCCATTGTCCCTTCTGTGGGAACATTTGCACTAACATGGCAATCTCAATCCAATAGAAGCAATGCTAATCTTCTTCCTTGAACCCACTGACATCCATGGAGACGATTCTATGCTGGTCAGCAATGCAACCAGGGAAAGCAGTATGGGTAAAGAGAGAGCAAAATAAAATCTTGATATCTTCACTCTATCTATTCTTACTGCTAGTCTCAAACTGCTCTGACACTGAACTGATAATCTAATACAAGAGTTAATTCATTTACTATGTCATCATTGAGATTCCAAGTTACTAATCCTATTATGACATCTGATATACTTGATGATAATCTCTATATTTCCAACTCTGTATAGGTGGTTGAAAATCTGATAGTTCCTAGAGCTCATATACAAATATTCCACAAATGTTGCAAGGAAATACCTGAACTACAACAGTTGTTTATATAATGAAAGCTACCCTCACTGACTTGTACATTAAGGCCCTCATTATAAACATGGCGTTGAAAACCGCTGTGTTCATGCTGGCGGTCTTCTCCGTGACCGCCAGCGCCCCCGGAACCACGCCAGCCATATAATGAACATTCCTCTGGCCGGCGGGCAGAAACATTGTTTTCGCCAGTCAGCCCAGAGGACTGCCTGGCCGGAACATTGATGGTGGCTCCACATGGAGACACCGCCAATGCCTCTGTGTGGCGGGTGCAGCTGCACCTGTTGTGCAGATCACTGTCTGTTATGCTGCTGCTTGATGACATCCAAAACTTACACTGTTTTGGACGCAACCAAAAGTAAGCCACAATCTTACCCATTCCCTTTGACTACTCAGTTAACAGATGCACAGGCAGGTAAAACTTAAGGTGTATGGGGATCCTGGGCCAAACCTATTTTGTGGATCCCTGTTCAGAATGGCTTCCAATGTATGATCCCAGATCAGCTCTTTGGTGCCCTCTTTGGCCTGGTCATTGACACTGCACAGGCAAACTCTTCTAAATTCTAAATGTGTACACAACTAATATTCAGGGATAGCGATGTGTGTCTACAATACTGAAACAAAACAGCAGATTATCACTAACTTCACAGCAAATAATCACCTCCACCTCCACATTCTCACATGTTAGATCCTGTTTTGACAGAGAATAAACTTAATTAAGGATGTTGCATCAAACAGAAATAGACCTTCTCTACAAAATTACTGCAATAGACTGTCACACATCATTCACATCAAAAAGTAATTGAATTTTAAAAAATCTGCCAAAGAAGTATTGCAAGGTCATCATGGAAATGATCTCTGTAGAACATGTTTGGCTCAATCAGGGCCTAACTGTAAGGCTGGGTCCATGGGCCATAGTCCACTTTGCCCATGCATTAAAAGTCTTCTATGCCCCCTGGTTTAAAGTATATCTGGGACAACCAATAGCATCACCAAGTGCCATTCATGCATGTGTGTAATGTGTAAGTGCAAGATTATAAAATAAACACACTAGTAACCGCATTCTTCATGTACAACTAAAGTAGGTATAAGGTACACACAAAACAATGGACACATCTCACAAAAAGAAGACAAAAAGCATTACAACCAACCACCCTTAAGGTTTGAATAAACAAATAACTAACTTGCATACAGTCAATACATGTCCAACATACATCATAGAGTGAAGTGCAAGTAAAATGAGGTTGACATTGCACAAGACAATCTGAAACGTATACCATTTGAAATACCACCCAAAGCAATGACTGATCCAGTTTGGATACATCCCAAATATCCATCCATGGAACAGTTCCCCTTGACCTGTGTAAGCCGTTCACTGATCCCAAACTCTAAATATACAAACCTAGTCATATCAATGAGGGTGAAAATAACACACATGTGATCTCACATCCCAATGTATCAAAGCACATCAATTAGGTGGTGCATGTGTTCGGCACCATGATGAATACCTGCCCAAAAAAGCCAATAACCAACACATACCATTTCAAATTGTGCATGTACATAAGAAAGTACACTATAAACATGTGTAAATGGATATGATGGTCGGTGGGGGGTGCATATGGGTGTGATGTTGGCTGTGTTGGCTGTGGATGTAGTGGGGTGGGGTGTGTCCATGTGCGTGTGCTGCCATCTTTGCTGTGTGGTGATGTGATGGGGAGTGATGTGAGTACATGGGTGTGAGGGTTGTGGATGTGATGGCAGTGCAGGTGACTGTGGGTATGTTGGTGGGTGCTGTGTCTGTATGTGTGCCTTTTTGTGTTTGTGCTCATGTGTGAATGTTCTGCTTTGGTCTGTATGAGTGGTGTGTGTAAATATCTGCCCATGCTTTGGATAGATGTGAGAATAGGGTATTTGTATGGGGAAGGGGCCAGGTGAGGAAAACAAGGTTCAGGGGAGTGGGAGGCTGCGCTGAGGGAGGAGGTCAGGGTCTGAAAAGATCTCTGTGGGCCAGACATTGCATTGTGAATGCCTTCCAGGTAGGCCACCATCTACTGCAGATGGCTGCTGTGCCCCTGGGTGCCATTTAGAATAGACGTCTGACCCACAGAGATGTTTATCAGGAGGTCAATAGTCTCCGCACTCTTTGCAGAAAGGGGGAAGGGACAGAGGCTGAGGTGCCTCTTAGAGGAGCGAGCCAGGCCAACTGGGTGGGGAGCAACAGGAAGGGTGGAGTTGGAACTGGGGGTGGTGCTTAAGGATGAAATAGGAACAGATCCTGTTGGGTCCGCCATCACTCAGGAGTGTCCACTGGAGGATGACTCAGGAGATGATAATAACAGAGCTAGCACTTGCCACACCCTCTTGCCCACAGGATCCCTCTGGGTCAGTAGAGTCATAACCGGAAGCACTGTGTCCAGCTGCTTCCCCAACGATGTGGGCCCTGTCTGCTTCACTTGCCTGGGATGATTCTTAAATGACACATAAAAAGGTTGATTGCATCCGCGTGAACACACCTGACCATCAGATTGAAACACAAAACATTACAGTAGGGCACAGATCACGCCAGCTTCATGGTTCACTACATGGGCTTCAACATTGGCATGAGCACGTGCATGCATACTACATTAGCTGAAAACAGTTGTTCACAATGATGTAATACCCCCAAAAAGTTCCTATGCCATGAATTAACTTGTATACCCTCCATCCTCATGTTTATACTAGGACAGTTGATCACAATGTATTCTTTGGTCCTTGTGGCATACCATACTGAACTGATGTCCCAAATTATGATGTCTACCAAAATTACATTTCCACAGTGTCCACAGGAGCCCCTGAATTCAGCAATGCTTATTTACCTGAAACAACATTATGATGTGATGATGGGCAAATCATTCAGCAATGTAGCTGCGGTAAGGACCGTACAGAAATCATGTCACATGCAAAAGCTCAGCTCGCACTGCTGTTATTTTTTCCTTGATACTTCTGCATATGTCCATTGTCAGGATAGTAAAATGAAAGGTGTACTGAGGTAGCTCTGCTACATGTCACATATAGCATAGAAAAGTAGGCTGGAGAGATTCAGGGCCAAAGTATTAGGAGATATGCTACTAATGCATACATCATAATAGTCAATTTAGCCCTATGAACATCCACAATCCTTCTTAGCACTAATGAGAACACTATTCTTAGATTGCATTCTCAAAAGCCAATACACCTTTGAAGTTTGTTGTATGTTAGTGAATATCTATGGCATGAAGAGGTGAACACACTTCAGTCCTAGTGGGATGGCACATCAAAGTGCCATTTAGTATTGGATCAGGCCATGATTCCTTTGTCATGCGAAACAGCACTGTACCCCAGTTGATGTCACAACTACTACCAGATGGCCTGCCTTGTTGGTAAGTATGATCTGTTCTAACTTTGTGTGGGTAATGTCAGGTAGTACAATCAGCAACTGTGTAACTTATTTTTGCACTTATATTCGTCTTCCTTGTAGGAAACTCAGCCTATCCCAACCAGCCATGGTTGTTGGCCACACTGAGGAATCCAACAATGCCAGGAAAAGCTCACTTCAATGAGGCGCAAGGAAGGGCAAGGCAAGAAGGTGGGTGGGCTTTTGGGTTCCTGAAGGTCAGATTTAGATGAATGGACAAAACTGGAGGATCCCTCCTCTACTCACACAGGAAGGTGTATCAGATCACCGTGGCTTGATGCATGCTCCACAATCTAGCCCTGCGACGGAACATCCCTTATATCGCAGAGAATGGAGACCCTGAAGTGCCACCGGCTGAGGGTCATGGAATGCCAAATGATGATGATAGTGGTGAAGAGGAAGGAGCTGACTTGATCAGGATCTCATCAACAACTTCTTCTCATGAATCACGTCATAACTCTGACTGTTACTGCAACTCTTGTTGTGATGATGATAGGAGTATGTCAGGGAAAATAACATGGAGGGCAGCTCTGGGTAATCGAGGTGAAAGGTTCTTGTTAAACAAGGTTATGACACATAGGCCCTCATTCTGACTTGGCGCCGCCTGCCAAAATCTGGCCGCTGAAAGACCGCGGCGGCCATTCTGGCTTTCCCGCTGGGCCGGCGGGCGACCGCCAAACGAGCACCCGCCAGCCCAGCGGGAAAGGCCCTGCAACAAGGAAGCCGGCTCCGAATGGAGCCGGCGGAGTTGCAGGGGTGCGACCGGTGCAGTTGCAGCTGTCGCGATTTTCACTGTCTGCAATGCAGACAGTGAAAATCTTTACTGGGGCCCTGTTAGGGGGCCCCTGCACTGCCCATGCCATTGGCATGGGCAGTGCAGGGGCCCCCAGGGGCCCCACAACACCCGTTCCTACCATCCTGTTCCTGGCGGTAAAAACTGCCAGGAACAGGATGGCGGGAAGGGGGTCGGAATCTCCATGGCGGCGCTGCTTGCAGCGCCGCCATGGAGATTCAGCCCATGCAGGGGAAATCCGGCGGGAAACCGCCGGATTCCCTTTTCTGACTGCGGCTTTACCGCCGCGGTCAGAATGGGCTGGGAAGCACCGGCAGCCTGTTGGCGGTGCTTCAGGGTCGGAATGACCCCCATAGTCATTTTGTTTGTGTTGCTTTGTTCTGCTCAGATTTTTCTCATGGACTGTGTTCTCCAGGAGTTGACTATGTGAATTGTCGTATATGTATATAGCTATGTGTCTTTTTTTTCTGGTTTAGGTACCTTCGCAATGACATCCTCAGTTGGACCTATCAGAATGTGACATTTGTGGGTATATGATGCTGTCAGAAGTACAATGGGGACCTGGGCTATTCTTGGGTATGACAGGCACAGACTTTGAGTGTATAAATATAGTACCAAGACAGCTTGCACAGTGATAGGATGGAAGTTATGAGGACTCCATTGGACTTGTTCCTTGTCATGTGGTGGCCCAAATGCAAAATGTGTACCATCATGTGCTCCAACAAAATGTTGTTGTGGAGCCAAATCGTGCTATTCCGCCTTCAGATTGGCTAAATCCTCACTGCGTGTAATCTGTATGTAGCTGTTGATGTGCCTCCTCATTGTAGGGTAAAGTGCTTGTGACACAGCAGAGATACTTGTTGGTGACATTCCACCAGATACCAGAAAAATGGATTGGAGTGATCCTGTGATCAGAAAATCTGATACCGCCACGTCTTTGTCTATTGATGCTGGATTCCCTTTGTGGGCTAGGAGAGATCGCTCCAGCTGATGACATAGACCAATTTTATTTTGCCTATACAATAGGAAATTGTCAGATGTATCCCTCCTTCCACGTTGTTAAGGTCTGTAAATACAAATGTGACCACTGGCACAAATTATTAGTGTCATATATGATTTGCTATGTTTCTGACATAATGCCAGGCTATTGTTGATGCTATATATGAGAACACAATTGTATGTATGTTTTGGTGAGACATGCTTGTGATCCTGAGCTAAACGTTGTGTACATCCAATATATCCATGCTTACACAAGTAGATATTTATGCCACTGTTAAGTTCATATGGAAGTACATAAATACATTGCAAGATGTGAGATATACTGCAGCAGGCAATGAGTTTCAGACTAGTGGATTTATTTAGGTGAACAGGGAGAAAAGAACACTGTGAAAAACAAACAGGAAAAGTGAAAATTGAAGAAGTAAGTCATGGTGAATGAAACCATAGTTGTAGATGCATAATTGTTTGGAGTCCAATTTCCAAAATACTACTGCCATCAGAAAGGTAGACTTGGCCAGAAATAGTCCACAGAGTGAAAGTGTTACACACACTGGAAGAAATTAGGTTCAAGGTTTCTTGCTGGTGGTGGTGGACGTCTCGCCATCTGCACCCTTTGGTAATTTGTGTGACGTCCCCACTTGCCAGTGCGGGGAAGATCCACAGCTGCAGGGACAGGGGTGTCTGCAGTTGTGTCTTCCTCTGGCAAGGACTCCTTTCCTGTGGCTGCAGCAGATGCTGATTGCCCAGATGTAGTTGAACCACAGGAAGAGACAGATGGTGCTGGTAAAGCCCTGCACAGGTGTGTGTGAATGTTCTGCAGCACCCCAATTAGGGAGCCCATGTTATAGTTGTGGGCCTCCATTGGACTTGTTCCTTGTCATGTGGTGGCCCAAATGCAAAATGTGTACCATCATGTGCTCCAACAAAATGTTGTTGTGGAGCCAAATCGTGCTATTCCGCCTTCAGATTGGCTAAATCCTCACTGCGTGTAATCTGTATGTAGCTGTTGATGTGCCTCCTCATTGTAGGGTAAAGTGCTTGTGACACAGCAGAGATACTTGTTGGTGACATTCCACCAGATACCAGAAAAATGGATTGGAGTGATCCTGTGATCAGAAAATCTGATACCGCCACGTCTTTGTCTATTGATGCTGGATTCCCTTTGTGGGCTAGGAGAGATCGCTCCAGCTGATGACATAGACCAATTTTATTTTGCCTATACAATAGGAAATTGTCAGATGTATCCCTCCTTCCACGTTGTTAAGGTCTGTAAATACAAATCCTGATGGTGTATGTCCCTCTGCAGCTGCTTCATCTCCTGGATTTCAGTGAGGCCAATCATGTCTTGGGACTCATGATAAGCTCCCAAGACTTGGTCGATGCTGTTCTGGGTGTGAGTGGTTGTTCTGGGTGTGAGTGGTCCTAGTGGCTTCACTCTGCCGGGCCACAGTTACCCTCTGATGACCCCTACCACCACGAGCCTGTGCCCTTGGCTCAGGGCGCCCACTCCCACTGGCTCCTGGCTCCTCTGTAACTGGGGTGATGATTAACACATCAGGATTCAGCACAGGGGCACACAATGGTCATTACTGTACTAGGTACACAGGCTGTGGTGAATTATGTTGGCTGAGGTGTTGTAGCTGGGTTGGGAGGTGCTGTTGTGGGCCCAGTGACACTCACTGTTGCTGTCTTCCCAGGCTCACCAGATGGACCAGCACCGTCATACTCATCCAGATCACCAGGAATGTTGTCATTCCTGAAGGTTTAGTCCTGGGGTGGAGTGGGTGTCTCTTCTGTGTCCAAGCTCTGGTCAGATGCTCTGTCTGCTGAACTGGTTGCGAAATAAAGAACATTGTTGTTGGTGGAAGTGTGGTATTGACATCCTAATCTTTTGTAACTCAGTAAGTAGAAACCTAGAAAAAGACAAAATAGGTAGCGATTACTATTGTGATATATTTCAGTGGTATTAAACTTGTTGACAAGTCCTTTGTAGACGTTAAGTACATATACTTGAATTAAGAAGCTCATTAGATGTCCTGAGATTTTGGTTTTTGGATTAAGGGATAAACATGACATCTCCCAAACACTCAAGAAAACACAGTGGAGAGTTAACGTGTTCATGTGAGCAGTGCAGAGTCAATGGGTCATTGCAACTGCTAATCTGGTTAGTTAACTTCATGTTTTGCAAATATTTGGGTCACACGCTTGGTATGGTGTCACTAATTCCATCAAGTGTTTCAGTTGAGGAGCCCAGGACAACATAAAGCAAAGTAGGCAGAAAAGTCTCTGAGTAAAGCATTGTATGTAGATTGCTCACTCCATGAGAAACATCAGTTGTGATATATCAGACAAGTGAGAATGGGCAAAATCACAATTTTGTTTTATTTTGAGTGGCAGAAACAGGACCTCATGGTAGTTGTAGTAATTTCAATCTCTATTTGCCAACACTTATAAAAGGGTTAGTGTAACATACCTATTCACAAAATGCAGTTAGAATGGACTATATATTTACAGATTGTGGATCATGAAATTATATTTTTGTAGGACTTTACTTACAGCCACCATTACAACATGTGGCATCTGATGGAGATTGATATGTTATCTTATACGCAGCAATACACATTGACACAGAAAAGTCAACATCTCTGATACTTTGGGGATTGCATTTTAGGCACCTTGGTAGAAAACACAATGGTAAAAGCTGAATTGGGAACAAATAGAACATCGAGGTATTGTGACAGTTAGTAAGATGTAACTCATCAGACTTTACTTCCCAAGGTATTCCTGTCAAGCATTCAGGATGTAGGATCTGCAAGACCTTCCCCTCCCATGGAAACCATTTGATTGGGGTGCTGGGAGGACCACCACCATGGCTATTGGCCTCCAGGTGTTGCTTGGAGGCCAGAGAATGCACCTTCTCCCTCAGGTCATTCCACCTTATCCTAATTTCCTCCTGTGTGTGCAAAGTGGTCACTACAGCATTCCCTCTATCTACTATTCTGTACCACATGCCCCTTTTCCGACTAATAGTGGTGTGTTGGACTTGGGATCCAAACAATTATGGCTCAACTCTTATAATTTCATCCACCATGACTGCCAACTCTGCTTCTGAAAAATGTGGATTTTTTGGCTGTGGCATATCCACAAATTCAAGTCAGTGACAGTGCAACAAAAAATACACAAAGGGATGATAAGAAAATGTTCTGGCACAGTGTGTGGAGATTGGTAAAAGGGATGGAGAAAATAAGGCCTGCCTTCTCTTACCAAAATGTTGTGTCCGAATTGCTGTGCTGCAGTGGCTTGGCAAAGAATCATGATCTGGAATGGGGTGTGTTTTATAGTGGGAGTTGCAGGTGTGTCCACCTAGCCAATGGACATGAGGTGTGTTGTATTTATATCCATTTATATCCATCCAATGGCCACTGTTTTGATGCTTTGCTGAGCACACAGCGCATTTGCCTATCGCCGTCGGGGAACTGCCACAAGGGGTCCACCCATGCCACTGTGTTTTCATAATCTGCTGGGCGGGAACCCTAGGCTCTGACGGTGACATAGTATTAATAGCCAGCATTGCAGTGAGCTGCTTCACAGGTGGAACACACTCTATCGATGTGGTTGGAGGTGCAGGTGGCATGCATTGTAATAGGGCTGGCGAAAGACCACTGAAGTACTTGAGACACCTGCCGCAGCGGGATGGCGGTACGACCTCCAAACTCAAATCTTTGATCATAAATATTATCCAGAATACTTCTTTGTACCCAGCAGATACTCTTGGAATAGTGCATTTGGAAATCCTGTCAACAAAAGCCAAATGAATCAACTAAGTATCTTAAATGCCTAAAAAAGAACGATCTGAAACATGAGGAAAGTATATTCATCAATCTAAGTGGACGGGGGCGTGGCCTGGCCAGCAGACATGGTGGACATGTGAATGCTCCGCTAAGGCCCGATAAATATCCTGTTCGTATTGCCTCATCTGGGGACCGGGAACAAGCCCCAAACGCTGACGTGAAGAGGGTAATCGCTAAGTGAGCCCCTTAGAGATGCAGAAAAACTGAGAGCAAGTCACGGGGAAATTGAGCCCACATAAAAGCCGGCCGCATTGGGCGAGAAAGTGGCTGGGCAAAACCACAGGCCTGGAAAGGAACGACCGGGCAGTGGACAGCTCGTTCTTCCCAGAAGACTTTGGGGGGAATGCCAGACGGAGGAGGGAGTGCTACTGGAGGCCCTGCAGTTGAGTTGCCTTGGAGAATCCTGGGGCCCTGACGTGACACACCGAGATATGGGGGCTGAAGCCTCGCTGATACCTGCAGGGGACAATGAGAGGCCCAGAGCAGGCAGGACCTATTGGGGCAGAGGCTGGACCTGGCCCGTCTGCATCTACTACAGGAAGCAAAATCATCAGGAGTGGCGCCCTCCCGGACGATGAACGGTCAGGCGCATTATAGCGGCGCTGTGAGGGGGCGTGTGCCCAGACAGAGATGGTGACCTTGAGTAAAGCATAAACGCGTGGAGCCCCTAAGGTAAGAAGAGACCGACCTAGGGAGGCATGCTGATCAGGGCCCCAAGGACGCCAAGGCACCACTGAGAACCGCTGGGACAATGAAGCTGTCCCTCTGGGGGCAGTAGGCAGAGTGACTTACTTTGGTGGCAAGAGGCCATGTCTGCTTTCCACCCCCCTGTGCGATATCCCAGAGGGGAGCGGGCAAGACATCAGGGATGAGAACTGGTGACGATTGTGTGCACTGCAGCTCTGGACTCCCTGTTGGGTAGCCCTGGCCTGGTGGGGGAAGAGAGTGACTTTAATAAGGCTACTGGGGCCCTTTGATACTGTACCTCTGTGCAACAAATGACTACCAAAAGCCAGAACAGAGCTAAGCCACAGATGTGGTGCCGTCCGAGTGACATGGCCCAAACAGACATGGCGAGCCCCTTCCCAAGCTCCTTACAGGCCACACTAGACAAGGTACTGGGTGCCATTCAGGAATCCAAAACAACGCTTCAGCGTGAGATAGGCCAGGTGTCCGCTGAACTTGGCTTGCTGAGAGCTGACCGCCTGAAACTAGTGGACAGAGTCCGGAGCACTGAAACCACGCTCATGGACCTGGCTGCAGCCCACCAGGAGATAAAAGCCAACATCTTACAGTTGACCGAATGTATCCACCGGTTGGAGCGAAGGGCAGATGATGCAGGTCGGAATCAGAGGAATAACGTATGGGTCATTGGTCTCCTGGAGGGTGTCGAGGGAGTCGACGGTGGAGGAGGACAGAGGTGGCCGCAGAGCAGCTTACCCACTTATTCGCACTGGAGAGGACACATCGGATGTCGTTAAGACTGCTCGCCCCTGGCCGACCCCTATGTGCGGTAGTCACTAAGTTGTTGCATTACAGGGACAGAGTTATACTGCTGCCAAGGGACCAGAGAAGCTGGGCCTTTCAGAGTGGAAAATGGGTCAGTAGCCCTCTTCCCATATTTCACGGCAGAGGAGCAGGCCAGATGGGCCTCCTATGCAGTCGTGAAGCGTGTGCTACGTGACGAGGGCATCTAGTACCTGCTTCTGTTCTAGGCCAGGCTGCAGGTGATAATTCCGAACACCAGAGGAGGCGTGGACATGGCTGGAGGCACACAAAATGGGTGGTGATGCTCACAATAAAATGAAGAAGACAACACAGCGGGGCGCAGGAGAATGAGGAAACAGCAAAATCGGTTCCGATCTGGACCCGGACTGACTCTGGCACAGAATGCAATGGACAGAAGGGCAGCCCTGAAAGCAGTGACATCATTACGGAACACAGACCAGGCTGGCGACACTAGTGGAGGAGACTCGGACCTGCATACACACTCCGTGGACTCGGACTCGCTCCATGTCGATGAGACCCCAAGAGTGCCTCCCCCCCCCCCCAAACTGCAGACGACCTGAGATGATTTGGGCTGCATGTCACTGGCCTCACAATGAGGGTTTCTGATAGAACTTGGGGCCACAACAGCCACAGACACCCCCAGATTCTCAACCACTACTCCAGCTATGGAGAGAATACTGTATGACTTGATTCCACTGTTATGTTTACTTTTCATAAACTGGGCAGCCAATGGTTGTGATATTGCCCTGGTGACTTGGGGTTGGGGATTGTTGTTGAATGATTGAGCTGTGCGAAGGAGGTTAAATATTGCTGATTTGATACATACCCTGTTGGTTAAGGGGCTAAGAAGGGGAGACGATGGGCTGCTATTATTGGGGAGGATGGGTGCCCCTCCCTGATCCAGATTTCCCACGATGGCAGACTACAAGCTTGTAACATGGAATATCCGAGGAATGGGGCCTATCACTAGGTGCCACAAGATCCTGGCATATTTAAAAAGAAGGGGGGTGCTCATAGCATTACTTCAAGAAAACTCAAATTACTCCACAAGAGATGGAGAGGACAGTTATTTGCCACCACATACTCGGCATTGACATGGGGCAGATTGATATGGATGAGGGCCGGGTTCCCGTTTGACATCCCATTTGTCACATTGGGCTGTGTGTATGCCCCCAACCAGGAGCATGTTCTGTTTATGCAGACCCGTCTCTCAGGGGGACAGCTATTAGTTGGGGGGTACTTTAACTGTCTTCTGGACACTGAGATAGACGCTCTCTTCCCCCATTGCCTAGGGCAGCAGCACATGAACGAGTGGGTAACACACTAGGGTTTGGAGGTCGTCTGGTGGGCTCAGCACCCGCATGACAAAGACTACTCGGGCATTCATCATCTGCATACCAGAATTGACTGGGTGGTATGCACTGGAACCCTTAGCCCGAGGTTGTACATTCCGAATACTTAGGGCAAATATTGTCAGACCACAGCCTGTTGCTGCTTACCTGGCGCTGCGCCAGAGTTAGGCCCCCCATTCTGACATGGAGACTCCAGCCAATAGCACTAGAGGCTTATAGAGACGCTCTTAGGTCCCAGTTACTGGAACACATTAGCATTACCAATAGATCTACTACAACCCAGCACACAGAGTGGGAGACCTTCAAAGTAGCAACATGGGGACACTGTCTGGGACAGTCGGTAGGGATCAGACAATCCCTTGCGCTCAAACTAAACCGACTAAAGAAGGAAATACATGATGGAGACAATGAACAAGGCTCAGATCAGGAGGCATGACAACGACTCCTTAAAGCAAAAGAAACATATAATCAGACTCCGGAAAGGTTGAGCTGTCACAACTATCAGAAGTACTGTGCATCGTTGCATGCAGAGGAGGGTAAATCTGGCAGAATGTTAGAATGGCTGGGACGCCCTGGAAGAGAGTGCACCCCGATCACGATCATCCGTGGGGCAGATGGGGGACATATGCACTCCCAGTCAGACATAAACAAGGCATTCAAAACATACGAGGGCCCTCATTACAACCCTCGCAGTCGGTGATAAAGTGGCGGTAATACTACTAACAGGCCGGCGGTAATAACTCTGAAATTATGACCACGGCGGAAACCGCTCAGACAGACAGCCTCTTTAACTCACCGACCGCCAGGGTGAAATCAACAGGCACCATGGCGGTAACCGCCTACAGCCAGGTGGAAGACAATTTCCGCCCACTGTATTATGGGACACCAATCCGACACCTTTTCTGGGGCGGTACCAACAACATCAAAAGCCTGGTGGAAACACTGCACAGAAGGGAAACGACTAACCTCTGGAGACTCAAGGAAGAACCATGCCACCATGGAGCCCGAGTTGCATGTTTTCCCCATCCTCTTCGACGTGCTGCTCCACTACGAACACCAACGCCGGCGAAGATGACCACAGTGAGTACTGCCGCCTAGCACACAGGGGAGGGGGGAGGAAAAAGAGAGTGTCACACATACACGCAACACACAACACCCCCACCCCCAACACCATACACACAAGCAGATGCACTAACATAACATATTACCCTGTACTCCTCAGGAATAATGCAAGGACAACTACAATAGAGTAAAAAGAGTGTAATAAGATAAATATAGTAGTAATGCATGCATCCAAATAAAAAAGTATATACATATTCACAAATCAAGGGACACTGCCTAGTTCTCAATGTCTGTGGGCCACAGGCTCACATCACAAAGTCCAAGGCCCCACCTCACTCCAGCAACAACACAGACAGAACACTGCAGGGGCATCAGGTCGGAGAAAGCCAGGCACCTCAGGGGGACGGTGTGAGAAAGTAGCCTCTTTCTGGCCTTGTACCCCCACTTTTGGCCTGTTTGTGAGTATATGTCACAGTGTTTTCGCTGTCTCACTGGGATCCTGCTAGCCAGGGCCCAGTGCTAATAATGAAAACCCTATGTTGTCAGTATGTTTGTTATGTGTCACTGGGACCCTGCTAGCCAGGACCCCAGTGCTCATAAGTTTGTGGCCTATATGTATGTGTTCCCTGTGTGATGTCTAACTGTCTCACTGAGGCTCTGCTAACCAGAACCTCAGTGGTTATGCTCTCTCTGCTTTCCAAATTGTCACTAACAGGCTAGTGACCAATTTCACCAATTCACACTGGCATACTGGTACACCCATATAATTCCCTAGTATATGGTACTGAGGTACCCAGGGTATTGGGGTTCCAGGAGATCCCTATGGGCTGCAGCATTTCTTTTGCCACCCATAGGGAGATCTGACAATTCTTACACAGGCCTGCCAGTGCAGCCTGAGTGAAATATTATTTCACAGCCATTTACCACTGCACTTAAGTAACTTATAAGTCACCTATATGGCTAACCTTCACCTGGTGAAGATTGGGTGCAAAGTTACTTAGTGTGTGGGCACCCTGGCACTAGCCAAGGTGCCCCCACATTGTTCAGGGCAAATTCCCCGGACTTTGTGAGTGCGGGGACACCATTACACGTGTGCACTTTACATAGGTCGCTACCTATGTATAGCGTCACAATGGTAACTCCGAACATGGCCATGTAACATGTCTAAGATCATGGAATTGTTACCGAGACAATTCCATGATCCCCCGGGTCTCTAGCACAGAACCCGGGTACTGCCAAACTGCCTTTCTGGGGTTTCCACTGCAGCTGCTGCTGCTGCCAATCCCTCAGACAGGTTTCTGCCCCCCTGGGGTCCAGGCAGCCCTGGCCCAGGAAGGCAGAACAAAGGATTTCCTCCGAGAGAGGGTGTAACACCCTCTCCCTTTGGATATAGGTGTGAAGGCTGGGGAGGAGTAGCCTCCCCCAGCCTCTGGAAATGCTTTGATGGGCACAGAGTGACCACTCCCCTGACCTGCACCTCCCAGGGGAGGTGCCCAGAGCTCCTCCAGTGTGCCCCAGACCTCTGCCAACTTGGATTCAGAGGTGTCGCTGGCTCACTGGACTGCTCTGAGTGGCCAGTGCCAGCAGGTGACGTCAGAGACTCCTTGTGATAGGCTCTTACCTCTGTTAGTAGCCTATCCTCCTTCCTAGGTAGCCAAACCTCCTTTTCTGGCTATTTAGGGTCTCTGCTTTGGGAAATTCTTCAGATACCGAATGCAAGAGCTCACCAGAGTTCCTCTGCATCTCCCTTTTCACCTTCTGCCAAAGGATCGACTGCTGACTGCTCAGGACGCCTGCAAAACCGCAACAAAGTAGCAAAGACGACTACTGCAACCTTGTATCGCTTCATCCTGCCAGCTTTCTCAACTGTTTCCTGGTGGTGCATGCTCTGGGGGTAGCCTGCCTCCTTTCTGCACCAGGACCTCTGAAAAAATCTCCCGTGGGTCGATGGAATCTTCCCCCTGCAACCGCAGGCAACAAAAGACTGCATCACCGGTCCTCTGGGTCCCCTCTCAGCATGACAAGCCTGGTCCCTGGAACTCAGCAACTCTGTCCAAGTGACTCCCACAGTCCAGTGACTCTTCAGTCCAAGTTTGGTGGAGGTAAGTCCTTGCCTCCCTACGCTAGACTGCATTGCTTGGTTCCGCATGTTTGCAGCTGCTCCGGCTCCTGTGCACTCTTCCAGGATTTCCTTCATGGACAGCCAAGCCTGGGTCCCTGACACTCTAACCTGCAGTGCACAACCTTCTGAGTAGTCCTCTGGCCTCGTGGGACTCCCTTTTGTGACTTCGGGTGGACTCTGGTTCACTCCTCTTCTAAGTGCCTTATCCGGTACTTCTCTGGGTGCTGCCTGCTTCTGTGAGGGCTCCTTGACTTGCTGGGTGCCCCCTCTGTCTCCTCATCCAAATGGCGACATCCTGGTCCCTCCTGGGCCACAGTAGCATCCAAAAACCCTAACCGCGACCCTTGCAGCTAGCAAGGCTTGTTTGTGGTATTTCTACGTGGGAACACCTCTGCAAGCTTCTTCACGGCGTGGGACATCCATCCTCCAAAGGGGAAGTTCCTAGTCCTCTTTTTTCTTGCAAAACACCAAGCTTCTTCCATCCGGTGGCAGCTTCCTTGCACCTTCAGCTGGCATTTCCTGGGCTCCTGCCCACTCTCGACACTGTCGCGACTCTTGGTCTTGGTCCCCTTGTCTTACAGCTACTCAGGTCTGGAAATCCACTGTTGTTGCATTGCTGGTGTTGGTTTTCCTTGCAGAATCCCCCTATCACAACTTCTGTGCTCTCTGGGTATTGTACGTGGACTTTACACCTACCTTTCAGGGTCTTGGGGTGGGCTATTTTTCTAACCCTCACTGTTTTCTTACAGTCCCAGCGACCCTCTACAAGCTCACATAGGTTTGGGGTCCATTCGTGGTTCGCATTCCACTTTTGGAGTATATGGTTTGTGTTGCCCCTATACCTATGTGATCCTATTGCAATCTATTGTAACTTTACACTGCTTGCATTACTTCCTTTTGCTATTACTGCATAATTTTGGTATTGTGTACATATATCTTGTGTATATTTGGCATCCTCATACTGAGGGTACTCACTGAGATACTTTTGGCATATTGTCATAAAAATAAAGTACCTTTATTTTTAGTATATCTGTGTATTGTGTTTTCTTATGATATTGTGCATATGACACCAGTGGTATAGTAGGAGCTTAACATGTCTCCTAGTTCAGCCTAGGCTGCTTTGCCATAGCTGCCTTATATCAGCCTTAGCTGCTAGAAACACCTCTTCTACACTAATAAGGGATACCTGGACCTGGCACAAGGTGTAAGTACCTCTGGTATCCACTACAAGCCAGGCCAGCCTCCTACAGATGGAGAATGGGGGGGCACCTCAGCTGGAAGATGGTACAACGTCACTGGTCGTGGAGGGGGCAACATGCCCTGTGCTCGGTCCTGGGGAGTGCAAGGCCACAGTCTTTCAAGTGGGTGACTTGCCCAATGACTTGTCCTGGGGAGTGCAAGACCACAGTCTCTCAAGTGGGTGACTTGCCCAGTGACTTGTCCTGGGGAGTGCAAGGCCACAGTCTCTCAAGTGGGTGACTTGCCCACTCTTTCTGGAGGGGGTATTGTGCCCAGTGAGCTTTATCCTGGAGAGGATGGGGTGAGTGGATGTCTTTGCCACTGGTTCTGGTAGGGGGCATTGTGCCCTTTGAGCTGCATCCTGGAGAGGATGGGGTGAGTGGATGTCTTCTCCACTGGTTTTGGAGGGGGGCATCATGTCCAGTGAGCTTCATCCTGGAGAGGATGGGGTGAGTGGATGGCTTCTCCACTGGTTGTGGAGGGGGCATCTTGCCCTATGATGCAGATTTTGGGGAGTGCCAGGTCACAGTCTCTCAGCTGGTTGATTTGTAGGGGCCAGGCTGCACAACAAGTCATGAACACAGGAGGTGACGGCTGCTCAGTGGTGCCAGTGGTGGTGCTGCTGGTGGAGCTGGCTGTGGTGGGGGAGGCTCCAGCCCATCTCCTGGCAGCCTCGGACGGCTGCTGCTGCTGGTGGCGGTGCTGGCAGTGGTGGGGGGAGGCTCCATCCCATCCCCTGCAGCCTTGGATGGCTGCACCACCATGGTTGGTGGCGGGGGCTCCGACTGAGTCCCATCACCAGGCCCCTTGTCTCTACTGCCTGCTGTTACAGGCCCCTTGCCCTTCCCTCCAGCAGCTGGGGCTCCCTCCTTGCCCTTTTTTCCTACAGCTGGGGCTGGCTCCTTGTCCTTCCTTCCAGCATCTGGGGCTGGCTCCATGCCCTTCCTTCCAGCAGCTAGGGCTGGCTCCTTGCCCTTCCTTCCTGCGGCTGGGGATGGCTCCTTTCCCTTTCTTCCTGCAGCTGGGGCTGCCTCCTTGCCCTTCCTTGAAGTACTCAGGGCAGGCACCCTTTCCATCTGGCTGGCTGGTGGCCGGGATCCTTTCCCACCTGGAGTTGCTGGGGACACTACTGTGCCCGTGGACTTTGTGGCTGACGTGCTTGCCTGGGTTTTGACCACCCTGACGTGAGGGACGTGGGGGGAGGGCTAGGAAAGAGGTCAATGTTGGTGAGGAAAAGCTTCTTAGAGACATTGGGGGGGAAGAGGGAGATAGTTTGGGAGTGGAGGAAGAGGGAGTGGTGGTAGAAGGTGTCAGTCTGCTGTGTTTGGGTGCAGGTGCATGGGCTGGATGCTGTTGTAAGGTGGATGGCTGTTGGGTGACGGAGAGCTTGCAATTGTGTACTTTGGGAGGAGGGGGAACAGACACAGTGGGAGATGACCCAGGGGACGTGTGCATGGATGTGGGGGTGGTGACTGCCAGTGAGGGGTGTGTATTGATAGGTGTGCTGGTGATGGTGGTAATGGATGAGGATGTAGTGCATGCAGGTGTGAGTGGAGACACAACTGGGAGGGATGTGGACGACGATGAGGAGAGTGCCACAGTGGAGGCAGTGGATGTTATGTGTGCTTCTGGATGGTGTGTGTGCCTGTGGGATGAAGTGTGGTGCTTGTGTTATGTCCACTCTTGTGTGTTATCCTGGGTGCCTGCTCGTCTGCCTGGGTGCTTTGGATAGGTTGGTGTTGAGGGGAATGGGATTGGGAAGAGGAAGTTGGAGGGTGGAAACGGGGACAATGGCTTGTAGGAAGGTAGCCTCTTTCTAGCCTTTTTGCCTTGTGTGTGAGTATATGTCAGGGTGTTTTTACTGCTAGCCAGGACACCAGTGCTCATAGTAAAAACCCTATTTGTCAATGCGTTTTATATGTCTCACTGGGACCCTGCTAGCTAGGTCCCCAGTGCTCATAGGTTGTGGCCTGACTGTGTTCCCTGTGTGGTGCCTAACTGTGTCACTGAGGCTCTGCTAACCAGAACCTCAGTGCTTATGCTCTCCCTGCTTTTAAAATTGTCACTGCAGGCTAGTGACCATTTTTTCCAATTCTGATTGGCACACTGGAACACCCTTATAATTCCCTAGTATATGGTACCTAGCTACCCAGGGTATTGGGGTTCCAGGAGATCGCTAGGGGCTGCAGCATTTCTTTGGCCACCCATATGGAGCTCAGACAGTTCTTAAACAGGACTGCCCCTGCAGCCTGAGTGAAATAACGTCCACATTATTTCACAGCCATTTTACACTGCACTTAAGTAACTTATAAGTCACCTATATGTCTAACCCTCACTTAGTGAAGGTTAGGTGCAAAGTTACTAAGTGTGAGGGCACCCTGGCACTAGCCAAGGAGCCCCCACATTGTTCAGGGCAATTTCCCCGGACTTTGTGAGTGCGGGGACACCATTACACACGTGCACTACATATAGGTCAATACCTATATGTAGCTTCACAATGGTAACTCCGAATATGGCCATGTAACATGTCTAAGATCATGGAATTGTCCCCCCATGCCAAATCTGGCATTGGGGTGCCAATCCCTCTGAAAGAGGGTGTTACACCCTCTCCCTTTGGAAATAGGTGTTAAGGGCTGGGGAGGAGTAGCCTCCTCCAGCCTCTGGAAATGCTTTGAAGGGCACAGATGGTGCCCTCCTTGCAAAAGCCAGTCTACACTGGTTCAGGGATCCCCCAGCCCCTGCTCTGGTGCAAAACTAGACAAAGGAAAGGGGAGTGACCACTTCCCTGTCCATCACCACCCCAGGGGTGGTGCCCAGAGCTCCTTCAGTGTGTCCCAGAACTCTGCCATCTTGAATGCAGAGGTGTGAGGGCACAATGGAGGCCCTGACTGTCAAGGATCAGCTGGTGTCAGCAGAGCAAATTATCCCTAATACATTCCACCAGGTCATAGTCTCTGACAATCACTAGAGTCACCTACCGGTGGCTCTAGTTCCCTTTGAGTGGGGGAGGCAGTGATCTTGAGTATACTGCCTGGAAAGTGGTAGAGCTCAGATCCCATGTAGAGATGTTAGGTTTGCCAATCCAATGGGCTTGTTGAGAGATTCAATAAGGCCCTAAAAGGCATGATCACTGGCCTATCTGAGGACATGAGGCGTAAGTGGGACGTCCTCTGGCCATGCCTTCTCTTTGCTCGTAGGGAGGTGCCCCAGAAAGGGGTGGGGCTCTCAGCCCCTTTGAACTTCTCTATGGTCACCCTGTAAGGGGACCACTAAGCATAGTGAAAGAGGAATGGGAGAAAGCTCCCAAGAAACCTCCCCAGGATGTGGTCAGTTACGTGCTGGCCCTCTGATACCAGACACAGCACTCTGGAAGCAGGCCAAGAGTAACTTCAAGGCCAGTCAAGAGGTGATGAAGGAGTGGTATGACAGTAAGGCATTGCTGGTTGACTTCTCACCTGGTGACAAAGTTTGGTTGATGGAGCCAGTAGCGCCTAGAGCTCTCCAGGACCACTGGACTGGCCCATTTGAGATCAAGGAGAGGAAGGGGGAGGCCACTTACCTAGTGGACCTCAAGACTCCTAGACACCCCCTAAGGGTTCTCCACCACAACTGACTAAAGCCTCATTTTGAGAGGTCTGAGGTCAGTATGCACCTTGTGACAGATGAAGGCATGGAAGAGGGGAGCGAACCTCTTCCCGACTGCCTCTCTGCCAAAGAAGGTGATGGGTAAGTGGAGGGTGTCAATCTCACGGACTCCCCGACTCTAGATCAGAGAGGAGACTGCTACAAGTTGTTGGAGCAGTTCTCTTTCCTGTTCTCCCTCACTCCTGGACTCACACATTTTTGTGTCAATGACATTGACACAGGAGACAGTCCAGTTGTGAAGAAAAACGTGTACAGGGTGTCAGACAAAGTGAGGTCCAGTATCAAGGATGAGGTTTCCAAGATGGTGGCTCTCGGGGTGATAGAGAAGTCAGCAGTCCCTGGTCCAGCCCAGTGGTGTTGGTTCCCACGGCTGCCGCTCTCGGTGCCAACCCAGAACTTAGGTTCTTCGTGGACTACTGGGGTCTTAACTCTGTCACAAAGACAGATCCTCACCCCATCCCCAGAGCTGATGAGCTCGTTGACAGGGTCGGCGCTGCCAAGTTCGTTAGTACCTTTGACCTCACGTCAGGGTACTGGCAGATCACCTTGACTAAAGGGGCTCAAAAGAGATCCGCTTTCTCTACTCCTGAGGGACATTACCAGTTCAAAGTAATGCCCTTTGGATTTAAAAATGCCCCCGCTACCTTCCAACAGTTGGTTAACGGAGTCCTAGCTAGCAACAATACCTTCTGCGCAGCCTACCTAGACGACATAGCAGTCTATAGTTCCAGCTGGGAGAAACACCTGCTCCTCCTCAAGGAGGTGCTTCAGGCCCTGCAACAGGCAGGTCTGCCCATCAAGGCCAGTAAGTGCCAGTTTGGGCAGGGTTCCGTGGTGTACTTGGGTGGTGACAAAGTGCAGCCCCTCCAGACCAAGATTGAAACTATCAAGGCCTGGCAACCACCTAGAACCCAGACAGAGGTGAGAGCCTTCTTAGACCTCACAGGATATTACCGTGGATTTGTCAAGGGCTATGGAACCATTGTGTCACCCTTGACAGAACTTACCTCCAAAAGGCAAACTAGGTTGGTTAATTGGACAGAGGCTTGTCAGAATGCCTTTGACTCCCTGAAGGAAGCCATGTGCACGCCCCGTGCTCAAGGCCCCTGACTGCTCCCAGGAATTTATTGTGCAGACAGACGCTTCAGAGCCGGCATAGGGGCTTTTCTAGCACAGCTAAATGAACAGGGCCTAGACCAACCAGTAGTCTTTATTAGCAGAAGACTATTACCACTGGAACAGAGGTGGAGTGCTATTGAGAGAAAAGCATTTGCTGTGATCCGGGCACTGAAGAAGCTGAGACCATAACTGTTTGGGACTCACTTCCGAGTTCAGACAGACCACATGCCCCTCAGATGGCTCATGCAGATGAGGGGTGAGAATCCTAAACTCTTGAGGTGGTCCAGTTCCCTACAGGGGATAGACTTAATGGTGGAGCATTGCCTGGGATTGACACAGCCAACGCTGATGGTCTCACAAATACTTCTGCCTTAGCGATGAGAGCTCCCAGGAGGTTGGGTAGCTCTCCCCACGTTTAGCTGGGGGGGACACATGTTGGACCTGACAGCCTTAGGTTGGTCACCCCTAAATTTTTGCCTGCCTCCCTCTACTGTTTTGACACTGTTTTTGCTGGTTTTAGAACTCTGCACACTTTACCACTGCTAACCAATGCTAAAGTGCATATGCTCTCTCCCTTAAAACATGGTGACACAGGATCATACCCAATTGGATTATTTAATTTACTTATAAGTCCCTAGTAAAGAGCACTATATTTACCCAGGGCCTGTAGATTAAATGCTACTAGAGGGCCTGCAGCACTGATTGTGCCACCCACTTAAGTAGCCCCTTATCCATGCCTCAGGCCTGCCATTGCAAGGCCTGTGTGTGCAGTTTCACTGCCAATTCGACTTGGCAGTTAAGAATACTTACCAAGCCTAAAAACTCCCCTGTTTCTACATATCTCACCCCTAAGGTAGCCCCTAGGTAACCCATAGGGCAGGGTGCTGTGTATGTGTAGAAAAAAGGCAGGACATGTACCTGTGTAGTTTACATTTCCTAATTTGTTTTGCACTGCTGTGAGGCCTGCTCCTTCCATAGGCTAATATTAGGGTTACCCTCCTATACTGTTTGAGTGGTAGCTGCTGGTCTGAAAGGAGTAGCAAGGTCATATTTAGTATGGCCAGAATGGTTTTACCAAATCCTGCTGACTGGTGAAGTTGGATTTAATATTACTATTTTAGAAATGCCACTTTTAGAAAGTGAGCATTTCTCAGCTCTTAAATCCTTCTGTGCCTTACAATCCATGTCTTGTAGGTTTAGTTGACCACTCCCTTGTGCATTCACTCAGACAAACCCCAAACACAGGCTGCTCAGTCACACTTGAATACATCTGCATATTGAATGGGTCTTTTTGGGCTAGGAGGGTGGAGGGCTTGACACTTACAGTTCAAAGGACAGTAGCCTGCCCTCACACAAAGGACTGCCACATCCCCTACTGGAATCCTGGCAGAGAGGGTGGAACTGAAAGGGGACCTTGTGCACTTCTAAGCCACTCTTTGAAGTCTCCCCCACTTCAAAGGCACACTTGGGTATTTAAACAGGGCCTCTGCCCCGACCAACTCAAACACTTCCTAGAGAAGAACCTGAACCAGAACCTGCAACCTGCCAAGAAGAACTGCCTGGCTGCCTAAAGGACTGCTTTTCTAAGAAGGACTGCTGCCTTGCTGTTGCCCTGCTGCCTTGCTGCTCTCTGGCTGTTCCGGGAAGTGCTCTCCAAGGGCTTGGATAGAGCTTGCTTCCTGTTCCCTGAAGTGTCAGGACTGAAAAGACTTCATTCCTGCAAGAAGAACTCCCTGTGCGGGAGAAATCGGCGCGCAGCCTGCAGAAAACAACGCACAGCCTGCATCGCGTGAGAAAATCACTGCAGGCTGAACTGGAATGATGCAGCCCAACTTCTCAAGGAGAAGATCAATGTAGCACCAGCGTAGCAACCGGAAATTTGACGCATGGCCCACTGGATCGACGCAAAGTGAGTCGGAACGACACAGCATGACTTCCTGAGAGGAATCAACACAGCGCCTGCCGTGCAGTAGAAATTTCCACGCAAAGCCCACTGGATCGACGCAGCCCCTGTAATCTCACCCTGCAAGCGCTGAATTTCAACGCATTGTCCCTGGGGCATCAGAAAACTCAGCAACCGGAAGAGGATCCAAGTCCGAGTGTCGGAAATCGATGCAAAGCCTTCCCTGCGTGAAAAATAAATGACACATCACTGTGTGAGGCATGAGAAATCGATGCAAACCTCCCTGTTTTACACGCATCTCCTCCTCTGCGGTCCCTTGTGGATAATTTGAATGCAAACCAGGTACTTTGTGCTTGCAAGAGACATTTGTTGCTTTTAAGAGACTAAAGACTCTTGATGTCATTTTGACTGTGATATCTCAGCATAAACTTATTGCATCTAAATCGTTTTGACCTGCATCTAACAGATAAATTTGATATATTTTTCTAAACACTGTGTGGTAATTTTTTTATGGTGTTCTACTGTGGTATTGCATGATTTATTGCACAAATACGTTACACATTGCCTTCTAAATTAAGCCTGACTGCTCAGTGCCAAGCTACCAGAGGGTGGGCACAGGATAATTTGGATTATGTGTGACTTACCTTGACTAGAGTGAGGGTCCTTGCTTGGACAGGGGGTAACCTGACTGCCAACCAAAGACCCCATTTCTAACACATCCAATATAATTATATGCACAGAACATATCTCACCCCACACAGACTCAGGGTAATATATTGCAGCGAGCCCAGGGGATTCCCCTGGTGCAATTCTTTGGACTCAGATTTCGCCCACATGACATGGGAGTGCCCCAGGATACAACAGTACTGGCGGGGGGCCTTGGGAGCTTTTTGGAGAGTCCCGGATGGGCAACTGGTGCTGGATCCTTCTCTCTGCCTACTGGGGCTGTTGTTCAGACCCGCCTCCAGGAGGTTTGGCAGCAGGTTTTTGGACCTAACCCTTGTACTACTCAGATGCCGGATAGCGATGGCCTGGAGGTCTCCTATGGGCTCGGTCCTGGTGGACTGGAAATGAGATGTAACAAAATGGGCACAGACTGAACTGCATGTGCTGTGGAGAGAGAAGGTACAGGGAGTGCGTGCATGCCCTATTGCCCCCTTGTGGGCCGAGGTGCCCTATTGCCCCCTTGTGGGCCGAGTACCCTACTCCAAAACTGGAGAGGATGAGGGGTCATGATAATGATAATGATAATGATTTCCCAATTCAGATACCCCGGCAAGCCTTAAATACCTCTTTATACCACTTCATAGAAATGTCCCTCCAGAGCTTTGTTCAATGTTTTTAGTTGTGTTTATTGATTGAATGGTAGTATTAAGGATAATATTGAATGATGGATTGCTGATGCGGGGTAGTTGCTGCATGACTATGTGAATGCAGACCTGTTTACTGAATATATTGAATGCAATAAGTAAACCCAGAAGGGTTGTGCTACAGCTGTAAAATCAATCAGGAACTAGCAGAAATGTCGGACTTCTCGCATGCACCAAGCAACAGGGGGTATTACTCCTAAACAAGAGGTGTAATACATTTGAAAAATACCAATAAACAAAGTTTAAAAAATAAAAATCTATCTAAGAGGACTGCTGCCATTGCAGACTTGTGAGAGTTGAAGAACAAAATAAAAATGCTGCAGCACTTTTAACGTATGTTTTACATAAATATTTAATTAATATAAACATATAAAATTTAATTAACGTTTAAAATAAAAAATGTATTCTGACCGTAAGAAAAAACATTTAATATGCATTAAGAATTATTAAAAGTGATACATATGATTAATTATAAATAATATAGTTATATTTTCATAAGTTATTTTTCCATTAATGTTTACATTCAAAATACGGTTTTAAATTAAAATATTTTATATATAAATAAATATGTCTATGTTTATACACTTTTAACGTTAAATTATATTTATTTACATTTTTAACTATTTTATTTATATTTTTAATTCAATTTAACATTATTTCCAAAGATAATTTATTTGAATTCCCTACTTCCATTATTTTCCATTGGAATATGCTGCAGTACCAGTAGTTAGATGTGTGGTACTGGGCTTCCTATTGTTTTTTTTCAGTAGTAACTTACACTCAAAAGTTTTGGATAAGCAAAGAGTAATAAACATACTCAAAAGTGTAAAGTGACTTATTACTCAGAAGTGTAAGCTATCTTTGTGAATCAGGCCCTATGTGTTTCACAAATGTATTCCAGTTACGTGCATGTAGCTGTTAAAAATGGAGCACTGCATTTGGGGAATGAGCAGAATCAGACACAATTGCAGCAAGGAGGGGATTTTGATAAAGAACAAGCAATAGTATATATTCTTGAATGTCCTTATGGCATCTGGTATGTTGGGAACACTGAGTTGCCTGTAAAAAAGCACTTTTAAGAACATCAAAGGGTGAAACAACAGAGAAGCACTAGAATTTCTGCAGAGAGGCGATCTGCTTTGCCTGCAAAAAAACAGGCCACTGGCTCTGCTACTAATCCCAGGTTTTGCAGAATTCCAGCTCCCAGACATAAGGCCCAACCTGTTTTGCAGACCTTCTGGGGGCATATCTATCGATGTCAAGCTGGCATTGGTCATAACAACAGTAAAAATCACCCTATTCATGGATATTGCACAGACCATATTACTGTCGGGCCTGAAGATGATGGGGCACACTACAGCGATATTGTTAATAAACGTGCACTCTAACTGCAAAGTTAGTTTGAGGCAAGGCAAGATGAAAGAATTCGTGGGTAACCTGAAATGCACCAGTTTTTTATCAAAGGTTTTTTGTCAAAATATTTCATTGATATTTTCAGTGATATTAACAAAGATGTCATGAGTGCTGTAATTTGTGGGGTAATTAGCAGTGCATGGCGAGGACGTTAGTTACAGTTACCTTAGGGCACAGGTTATTTGGGATAACTCTAACTATACTAGGTGAATTTCTATGGGTCTGTACGTTTAAAATGTGAGCCTAACTAAAATGTCCCTGTAACCTTTGTTTTTTTTCTGTGAATTTCTTTGTTTTTTTTAATTCTATTTCCGAACTATAACATCTCTGTAACATTTGTTTTTTTCAGTGAATTACTGTTTTTTTTTTTAACGTATAGCAATTTTCATCACACCACCTTAATCCAGGCTGTGTGCCATGCGGTTGGCCACAGGGCATGGCCTGCAACCAGGCCTTGAGGCCAACCCCCTATAAGCACCCAACTATGCCCCGTGCACGGACTTTGCCCGTGCACAGCAAGGGTTGTCTGCAAGGCCTGGCCTGCAGCCAGACCCTACAGCGAAACCCCCCTAACCACCCAACCATTCTCGGCATACTACGCTTTGGTCATGCCCGGTGGGATTTGTCTGAAGCCTGTCTCTCTCGGTGTGAGGATAGGTGCAACAGGGTGTATCTGGGGGTGAGAGTGTCTGTGAGAGTGTCTGTGAGAGTCTCTGGGTGTGAGAGTGCATGTATCAGTGTCTTAGTGGGTGCGTCAGTGTCTGTGCAAGTCTGTGAGTGGGTGTATGACGGTGTCTGTGGGTCTGTGAGTGGATGTGTGAGAGTCTGAGTGGGTCTGTGTTGGAAGGTGGGTCATAAGTTGTGTGGTCTGCACAAGTAATGGGTCCGCATTCAACCACTACTGGGAACCAAACACCGCATTGCAGTGCTTGACTTTCATAGGGTAGTGTTGCAGAGCAATCCAAGGCTCACTCAAGGTAGGTGGTGTGGGTTAGTAATCACCATTCACAAGCACACAGGAATAACACTCAATAAGTGATTGTCTAGTCTGTGCTTTTTCTTTTGATGAAGTAAAAGTACATTTATTACACACACACTACTCAATACTATGAAACAATTTACAAATATACACAAGTTAATGAAATTATACTTATGGCTGACATTGCATAATCATTTTGGTCTCCCCTTAAGGAAAATACAATCCAACAACCCACATTTCAAAACATTTTGTTGTGTGCCAATGCAATATTTGACTGTAACTTAGAGTGAGTGCACTTAAATCTTGCAACAAAGTATATCTACTTTGATCAGTGGTGGCTGACAGTCTCATTACTCAAATAGGCATGAACAAGAACATGTATAGGCATGTTAGAATGATTTGTGCTGTTATGATTACTCTCAGATTACTTTTAGATTACTTGCAGACTATTCTGGACAAACATGTGATAATACCATCCTGTACTGCCAGAGAATGCCTTGTCATATGACCTTTCACAAGTCATACGATTGGCCTCAATACTGGGGACACACAATACATTTAGCATAACATGCTACCATTTCAACTATTGCTGTAAAAACAGTTGCAATTACAGTCTCTAGCCCCTAGAGGGTGCAACTATTTAAGTCAAGAACAAAAGTTCCAGCAGGAGCATGGTCACAAATGCATTTAAACCCTTTAAGGGGTCATCATTTTCCAGTCCCACCCAACATAGGGTGGGAACACAAAACTCTTTGTTGAGGGGAGGCTGCACTACTCCTGCAGCTCCCCATATGAATGAGTGTTCTGTTGGCAGTGACCCCATCTTCCTGGGGCCACCACCAGCTGGGAAAGGAGCCAAAGCCACGTTGTGCCTCGCAAGGCATTGTGGGGCTATGTGAATATAAGATGAGCATCTCTCCCACTGCGCTGGGGAGAGCTGAGATACTGCTGTGGATGGTTGCCCGGTCCTACCCAGACACCCGCTTTCACCAGGTAAGAGGTTCCCTCATTGGGAAGTGGCACAGGGAGCCCACTCCTGGCCGCTCCCCACCGGCTCCCCACATGGCTAGCACCTCCAGGTGCTGCCATGGGAACCGACCTTCCATTTGGTGTCTGCCCGTGGCAGACGCATGCAGCTGCTGCAGCCGGACGAGTTGCCTGGGGGACACTCCACCTCCACGGGGAGCATGATGGCCACCCCCATCTTTGACGCTCCCCATGTTTGCTTCTTTGTGGGGCCCTGGGATGGGGTCCGGGGCTTCTCTGCTTATCTTCGCTTTTCTTTTTTGAGGGCAGCCCCTGGGCCCACGGATATCTGCATGCAGTGAAGAGAGATGAAAACTCTGTTTTCTGGAGCGTAACCTGTTTGACTGGACCCTCTGTCAGAAAGCAGACTTTGTTTGCTTTTGCTTGGTGGCAGCGGTCCGGTCCCACTTAGCAAAAGCAAACAGCTATGTCCTGGGACACAGAAGGAGCCGGCCTTGGGGGGTGGTGGTCCCCAGGGCCATCATTAGCTCCTTGAGGGGTGTCGCATGGCACCCTCCAACAAAAAGAGCCCTGAGGAAGTAATGGTCCTCTGGACTGCAGGTGTCCAAAACAGACCCTCTTCAACTTTTTATTATAGCCCCAGGTAGTGATAGTGATCCCCAGGGCTGCGGAGGGGGGGGCTGCGTGCCTCCTGCGTAGATGTAAACAAATGCCCCAGGGAGGTGGTGGTTCCTGGGCTGAGAGGGACTGGGTGGCCCCCACATTTAATTTCATTAGAGCCCAGGGAGGTGGTGGTTTCCAGGTCGGGGGTGCTGATTTCTCCCCCCGTTCAATTACATCTGTGCCTCAGGGAGGTGGCGGTCCCCTGGGCTGCGGGGTGGGTCAGATGTCCCCCGCATAACAATGAAAAATGTCCCCAGGACTTGGCCCACCTGGGATCTTCAGTATTATGAAGCAGTGGAGCCAGCGCTTCATTTTTTAAAAAAAATTCACTGGATCCACAGCGAAACGCAGCGAAAATTTAACAAAAAAGCTTTTTAGCCCTGGGGGGTCCCGATGGGACCACAGCACCTGAACTAAGGGGTCAGGATGTCTCTAGCCTGGCATTTTTCTTTTTCTTTTTTACATTTCAAAATGGCTGCCAACACTTCCTGCTTTGAAGTGCTGGCAGTCACAGCTGTGCATTTCCCTGCACGAGCCCGTCATTATTCACAAAGTCATACACCAACTAAGTGAAAAAGTAATCTGCGTTCCGAAAGCTAGCTTTCTGCCCAGTTTGGTGTAATTCCGTCCAGCGGTTCGGGCTGTAGTCTTGTCTAAAGGTCCTATTGGAATTAAAATGGGCAACACATCTTTTTTGACCTCCCCTTGTTGAAGTAAGCCTCAGCAAGGCCTACTAGTGCAAGGGGTTCACCCTTCTCTGCACAAAGTCCTCAGACCATATAGGAAGAAGTTGGCGCAGAAACTGAAATAAAAGACAAAGTTTATTAAACCTCATGAGGTGGTACTACAGTTCAAACAGCACCCTTCGCTAATGTTTGAAGTAGCACACTGAACTGAGAGAGCATGGTCCATTTATACCCACACAGGGGCTAAAAGGAGGTGGTACAATTATAGATGCAAGACTTACATACATGTAAGGTCATATGGAAATGCACAGTCGACAGGTAGGAGGGGCTAACAGTTTTCAAGGACTAACAGCTGCAGACCTTACTGGGCATGTGCGAAAGTGGGAGATGCTAAATATAACTTGTCACTAGGCAGATTTTCAAGAGTAGTTAACAGAAAGGTAGGACAGAGCACATGGTGAGAACATGGCAGCATGTGGCAGAGAAAATGGCTGCCATGAATACAAAATGGATTCCGCAAAATGTTCACAATAGTTGCTAAATACAAGATGTCTTCTGCTAATGCTTAATCTAATCGCTGCTAAACTACAACACCCTTTTCCTTGGCCCCCGCTTGACGTATCACCCCGAAACATTTGGTGTGCAGCAAGATTCACTAGGGCACTCTTTTTGGAAAATGTTGTGAAGATTCGTCAAACCATGCCAAAGAGATGAGCAAGACAAAAAAATGCTTTTACTATGGAAACATGGTCCTAACTATAACTACCTAGTGGCCTATGTATATTACCTAATGGGGGTCCTGCTGTGTCCTGGGGGCACCAACACCCAGGACATAGCTGTTTGCTGTGGCTTGGTTTCAGCACTGCTGCTGCAGCCAAGCCACAGCAGTTTGTTGTTTGACAGAGAGACCTTAAAAGCAGGTTCCACTGACAAACAGCAGAGCTTTCATCTCTGCCTCCTGCACGTATGCAGGGGACAGAGATGAAATGCTTCAGCAACCACGGAGCTGCTGTCAAAGCAGCTCCCTGCTTGCTGAAGCAGTGGCACTACAGGGGAAGACTTAGTGCTTCCCCTACAGTGTCAGGTAGCCTGTAAAGAACTTTTTGGTATATAAAATAAAAAAATAATAATAATAATTAAAACAAAATGTGTGGGGACCGAGGGGGAGTCCTTGAGGGCTCCCTCACAGTCCATGAAAGCCCATAAACGGCTAAAAAAAAAAAACAGACACTGAGCTTTGGGGGTTCAAGTCCAGCTGGACTCATTTCCTTTTTTATTTTTTAATAAAAAAAATATATATATTAAAAAAAAACAAGTTCATTTTTTATTTTAAATTGGAAATAAATAACTAATTCCAGGTATATTGACATCAAAACCTAAAAACACTATCTCTCTCTCACACTTTCTTTCTCTCTCTTTGTCTTTTAATTAATTCTCCCACTCACACACACACCACTCTGACACTTCTGCGCCCACTCACAGACCTACTCAGACATACACCCAATCACAGACCCACTCTGACACTCACACATCCACTCACAGACCCACTCAGATCCTCATGCACTCACAGCTCCAGTCACCCCCCCCTTGGTTGCATAGGTTGATGGCCCTGCATGGTGGTGGTTGGATTAACGTAAAGTACTGAAAACTACTTATTGTAAAAAAAAAAAACATTGAAATTTACTGAAAAAAAACAAAGGATACAGGGATGTTATAGTTAGGAAATAGAATAAAAATAGAAATTGTCTTAAAAAACCAAAGGGTACAGGGACGTTGTAGATATTTTAAGCATACAAATCCATAGAAATTCACCTGTTATAGTTAGACTTAGCTCACGTAACTGTAACTCGTGCCTTAAGGTGGCTATAACTTGTGCCCTCGCCATACACTGTTAATTACCACACAAATTACAGCACTCATGGCATCTTTGATTACATCATTGATAATATCAATGTAATTTTTGCAGTAACATTTTTGACGAAAAAACTGTGCTTGGCAGGGATGCGAGTTATAGTTACCTTAGAGAATGAGTTATTGTTATTTGCGATACCTCTTACTATAACAAGTGAATTTTTATGGTATTGTATACTCAAAATATGAGCCCATCTATAATGCCCCTGTAACAGGTGGTGACTGGGTAGTTACAGGTTATCTTCTTTTCCTCAGCCCGCGCACGCTGACACATTTAGGAGCGACGCGTCACAGCCGCGCGCTTCCTTCATTTCGGCATATTTTTGCCGAAATTGATACGCGTTCCTAATTTACACGCGCCCCTCTGTTTTGACCTTTAATGATTTCTTCATTCCGCGCTCGTAGACACTTGAAGGAGCGACACGTAGCAGTCGCGCGCTTCCTTCATTTCGGCAGCACATTGACACGCGTTTTTACTTTTACACGCGTATTTCTATCTCTATTTTTATACATGTGCTGGGTCCAGCGGTCACATTGCCCCTTGCTAAGAGTCTAGATGTATTAATGATTGTACCCATACCTACTCTAACATTAACCTACTAATTTTAAGCCATTTATTTTATTTTTGTTGGCCATGTCAAAGTTAGTTCCCTGCCTCTGCAGGCTTAATGTCCTGCTGGGATATCATAGGTTCTCAATCGGATAAATTACTTTAATTATTTCTATAAATGTTACACTAACAATCTTATGAATTACTGATTCTCTCAATGAAAGTATTTTTTATGTCCCCTTATCTGCGTTATGTAGATCAGAATTGATTTTTCTAGCCTGGCCTCCCCCGACGTGGCCCTACCATCAATTTTTGGAGGGTAAGCTATTTGAATGTTTCTCTGCCTAAATTGGCTTGTGCACTTGTATTTATCTTAATCACTCATATACCACTTGGCACTAGAGTGAATTTGCACTTCAATTTGGGGTTGCACACCATTTGTATTGTTATCTGTTTAAGCATATGCAATGCTAATTGTGGTTTCTTTCCCTCTACATTTCTTTAGGTTTTTTGACTTTCATATGTGACAATTTCACAATTTAAAGGATTAGGTATGTTACTAGGTCCTGACGAATCGCATAAGGTAATTCCTTGGTAATAAGCGAGTAACATGTTGACCAACTATATAGAGGCACACAGGGGACCCTGTGTGCTCCGTCCTTTGACGTTTATACCTACCTAGCTTTCATGGGAATTATGGACATTATTCCACTAATTCCCAGCTTTATTTGATTTTAATCTTGTCAGAGGTAGAGTCATGAGTATTAAAATTATTAATTTTTACCTCTAGACATTTTTAATTTTTTCCTGTTTACCAATCCTTCACTTCACTTCTTTCTCGACCGGCCACAATCGATTCTTAAAAGATCTCTGGCAAAGAGCCCCCTTGCGGGGCCCGTCAGGCATTGCAGTGCCGGCCTGACGAGGAGCTGGCCCTATGATGAAGCATGTCACCGGATGGTGAGTGAGGGCTCTTGCTTCGATAAAGTTCGCTTTTCATTGACTTGCTGAACTATTTTCTTGAAAGAAACCCTCAGTATTAGGTGGAACCGTGTGTAATCTTTTTTGATTTCTAGTTACAGGAAGGTCAGCATTTCCAAACGAAGTGGCTATTTTTTTTGCTAATAACTTTGGCGCGGTTTGGCGAGTATTCCTGAAACTTTCCAGAAAGTGCTACTTCTTGTCTAATTTGTGAATGGAATGTTTTGGGGTGATAAATCGAGTCGTCAAGTCGGGGCAGCAAAAAAAAGGGGGTCACAAAACGCAAAATGCCGATGAACTTTCCATAGACTTTTTTTAACAGACCTTCCGCAAAAAAACTGCTGAATGGAATTACACCAAATTTGGCGGACAACACGATCTTGGCCCAGCAAGCCAGCTTTTTGTGATTTAGTGTAAATCTGTTCAGTAGTTTTGAAGGTATTAGGCTCCATATATATTTGTACATCTAGGTGATTGTATTCAAGAAACTCTCCCAAGAGTCCCTCAAATACAGTTTTAAAAAATAGAGCTTTCTGACTAGCTGCCTGTGACATAAGGAAAAATGTTGCAGGGAGCCATTACAGGACTTAGGGGCTGATTTAGGTATTGGTGGATGAGCTACTCAATCACAATGGTGACGGATGTCCTGTCTGCAAAATCTAAATCCCATTATATCCTATAGGATTTAGATTTTGGTGGACGGGATATCCATCACCATTGTGACCGAGTAACTCGTCTACCAATATCTGAATTAGGCAATTAGTCCCTTGTCCTGAAGTTAAGGAAAATAATATAAGGGGGCAGGCTAGGGATACCGTGCCCCTCTAGGCGCTGCAAGGTGGTCCCAGAGAGACGCTTGCATGGGTCCCATATACATATATACAATTTTTTTTTTTTAAGTTACACCTCTGCAGGACTCGTGTGGGACTACAGTATTCCTGCATGATCAAGATTAACTTAAAACAAAAATAATTAAACATCCATCACGTTTAAATATTAATATTATTTGTGGCATGCAGCCTCCTTGCCGAGCCAGGGATAGGTCCCAGTGACCCCATGGACTATGGCCAAATTAATCTAAAAGTGGAAAAGGGTAGGGGGGGCCTTCAGATGCCCGAGGGCTTCATACCATGGGGAAAACATATTAATAAAGGGAGCCACACTTCTCCCCCCCTTTCCAAGTCTGTAGTGGCCAGAGGACTCCATCCCCTAGGGCCATAGTGTTTACTTTTAGGAAAGGGGGCGCACAACCCCTATCCCTGAGGCCAATTTGGCACTGGTGACCCCATATCCTAGGGTCCCAGAGGAAAGGGGGTGCACACCCTCCCACATTTATCCTGGCAGGACTGCTTAGAGTTCTAGCTATGTGTCTGCAGTTTCCTGCCATCAAGCACTTTCCTTTCTGTTTCAAGGTCACAGCACGCAACTTCGGCATTGTTGGTGGTCCTTCGACTTTCCTCCTGCTTCTTGGATCCTGGGATTTTGTGGTACGCCCGCTCCTGCTTTTCTCCTGAATTTAACCCTGTAAAAAAAACAAAGGATGAAGAGGAATTTAAAGCACTATACCTTTCTACTACTTGGCAGTAACGCACACTGCACACTTGTATGATTAATCAACTGCAAATTACTTACCTGATACCTGCATCTGGGACCATCAATAATTGGCTCTTGGAGATATTTACCCTGTAAGAACTATACAGGACACATTTCGTACAGATTCTGGACTTTTATAAGGACATGGCACTAAAAACTCTATGAAAGGCTATATAGTTTTTCAGTTTTGTTTTGAGTTATATCATTACTGCCCTGAACAGAGAGTTGTATGAGTATAAGGGGCGGTTGGGTTCCTTAAGTCTGTTACTATATATCACTCATGCTCTGTTATATCACTTTAGGCTACACTTTTTACTTAATGCAACCAATTATCTACCAAAACGGAAGAGGGGTTTCACTCAGGTATTCAAACTGTATATATTGTCTCTTAAAATACTACACAAATGGTTCACAGACACCCTCAAGGAATCCAAAAAAACCTACTGTACCCTCGAGAAAGCCTGGCGCAAAGACCACACAGTAGAAAACATGTCTGCCCTCAATAACGCCACCCGCAAACACCATCAGCTGATCCGCGCCACCAAGAGAACATCCTTCAAAGACAGACTGGACAAGAACACTCACAACAGCAAAGAACTCTTCAACATCGTCAAAGAGCTCTCCAATCCCAACTCCAACTCCAACTCCATCACGCCCTCATAAGATCTCTGCAACTCCCTTACTACCTTCTTCCATCGAAAGATCACCGACCTTCACGACAGCTTCGGTCCTCAGACCCAGCCAACCACCACAGAACCCACTGCCCCAGCCATCACCCTCAATGCCTGGACCCACATCAGCGAGGAAGAGACCAAAACTACCATGAAAACCATCCACTCCGGTGCCCCCTCGGACCTCTGCCCCCACTTCATCTTCAACAAAGCCGACGACATCATCGCCCCCCACCTCCAGACCATCATCAACACCTCGTTTGCATCTGCCACCTTCCCTGAGAGCTGGAAACACGCGGAAGTCAACGCTCTCCTGAAGAAACCTACGGCGGACCCCAAAAACCTGAAGAACTTCCGCCCCATCTCGCTCCTCCCCTTCCCTGGCAAAGTCATTGAGAAGACTGTCAACAAGCAGCTGACCAAATTCCTTGAAGACAACAACCTACTTGACCCCTCCCAGTCCGGATTCCGACCCAACCACAGCACGGAAACCGCCCTCATCGCAGTCACCGATGACATCAGAACTCTGATGGACAACGGAGAAACAGCCGCCCTCATCCTCCTCGACCTCTCAGCTGCCTTCGACACCGTCTGCCACAGAACCCTAATATCCCGCCTCCGCTCCACCGGTATCCAAGGACAGGCCCTGGACTGGATCACCTCTTTCCTCTCTAACCGCTCCCAAAGAGTCTACCTCCCGCCGTTCCGCTCGGACCCCACCAAGATCATCTGCGGCGTCCCACAGGGCTCCTCGCTCAGCCCGACTCTCTACAATGTCTACATGAGCCCCCTCACCGACATCGCACGCAAACACAACATCAACATCATCTCCTACGCCGACGACACCCAGCTCATACTTTCCCTCACCAAGGACCCTACCATCGCCAAAACCAACCTGCAGGACGGAATGAAAGACGTCGCAGAATGGATGAAACTCAGCCGTCTGAAACTGAACTCGGAAAAAACGGAAGTCCTCATCCTCGGAAACACCCCGTCCGCCTGGGACAACTCTTGGTGGCCCAGAGCCCTGGGCACCACACCAACCCCCTCAGACCACGCACGCAACCTCCGATTCATCCTGGTCCACTTCTCACCATGACCAAACAAGTCAACGCCGTATCGTCTTCCTGCTTCCTCACTCTCCGCATGCTCCGAAAGATCTCCCGCTTGATCCCCGCCGACACCAGAAAAACTGTGACCCATGCCCTCGTCACAAGCCGCCTGGACTACGGAAACACCCCTATACGCAGGAACCACCACAAAACTCCAGAAACGTCTTCAGCGACTACAAAGCGCCTACACTCACCTCATCCTCAACATACCCCGCAACAGCCACATCTCCGCCCACCTGAGACACCTGCACTGGCTACCCGTCAACAAAAGGATCACCTTCAGGCTCCTCACCCACGAACACAAAGCCCTCCACAACAAGGGACCCGAATACCTCAACCGTCGCCTCAGTTTCTACACGCCCACCGTCAACTTCACTCCGCCAACCTTGCACTCGCCACCGTCCCTCGCATCCGCCGCACAACGGCAGGTGGGAAATCCTTCTCCTACCTGGCGGCCAAGACATGGAACTCCCTCCCTGCCAACCTCAGGACCACCTCACATTCCGGAGGCAGCTCAAGACCTGGCTCTTCGAGCAGCAGTAACCCCCTCCCCTAGCGCCTTGAGACCCTCACGGGTGAGTAGCGCGCTTTAGAAATATTATTGATTGATTGATTGACAAACTGTACTGCATCTAACTGCAAGGTAATTTATTGATTCCTGTAGACAAAGATAGGGGTGATCTCTACAAGAGTAAATGGCGCTTTGTGCTCACAAATATCCCTTACTTATTCTATATTCAAAACGGTGCCTCTAACTGGGGCTTCACCCCCAAATAGACCCCATACGATAACCAAAATAGCTATCCAAAATTAGACAGTTCGTAGTATCACACGTTTATATCATGAAAAATAGTTCCTTAACAATAACACAATTGAATGTAAAGTCCATGATGAATCTGTTCCATATGTTGAAGAAATGTTTATTTTGAATACATTTTTGCATTTCAACTGGTAATCCACGTCTCCAATCTTCAAAATATGTTCCCAAATTCACTTGTTCGTCCCAAATTCACTTGTTCATCAACACGTGTTTCGTCTGGGGAATACCCCTTGACTTCCTCAGGACCTCCTATAATAACATGCCCATAATCAACAAATCATATGAAAAATCATATTATATGGTTACAATCACATCTTTTTTAGTGAATATCAAAAATGTGCATGCTTTAAAGTGGAAACCGTACCCCAATGAAATTCTAAATTTGTAGCACACTGTATTAACTGTTTCCTACTTTTATTAGTCACTTAGATGTGTGAGACACACAAAATTAATATTGTGCATTTTATCCTCTCATTTGTGTAGTGAACTCTCTCCACTCTGACTATAGACAGTGTAAACAAGTGCAGGATGCCAAAAGTTCCAAAGTTCTAAAGAAACGTGCTCAAAGACATACTAAAGACCTATTGAAAACATGCTGCCAAAACCCGTGCAAAACCATCATGCTAACACACGTTCAAATGGATATAATGCCCATAGTGAATCACACTAGCTTTAAACCTTCTATTTTATTACTCTTGTTCCTATTCCTTCTCCAAATACCAAAATTTATATCGATTTACCTATAAGAAATCCCTTGGTTAATAACTCCCTACGCTACATCTCTAGAATTATAACTAAATATAAATCAAAATTCCCCACACCGCTCACCTGACCATATGTTCTTGACTTATTACATTCACAATCGGATGCCTTGTTCGACAAACGGCCGGTGTATCCTATAATTGGTATCGTGTATAAAAGTCAATTCGATTAGCTACCCCGAACAAATAAGTCTTCGTTAAAGAAAGAAAAGGGCATTACTTCCTTCAATGTCTCACCTATTTATTTTATTGATTTTGACTGCCGCGAGTACGTTGGGTGCCACTTCAAAGGGGGGAAGAGTTTCTGCCTCACCGTTTTTAAAGCTGTAGTCTTGGTCATAGTAATAGAAGAAGGACTGTTGTGCACAAACTATCGGCTTCGCTTGAAAGCAACATAAAAGACGGACTTGTACGTATCAACCTCCTGTTTTTACGAAACAATTGCCGTTTTCCCAGATCTGCAAGTATTAATTAACCTCATTAAGTTGGTGTATCTTGTTTATGGGATATGTACACGATACCTATGTGATGCTAGATAATAACTGATATAATATATATTATCACAAAATTGAGTACTGCCCATATCATAGCACTTTCCTCTAGTGCCGATCCTGTTCCTATTCCAACATATTCCAATCATAATCAAATGGCAGCGTATGCTTAAATTCTCCCATACAGTTAGTACAGTCTATAAGTAGAAAAAACAAATACTACCAAGGGAGCAATCATACTACGTTAATCAGTTGATCACAAAATCTTTCAATATTAGTTCCATTCATTTATCACCCAAAAAATACTCCATCTCATAATCTGAATTCAGACCTCGTTCTACTGCTCCTAATCTTATAATACATGTAGATTCCTTTCTTCTTAAAGCCAACTCTCTATTACCACCTCGTGGATTTAATTCACAATGGTCAAAACCCCAAAACTTGAATTCCTTATGCATACCTTGTGTGTCACATACCTTCATATGAGAGGCTATGGGATACCGTTCATCTTCCTGCCTTATTGCTCTCCAATGTTCAGAGATTCTTACCTTCAATGGATGAATAGTACTGCCCATATATATTTTTTCACACTTGCAAATAAGCATATAAACCACATACTTGGTGTTACAATCTATACATGATTTTATGTCATATTTTCTATTACCAATGCCATGAAAGTCTTGTTTTGCCTGCCAAGCCCACCTACACATTGCACAGCTACCACATTTGTAAAAGCCCAAGTTATGTGACTTGAGCCAACTTGATTTACTTATATCCGACAAGTAACTGGGACTAAGAATATTATTGAGTGTGTTACCCCTCCTATATAAAACCTCTGGTTTGTTGCCAATATATTTCCTCAATATTCGATCTTGAGTAAGCATAGTCCAATGCTTTTTCATAATGCCCAATAGTTTTTGAGAATTTTCATTATAATCCAAAATAATCCTCACCCTCTGATTATCATTCCTCTTATTCTTTTTCTCCCTTAGTCCAACGGGCAGCAGTGTCTGTGAACGGGATATTTTCAAAACTTTACGCTGAGATTTACATATAATATCCTCTGAGTAGCCCCTGACAGTAAATCTATGTCTTATATCCTCAATGGTCTTACGAAAGTCACTGTTATAATAACAATGAGGTAAACATCAAATTTACACATAAATATAGCACAACTTGCATAGATTTTTTGGATGTTGAACTGTTTGTAGAAAATAACAGAATAGAGAGCAGGTTATACCGGAAACCAACATCGTGTAATACTCTGTTGCATGCTACAAGTGCGCATCCTAAACATCAGATAGAGGCTATACCATTAGGGGAAATGGTCAGAGCGAGATGCAATTGTAGTAGAAACAGTGACTTTCGTAAGACCATTGAGGATATAGATCATAATGGTTATGATAGATTCTTTAACTAAGATGGCTCATTTTTCAGCCCTACAGAAGTTACCTACCACCAAGGAAATGAGTCAATTCTTTCTAGAAGATATTTTCTGATTACATGGCCTCCCACAAGTAACCATTTCTGATCGAGAACCTCAATATGTTTTGGAGAACTTATTGCAAATTTTTACATATAGAGGTGGCCATATCATCCGGTTTTCATCCCCAGACCAACGGTCAAACAGAACGTTTAAATCAAGGACTACAACAATTTCTATGTTGTTTCTGTAATGCAACTCAAAGTAATTGGTCCTCATATCTACCATTAGCTGAGTTTTCATATAACAATGCAGTCCATAGTACAACAAAGTCCACACCCTTTTTTTGTACTTATGGTTTTCATCTTACTGCTTTTACTACCATCACTCATTAAGACACTCCTGTTCCAGCAGTTACCTCATTTGTCCGAAATGTCCGTCAAGTTCGAGACCTGCTGCGTACCAATCTCTTGGTTAGAAAACGTTACATGAAGAAGGTAGCTGATACTCGGCATGGTCCTGCACCATCTTACCAGCCTGGAAACAAGGTCTGGCTCTCTTCGAGGTTTTTGCCTCTCCCAAAATAAGTTCAAACCCAGTTTATATGGTCCTTTTAGAGTTCAGCATGTCAACAATCCAGTCTCTGTCTGACTTCGTTTACCAGTGACTTGGAAAGTTCATCCTGTTTTCCATGTTTCTCAACTCAATCCTTTCGCTCCTGATCCTTACAAGAGAAATGCCCATTGCCCTCCTCCTCTTCTAGTTGATGGCCATCCCGAGTATTAGGTACAAGAGATGTGCGATTCTCGCATTTTTCGGAATCGTTTCCAGCTCTTGATTCACTGGAAAGGATATCCCATCAATGATTGCTCATGGGAAGATGCCTCTCCAGTCCATGCTCCTCATTTGGTCCGCTCATTGTTTCAACATTTTCCAGACAAACGAGGGGCTTCAGGGAAGGGCCCTACTGTGATGCCGCAAAGACCGGCGGCACCTCACTGACAGGCCACAGTCAGAATGGCGTTCCACGTCACAGACGGACTTTTCTGCCGCAGTATGCTTTTTGGCTAAACTTTTCCTTTGGGCTCTGTTTACGCCGTTTTCTGGGACTCGGCTGAAGCTGAGTCCCAAGATGTCTGCCAACACTTCCTGGTTGAGGTGTTGGCAGCCGATGAGAACACCTTTTTTCCCTGCACGACCTTGTTATGATTTGTGAAGTCTTTGTGACCTCAGATATACAATTCTTTTTTCCTTTAATTCCTTTTAAACTACTGAGCTGATTTACACCCAATAACCATAAGCACAGTCTGAAAGCTAGCTTTCTGACAAATTTGGTGTAATTCTGTCCAGCGGTTCGGGCTGTAGACGTGTCTAAAGGTCCTATGGCAATTAACATGGGAAACACAACTTTTTTCACCCCCCTCTTTTTCTCAGCCTCACTTGACGGTTCACCCCAAAACTTTCCGTGCACAACAAGAATCACTACAACACTTTTTTGGACAATTTCGTGAAGATTCGTCAAACGGTGTTAAAGATATAGGCAAGTCAAAAAACTATTTTTTATGGAAACATGGTCCTACCTATAATTACCTAGTGGCAACAATATATATTTAGCGACTCATTGGTGAACCTAGCTTTGATAGTTGGCAGCTGAGACTGTTTTATTTCTTTCTTTCTTTGTGATACCTCCACTAGTGACCAACAGTTGAGTGACTGTGTCTCTCTGACCCTTGTGTTGTTCTGAGGTTGCTGCAGGTGAAGACTGCACACTAAGAGTGACAGTCACAGGGCTGCTTCACACGACGCAGACATGCACTTCATCTTCCTCACCAACACCTCCTATCAGTTGAAATTCTTCTTCTCTCTCACTGCCAATAGCTACGTTTTTGAGGTGCTCTTCCCACATGATTGCGTGCTGATATTTTTAGATGGGTCAGTTACCCTCTGGCATCAAGACAGCCACCTGGCTTACTATGCCAAACTTTTTGTGGCAAATTGAGCATTCTGTGATGCGCTCCCCTTGCAGTCTAAGCATGAAGAAATCTCAGACTGGGGAGGAGAGTCTTCTTATTGTGCCAAAGCCTGAAGAACTTGTTGAGGTAGAGCTAGATTGTTCTGTTGGACTTTCACTGGGGGGGCTGTAACTACAGCAGGGGTGGTGGTGGCTGCTACGGGTTTTTGGGGTATTCTTGAAAAGATGAAAGCAGGCGGTGTTAATGGAATTATACAACTCAGAGCAGGTTGAATAGATGTGAGCTGTATTTCTTCTGAGACATTCCACACACTAACAATCACTGCTCATCATCATCACCTTACTTCCGGGAGCCTTCCTTTTCCCTCGTCTCTCATGGTGGGGTTAAGAATGGTTCCTATCCTTATGAAGATCATTGGAAGGGGGGTTTGGAGAAGATGGAGGAGTCCTCTTTCTTTTCCTTGCTGGAGAGCATGAAGTGATTTAATTTCAGGCTCCCTGCTCTCTGTGACTGCAGTCATTGCAGCACTGATAGACATGAGCCTTGGTATTGGTGGTGGTGCCATTGATCTAGGAGTGATCCTCCTCCCAACCTCTTACTGCCCAGGAGAGAATGTAGGAGGTATGACGCAGTTTCAAAAACAATGAGGCCTATTGCATCTACCTAATTCAATACTTCTCAGTTTAAGATGTATATCACCTACTGTGATGTCTGTCTCACTCAAGTAAACTCGTGGTATTCCCTGGTGGGTTAGCAAGGGTGTAAGGGGCTAGGATTCTTTTAATCCTGGGAAGACTGCACATTGTATTTTCTTAGCATCAGTATTGCTAGGCAGAGGGTAAATGTGCACAAGAATGCTTGCATGATCACCACATGATAGCAGCTCAATCTCTTGAATGAAAGATGCATGTATTTGTGACACCTTTATATAATAAATTGCACAATATATTGTGTGGCAAACAACTTACAAACCAGGAGCGGCTCCTTTGCAATGGAAAAGAAGCTTCACCTCCCTGGCAAAGCCAGAAGCTGAAAGATAAAACGATATTTAATTATTGTTTTAGCTTTCAGCTGCTGCCTCAGCCAGCAGAATATTCAGGAGGGGTGGGCTGGGCCACGGGTGAGTGGTAAGGAGAGATGTGGAGAAAGTGTGGCAAAGGGAAGAGGTACTTTTAAAAATATATATATTATTTTTTTAATTCCCTCCACTGCCGTTGCGAACTATGTTACAACTGTGTGATAAAGGGAGCAGGACACACTGTAATGCATTATGCTTCACAAATTTCTCAAACTTTGTAAGCGTCCTGGAGTAGTGTGCTATTTCTCCACAAACTGTTTCAGCCCTCACTAGGGTAAAAGATGATTCATAAATGCCAGTCTAATACAATACACTGTAAATTGTTCCCACATAAATTTCTGCATTTTTTTATGTGTGTCAAAAATAAAATAATTCTATATCCCTGGGAAAAAAACGAAAATGTAATTTCATATGTAATGTTTCCATCTCGTGGTCAATGGTAGCAATTGCTTTCATAACGTGTCTCAAGATAAAATAAGCACTGGCAAAACCAATGAGCTTGACTTTAACGCTCTTACACAAACAAGCAGCTTTTGTCCATGCCTTTGTTTGCCTGTGTTATGTCACTAAAGCCAGACCTATTAGTTCGATAATGCTTGCTTTTTATTTTATGTAGAGTCATAAGGCGATACTTTTTGTATACCATTAAACATGTTGAAAACAAAACAGTACACCATTTTTTGTCAAGAATATTGCTAATGCATACATAATATATTTCAATTTAAGCAATGTTTAGTGTATGCTTCTTCACATTCACTTGTAAACAGCATGGTTCCAAGATATATTCTGCTTTTCACTGTTGTGTTTTCTTTTAATGAGGCCTCCAACACACCGAACAGCTGGAGAGAACAACCTTCTAGAACCCTCACAATCCGGATTCAGGACTTACCACAGCACCAAAACAGCCCTGATCGCCATGACAGATGGCATCACTATTCCACCCTACTCGCCTGAGGAGAAACAGCCACCATGGACCTTCTCGACCTCTCTGCTGCCTTCGATACGATCTCCCACTGCATGCTCATCAACTGACTACACCTGACCAGCATCAAGGACGATGCTCTTAGAAGGATGGCATTCTTTTTCACTGCATGCACACAGAGGGTTCAGCTTCCTCACCTCGCATCACAGCCCAAGCACACCATCTGCAGCATCCCACAAAGTTCATCCATCAATCCCACACTCTTCAACATCTACATGATGCCGCTAGCAGACGTTGTCAAAACCCACAACATCAACATCATCTCCTACGCTGATGACACCCAGCTCATCCCCTCACTCCTAGCAGACTCCACTATGACAAAAGTCAACTTTCACAACTGCATGATGAACATCTCTCCTGGATGAGAGACAACTGCCTGAAGCTCAACACAGACAAAACCGAAGTGCTGGTCTTCGGCAGACACAGCTCCCTCTGGAACAACTCCTGGTGGCCATTGGAACTTGGTCCTACTCCCACTCCGAAGGATCACGCCCCCAACCTCAGCATCATTCGTGACAGCAAACGTTCCAAGAAATGTCAGGCCAACACCGTTGCTGCAGCCTGCTTACACATGCTTTGCATGCTCTGCAGTATTTTCAAGTGGCTACCCACCAGCACCAGGAAAATAGTGACGTAGGTCTCCATCACCAACCGGCTGGACTATGACAAAGCACTCTATTCAGGCACCTCTGGAGAACTCATGAGAAGACTCCAGATGGTTCATAACGCAGCTGCCAGACTGATCCTCAACCTGCCTAAAAGGACCCACATCTCCCAGCACCTGAGAGACCTCCATTGGCTCCCATCCAGAAGAGATGCCACTTCAAGCTCCTGACCCATGCCTACAAAGACCTCTATGACCAAGGACCGTCATACATGAACCACCGCCTCAACTTCCACCAACGGTCCAGGAACCTCCGTTTACCTCACCTTGCTCTCGCACAGACACAATACATCTGCCACTGCCACAACAGTGGTCGATCCTTCTCCCACCTCGCTGCCAAATCTTGGAATGCCCATCCCCTCTACCTTTGAACAGCACCCGCATTGATAGTCTTCAGGAAGGAACTCAAGACCTACCTCTTTGACGGGGACCCTCAGCCTAAAGCTGGATACCCTTGCGGGTGATAGGCTCCGCTATATAAGTACACATTGATGATGATAAAACTATGATCACCTTTGACGCCGAAATTATCTTTTTCCTTTTACACCAAGAATTCAGTATGGGATTTTTATAATGTATTTTATTGCATGTAATTTTATTGTACTGCAATGGTCAAGCTTATTTTTAAAACTTTGTTGTCTGCACATCCCTATGAAGAGCACGAAGAACATAGGCAAAGGGAAGGAGTAATCCCCAGTCGCTGGCTACTTTGCAAATGTATCGGTACTGTAAACAAAAACGTGTTTTACGTGGGTCCTAGAAATAGGAATATAACTGGCACGACACTAAACATTGTCACCACCTTCTAATTTAACATATTGTTTTCGCTGTTTAGTGAAACCATGAGGAAAACAACGTCGGCACTCAAAAACATATTCTTCTTCAAAAAATAACGTGCACGTTTTCACTGTTTGTTTGGCAGCCCCCTTAGAGCTATTTTCTGTTTTAGCTGAAGAGCAAACAGAACGCAGAATCCATGCGATTGATATTGTTTTAGCTGAGTGAGCAGCACATTTTCGAGCTGAATGTATTCTGTGGAATATTACTTTACCGCTGATGCCCTGTACATGCGCACCATGGCAAAACCAATCGCTCTGGAAGAAACGTGTTTCCGATATCAGAAGTTCAGTCTTTTCATAAAAATGTACTGGCTCTGTAAGTCTTTGTAGTCTCACCACATTGATTCATTTACTTCGCTAGGCATAAAAGTACATGAAAAGGAATTTTTAGAAATGGGTTATAGTGCATGGCGGTCTTAATAAACGCAGGTGATCCATGACTAAGATTAAAGTCGACGTCAGGTAAACTATCCATGATGTTTCTCAAAGAAACTGTTTACAATATGCAAGTATTAAAATGCAAAATCCATGCATGACGCACAGGGTGATGACAAAAGATTTGCCAAAGAATGTGATTATTGTTTGCAGCTCACAGGAGGTGGAATGATGCACCAAACAGGATAAGAGGGGGCTGGGAAATGGGAATAATTTCCTGGGCCGATTCAAGATGGTTGTCACTTTGTAAAACAATGGCTAGTGGGGGCTTGACTCAAACTAGCCAATGATACAAGGGTGATTAGCCCAAGGCAACTCACTTTGAATTGTAAACAATAGTTCACTTTTTTACGAAGCCAGGCCTAAAAAAATGGCACTTTATAGTGTGGCTTTTAGCCAAATCGCTTATGGGATGTTATTATGTTTCTTAAGACAAAAGTGCACTACAATTTGTCATACCATTTAAATAATAACATAAACCAAGCCTTGTGGCTTAAAAAAATGAAGTTGCTGCTTAATGAATTTTCATGTAATGCTTGTGTTGAAATGCTGTGACATTGTGATATTTTTTATTTTTGTCAGGGCTATGGGACGAGGGAGGGGGCACACTATCCTCAGAGATATGTTGATTCCAGAAGGATATGCACTGCAAAGTAAAGTCAAAAAGCTCCCCTAAGAAAGAGCCAGAGGTGTACAAAAGACCTCGGTTCTAGTCCTTGGGCTCTGGGTCAGTTCTCGTATTAGAATGTTGGGCCGGTGGGTCCTGGGCTGGAGCAGTGGAGCCGGAACTGGGTAGTCAGAGTGCCTACCACTACTGGATCAGAAATGTAAGAAAATCCCACAGACTGATGGGGCGTGACTCGGCAGTGCCCTATAAGTTTTTATTATTTTCAACTAATTCCCATATGCCAGCATATATATATATATATATATATATATATATATATATATATATGAGTGTGTGCGTGTGACAAAATCCAGGACAGTCGATGTGTACATTTAAGCAATGTTTATTGGACACCTGCTTGTGTATATAGAGACTTATTATTAGTATTACAAAAAGTAATCGTGCATAACCTAGCGAGCAACGTGACAGTAAATGTAAATTTATTTCAACTAACATTCATGAGAAATGTATACTTAATGATGACTATATTTTTTTTTGGGCGCTGTTTTTGCTTTCAGCTGCCTTTTAAAAGCGAAACGGTCCCTACAGGCAGCTTTAGTATTGATGAGCACGTCTTTATATAACTCACAGGAACGCCGATTAACCATACATCTCCATGCTGCCTTGGTGCAGCGTGTGGGGTGCAGGGGCGGGGATAGCGGTACAGAACAGGCCTATGGGACCTGTGCTAAGGATTGTCCAGGTCAGCTGACTGAATCTGACTGGAGGAAGGCATATGAGCACGCCAAACGCGTTTACTCTAACGCATAGTTTAAATCAATACAATTAAATGTTCACACTGAACCTACCTTACCCTCAAGACGCTTGCATTAAATTACCCTGACAGGTCGTCTGTCTGTATTTAGTAGAGTTCACAGGGTGCAGACTTCCTGCACCTGACTTGGAGCTGTTCCCAAATTGTAGGGTTTGACACGAAGGGGGTGGGAAGTTGAAGAATACAGGTGCACTGCTCGAGAAATCCATAAAACAATGTTTACTGGAATATTTCCTAGTGGGAAAGGTTGGAAAATGAAGCTATGAATGTTATCTTGGAGAACTATCTTAGCGAAAACGTTCCTGTAGAACTGGAACATCTGCTTAGGAGTTTGGTCTTTTGGCACATAGAACCCGGACTAGCGTGAACTGGAGCGAGATAGCCACCCGTGAGCAACGGAGCCGTAGCTCAGAAAACTCCAAAAATACTTATATTGTGAAAAAATAGGAAACACATAACCGGGAAAGAATGATAGATGGGCAACTGTGATGTGTTGAATTTAATCCCATATAAAAAAAACTGCAACTCCCTCATGGTAAATATCCAATAGGTTTTGGAACTACAAAGTCAAACCAGCAATTGATTGCCATCTCGAATAATTAAGAATACCCTCGTTATGAGTGTCCCATTAATTCTGATGTAGCTGATAGCAGGAGCTGGAAGATACGAGGGGACACGGCATGGCAGGGCTCTTCTGGAGATTTTACCTCCTGCTCAGGAGACATTTTTGTGCAAAAAAAAGAGAAAATATTTGCTGAACTCTGCACTTTAAGTCAGATTCCCACAAGTTATTTCTGAAATACCAGTATTCCTAGCCCCCGGAATTTCCAAGACCCTCAGTAATGGTAATTCAGGAGTGGGTCCGAGTTTGTAATAGCTATTTGTAATGAGGGTCACAGTGCGACGTTCTGCAGACACCAGGAGCTGCAGGTGTGAATTCTCAAAAGACTCTTATTTGACCCTGCTGACACAGTGAGAAGAAAGTCAAAGCAGTGCATAGACACTGGGCGCAGGGGTGCAGAGGGTGTTGTAGCACCCCCAGAATAAACGTGCTGGAGTTCGGAGGGTGAATGAGCAATAGCAACGCCTTAACATTTTGTTTTTAATCTTGTCAAATTTCATGTGTGTTCATAGATAGAGGTCAATTGTCAGGCTATGTCTTCTGACAAATTGCTGCTTATTCTTTTAACATGTAGATTGGCGTTTTATTTCTCTGACTACAAAGAGGATTTTGAAAAGTCAGCTATGACACAATCTTAAACTTCACAAAGCGGAAATAGTTGTCTGACTGCTGCACACCTCGCTGTGTATCAACATTAGCAAAACAATGATGCAAACTTTGATTGATTTTACAATAAAATGTATACATCAACATAAGATCTCATATACAAAAGTTCTCACAGGTTGAATTCTTTCTGGCTTCTCTAAGTAGGTTATTTTTTCATTTTTCATTTTTTCTTTTTCTACAGTATTTATTGCACAATCTTGCTGAAGCATGGGGAGCGTGAAATAAACGATGTAGGATGTCAGTTGTTTGTGTAACGTGAACTGTATAAGTATTTGAAAATATAGCAGTTATGAAAACACAAATGAAGCACATTTTATTCTGTAACTCTAAAGTGCTATGGAAACAAAGATTTTAATAGAATCAAAACAAGTCAAGGCACTTTACTTGGTGATGTGCAAATGACAAATATTTGCGGAAATTGATTTCCACGCATTATTGTTTGCATGCTATATAGTTTTAACAGTAAAACTGCATGTCAAAGCAAATCGCATTGCCATTTCAGTAGAAAATGTGCTGACTGTATATGTCAGACTTCTTCCACACCATGCTTTAGTAACAGTGTGCCCAAAATTCACCATTGGCTATATACCGCACCCTCACCATCCTCCTGCTGAATGAGTGTGGCTCATTTGCTACACCTGTTCTTTGTGTGACTCTTGGACTTTACACAATCCCTATGACTTCAGTGATTTAATATGGATGGCTGCATCCCCACTCTGAAAATTGTTCCACCAACTCTGCTCAAGTGCTAACTTCATCCTTTAGCCTCATTCCATAATCTAACACCTACCACTGTGTGCATGACAGAGTTTCCGATCCAGAGGTATTAAATTTGGATTTCATATCTGTTAGAAATGGGAGTACCAAATTGGCAGTGGCTTGCACCCTGTCCAAGTAGGGACTCTAGTCAGGATAAGGCAGTCATATGCCTAAAATAACCCCTGCTCACCCCCTTGGTAGCTTGTCACAAGCATACAGGCTTATCTCAGAGGCAATGTGTAAAGCATCTGCAAATAACACACAGTAATACTGTGAAAACACTACAAAAGGGCACCACACCAGTTTTATATGTGTAAAACAAGGCCAAAATGAGAAAAATCCAACATAGAGTATTAAAGATATGAATTTTGCAAGAATTACTTGAAAATACAGTTCCTTGAAGTTGGTAGCTCGGTCCAGGGCTATCACAACGTCGTGAACAACAAATCCAACAGTTCAGGCCGATACCGAGGTCGTGGGCAAGCTACAGTGTTGGGAAGACCCACAAACAGTACCTTGGAAATGAAGGGCATCGCACTCCTTGCAATGAGATCCGAAGTGTGGCATCGCTGTCATCTGCAGACTTTGGCAGGCGTCGATTTTGGAGGTCGGTGCAGGGGTTGTTGGGCACTTGGGGTCACACGTGTTGCAGATCCAACTCCATGCTGATGATGAAGTCAGGAGTGCTGGTGTTGATGGCGTTGGGCTGCGGTGCAAAGCAGGATGCTGTGAAGTGCGTTGCCCACAGGTCACGGTGCAGGCAGTGGCTCGGTGACAGTGTCCTGTGGCATCGATGAGACCAGGGCTGTGGTGTGAAGTGGGGTCATGAGATGTGTGGTGTCTCCAGGTTTCGGTGCAGGTAACAGGGTCATCGTTGCTGAAGTGCTGTCGCAGATAGGCCCAGGGCTGTGGTACGACATTGGGTGTGCTCCGTGCAGTGCCTACGTGTCGCGGTGCAGGCAGGGGTGTCTGTTGACGATGCTGGAGTAGATGGCACTGGAGTTGGTGGATCGGGGCTGCGGTGTGGGATGGGACGGTGCTTCGTGTACCTCACGAGCAGTGTCCTCAGGCCATGGTGCAGGCAGCGGCGTCGATGTCAGCGTACAGCAGCGGTGTCGGGGATACCAAGACAGCAGTGTGAAGCAAGGCAATGCGACGTGCAGGGCCCAGAGGTCATGGTGCAAGCAGCGGCTCAGTGATGGTGTCAGGCGGTGATGTCGGTGAGACTAGGGTTGCAGTGCAAAGCAGGGCACACCTCTGTGCAGCGCCATTGGGTCACGGTGCAGGCAGCATCGTCGCCAATGGTGTTGTGTTGGTTTTTCTTCTGTTGCAGCACAATCCATACATTTCCCAGTGCTGGAGGCAGAGTTTGAAGTCTTTGATATCACTGAGACTTTCAACAGGAGGCAAGCTCTGCTTCAAGCTCTTGGAGAAACTTAAAAAAGCAGGATACAGAGCTAAGTCCAGTTTCTGTCCTCTCCACAGCAGAAGCAGCAACTGCAGGTCAACCCAGCAAAGCACACACAGCAAAAGGGCAGTACTCCTCCTCACAGCTCTTCTCATTGGCAGAGGTTCCTCTTGATCCCGAAGTGTTCTGAAAGTTTGGGGTTTTGAGACCACTACTTATACTCATTTCTGCCTTTGAAGTAGGCAAACTTCAAAGGAAAGTCTCTGATGTTCAGAAGATCCTGCCTTGCACAGGTCTGGCTCTAGACGCACTCTAGGGGGTTGGAGACTGAGGGCAAGAACAGTCTCTTCAAGTGCAGGTGTCAGCTCCTCCCTCCCACTCTAGCCTAGGAAGACCCATCAGGATATGCAGGACGTAGCTCAGCTCCCTTTGTGTCACTGTCTAGAGTAAATTCACAAACAGCCCAACTGTCAGTCTGATCAGGTCCTGTGTTCAGCAGCCGGCAGATGCACAGAATGGTTAAGCAAGAAAATGCCCACTTTTTAAAGGTGGCATTTTCAGTCTGACAATCTAAAAACCAACTTCACTAAAAGACGTATTTTCAAATTGTGAGTTCAGAGACCCCAAACTTCATATCTTCACCTGTTCCCAATGGGAAATTATGCTTAAGAGGATTTTACATGCAATCCCCATGCTAACCTATGGGAGAGATAGGCCTTGCAATACTGAAAAATGAATTTAGCATTATTTCACTATCGGGACATCTAAACACACCAGGACACGTCCTACCTTTTAAATACCCTGCACTCTGCCCATGGGGCTGCCTTGGGCCTACCTTAGGGCTGCCTTACTTGTACAAAAAAGGACGGTGTGGGACTGGAAAGTGCCTGAACTTGCCAGGTTGACATGGCAGTTTAAAACTGCACGTACAGACAGTGCAATGGCAGGTCTGAGACATGTTTACAGGGCTACTAATGTGGGTGGCACAATCAGTGCTGCAGGCCCACTAGTAGCATTTGATTTATACACCCTGTGCACACATGGTGCACTAAACTAGGGACTTACTGGAAAATCAGATTTGCCAATCATGGAAAACCAATCACCAGTACCATTTACATAGGGAGCACTTGCACTTTAGCACTGATCTGCAGTGCTAAAGTGCCCAGAGACAAAAAACTAGTAAAAACAAAGTCCAGCATACCATAAAAACAGGAGGTCAGAATGCAAAAAGACAGGGGAAACACACCTAAAGATGCCAGGCCCAACAATATCTATTGCCTGCTGGGCATTTCATGGTTTACTACAAATTTCTATCTCAAAGGAACCACCCCTAGACCTTTATCTGCCGTTGCCCAGGACATTCACTTTTATTTCTACAGGTCAGGAAACACATTGATATATTTCCTGTGTACAGTTTTACGTTTTGAAATGCCTGGCCTGCATTTCTTCCTGTTTCACATACCCATATCTTCTATTACTCTTTGAACTGAGCAGTTATGACTTCTCAATTTCAAAGGAAGCGTTCCCTTAGCAATGTCTGTTGAAAGACTCTTTCTGGACCATTACCTATCATAAGACAGTAACGCATGAGTGTAATTATTCCTTTATTAATATTTCACTGCGTATACACATGTCGCTTTGCTCTGGCATGGTAATGTGACGTAAGGTGGATTTGTAGAGTGCAGCTTGTCACCCATGAGGGTATCGAGGCTTTGGTGATATGGAGACAGAACTATGATCCAGCAGAGTGGGAGCAGCGCTGCAAACCAGCAGGGATCCCACCTCGCCAGAACTGTGGTCTCCCACCTAATTTAGAGGTGAATAATCCACTGACTGTTGATGAGCCTCCACCAACTCTGTCAGCAGTCAGTCAAATGCCACAATGCCACTAATGCTGATACATCAGGAAGGCCAGTCTTTGTGGGTAGTACTTCAATTGCACTTTTTCACCACATGGGCTGGGTCCACGATGTGAGGCATGGTGGACCCTAGTAGGTAAAATAAACATTGCCCCCCACCTGTAGGTAGCAAACTCGCCACTCGTTGCATATCAGGGCCATTTAATTTTTCATCCTCAGAGACAAAGTAGGAAATACCTGACAAAAAGAAAGGCACAGTGGAAACCATGCTGAGTTAAATTTGATCCCACCTAGAAAACGGCCACACTGCCATGGCGAAAACCCAGTGGGCTTTAGGGTTACAAACCCAAACAATTGATTGCTTTCTTGAATAACCAATAAATGCTGTCCAAAATGCAGAGCATCCCAAAAGAACATGGCAGCCCCCTCTGCATTTAGCTTTACCAAAACGGCATCCATTGCGCCAATGGCTGCACTTTTGTCTAAGAGAATCCTGCTGGCACAGGAAGGATCTCTAGAAGAGGCCCCCACTCACCTCTAAATGAGACCCTTAGTTCTCAGCTTAAATACCAAGGGGCATATTTATGAGAATGTGACGCAGGGCAGTGAGCAAGTCACATTGCTGCACTGGATCAAAGGGAAAGGGCAGGAATGCACCATATTTAAGACAATATGGCACATTCCTGTCATTTCCCCAGTGCTGACGCACAGTGGGATGCCTAGCGCCAATGCAAGCAACCTTGCACCAGGGTGCAAGGGTGCCTCTGTTGCATGCAGGATTGTTTTTGTGCTGGAAGGGACACCTTCCTTCACAAAACAATCCTGAGGCTTCTTCCTCTTACTATGCGTGCTGCAGAATGCTTCAAACATAAAAGGAGGCAGTAAGGATGAGAAATAAAGGTATTTCTCTTTGTTGTTCCTTCCCTGAGAGGTGTATCTTTTTGACGCATTCCCAGGTCTACCAGTTCGGATAAATCTGGGAATGCCTCAAACACTTTGGGATTTGTGTGGGAACATCCACGCAGCACCCATGGAAGGTCTTCACAGGGCAGTGTAAAGCAATGCAACAATTTGCGCTGCGCTGCCTTACTCCAGATTTATGGAGCCACACAGAACCATGCAAAGAGGCCTTCCGTGGCTTCATAAATCACATGCGAGTTTTGCGCTACTCTTGCATCATGTTGCGTGGTGCAAGAGCGATGCAAACTGGCTCATAAATAGGCCCCCAAGTTCATTGATTACTCTTAGGAATAACATGTAGCGTTTTTCTCAAAATGTTTTATTACTGCCACCAACTTGTTTATTTGTATTATGAATATGATGTCACATTTGAGTGAAAGATAAATCAAACGAATGAGTTAAACAAGTTGCATATGAACAGGTCAGTTAGTGATTGTTCATCTTTGAGAGTTCAGTTTTTATAGTGCATTACAGAAAGTTTTTTACAGGTTGATTGTAAATCCTATTTCTGCAACATGTTTGCCACAGAAGTCATTATTCTCTCCGGATGTGGCAGGTATTGTCACCAGGATCATCACTAAAGTACTCCACGAGACATGTACCTTAATCATCTAAATGAACTACCTCTCTACTGGAACACCCTCTCCACCAACGACCCGAGGAATCTCATTGAGCTCCCAAGAGGCCACCTCATACAACATGACATCACCCCCATATCCATTGTGAACGACATCACAGGTAAAGGTCTGAGACCACTCCTCAGCATTGCTAACACCTCAATCACTCAAGGTATCTTCTGGACTCTCACAGGACTGAACACATTCTGCAACCCTTGAAGAAAAGCTACAGTGACTGGAAGACCTCCCAAAATGATGTCTTATCCTCCACTTGCCATTCGTTGGGAAGATCGAGGAGAACACTGTCACCAAACAGCTACACACAAAGTGAAAAACACCTGTTACAGGATCACTCGTCTGTAATAAGGCAACAATACAGCACTGAGACGAATTCTTTGAAGTAGCGAATGATTCCTAGAAGATCACTAACTACGTCCTGCTCCTCCTCTCTGCTGCTTTTGATATTTTCAGCGAACAAGCACAGCTTGATGCTCTCTTGCAAAATGAGCTGTGATGACCATTTGTAATAGTTCACGCCAACCTTTTGGCATTCCCCATAGCTCAATCCACCAGTGAACCTCGAGTTCTAGATGGAACTCATTTGAGCCCCGCTGTTCGATACTGGTAACAAAATCTGTCAGTATGAAACACCTGTAAACGTAGCTCTACCTGATGGTTTTCTCTGACTTAGACATTGACTATCTGAAGGATTTGTCACTACGTTATAGTACATTGTAGCCCAAGACTTTTGACTCTTGCTCTTGATAGGGAAACACAATAGGTTTTGTTTACCATAATTTGTGGTTGCTTTGTTGCTTCAAGATGTTTTATATAATTGAACACAATGCACAGATATGTGAGTTATTATTACAAATGCCTTTATGTAGGAATAGTTGGTGTAGGCCAATATTATGTGTTGACATCAACAGCATTGGAAGTAATACTATTCACACGTTTCATTAATGCACAGTGTATAATGTTAGGTTTTGGTAGTTCCCAGTTATGATGTTAGTCATTTTATTTTTGTTTTAACTTCAGATGTTTGCCTGTGATAAAGCATTACTTATTATTGGCATCAATGGTACCCACATTTCACGCTCTGGGATAATACAGACTGGTAACCATTTCGCTGAGTAATCATTTATTTCTCAGAATTAAATGGGGAGCTCCACAGATACACATCACAGTGCTGGGATCCCTGGATGGTCTGCAGCAGAATCGATACTGATTTGTCCCCATGATTTGGCCCACAGCTGGACCAGTAAGAGCCAAGTGTTTCTCCCCACTCTCTGGGCCCTAAGGGTAACTAAGCGGGTCTGAGGCCTAAGGTAGATTTGCCCAACACACGGTCTCCTCAACTCAACGTCTACTCAGCTCAGGGTCTAACCAGCTCATTATCTAGCCAGTTCAATGTTACCTAATGTAGAGCCCTCCCTTGCTTTAGCTCCTAACCTTTACAACTCAGGGAATTCGGTGATTTTAAAAACTGTCTACTGTGGCGGAGACGACTGGAGAGTGTCCTAAACATATACAATTCTGGTAGAAAAGGTGTCAAACTTTCTTCCAAGCTTAACAATAAAAATAAAAAAATTGATTAATGAGTAAGTACACACTTTTAACATTTCAGAAACAGGCGCACACTATAACAGCCTGAAAGCTGCCTATAGTCTGCCAGCCAAACATTACTATAAGAAATCTTGAACAAGCACTGATAAAAGCTTCTTTCGCTCTAGAATCTAGATATCACCTTGCCTCACAACAATAATTGCATGTAGAATTCAGTGTCTAACCAGCCTCTTCTTCCCATTGTAGGAAAGACATGTTAAGGGTGAGTGGTGGACGTTTAGTGAGCTCGTACATAAGAATGAAATGAGGCACACGCACGTAACACTTCAAATATTGCTTATTTGTTTGTTTGTGTTTTTTATTAAGTAGACAAGGCATTTCATATCCCAGCATCAAAACTACAAATATAGAGTACAATTTTTTAAGCTTCACTTTGTGTTAATAGACTCGACTCTAGTTGACTTGCGTTGCAAAAGTTCCAAATTTGAATGTAACTAAACCACAAATTAGGAGTTATTTTAGAATGGCTATTAATTAATTGCTGCCATGGTGTTACTGATCTAGCTTGCACAAAGTCTTCAAGCATAGGGCACCCAGCCCTTTCCCAGTTGGCTATAACAGATGCATTTAGCTCAAGACCCAGTAGGCTGCAATCACTTAAACGTAGAGGCAAGAGAAACCAAGGCAATCTAAATTCCTGCTATACTTTATCAAATCTGTTAGCTAAAATGCGAGGCATCTTGAACCTAGTTCGCTTTGGTAGCCTAGGTATTTTTTTAAAATGTGAGAAGGTTAGCACCTGCTTCTCTTAGCATCATACTAAGTAGAAGTGGTTTTGAGAATAACTGGGCATTGTGGCTCGTGCTACCCAATCTGACAAGGTAGCCTGATAGTACATTTTCATTCTTGGAAGTGCAACCCACTGTCTTCTTTATTAAATAGTGTCTTTGAATTGGTACAGGTTTCCTCCCCTGCCATAAAAAGTGGTGTAACATTTAATCAATTTCTTCAAAAGAAGATTGATAAACTTTAATCATAATATTAGCAAAGAGAAATATAAACGAAGGAAGAATGTCTATATTTAATAATGCAACCCGACCAATAGTAGAAAGAGCTAGTGACTGCCATAAGTTCAGTAGCCCTCGTACTATGATCAGGGGTGAGGTGTAGTTTAATTGAAGCAAATCATACAAATAAGTTGTAATTTGGATCCCAAAATATCTAATAGGACGATCAATAAAGAAATGTGTCTGCATTTCGACAGACCAAATTGAGGGGGAGCTATTGAATAATAGCACTTCAAATTTCGAATAACTGACCCCCTAGATGGGTGAATTCCTCAAATCTGTAAAACATACTTTTGAGTACCATTTCGTCAACGGCTAAATACAAGATCACATCATCTGCAAGCAATTTTAATTTTTCTGCACTGACAAGCAGGGAATAATGTTGGGATCTTGTTGTAGGCCAATGGTTCATTAGATAGCACGTAGAGGACCGAAGACATAGAACAGCCCTGCCTTGTCTTGTGCCCGATAACAACATGCCCTGCTGTTTTGGCATTAATTATAGTTTTGGCTCCAGGATTTTTATATAAATTAGGCAGCAAACTGGCAAGACACAGTGGAAACCTAAATCTCATCAAAATACCACTCTCTGCAGCAAAGCAAACACTTTATCTGCGCCGAGCACAATAATCGCTGCCTTAATCTTTTGGACTGAATAATAGTCAATGACTTGTACTGAGTAATTAGTTATATTTGATATCAACTTGTTGACAAAAAGTTGTTTTGCTCCTGATGGACCAATGTTTGTGCCTGTGGTGCCAATCTGCTTGTTATTATTTTCACAAACAAATGTATAATCACAGTTTAGGAGACTGATCAGACAATACTAGTTTGGGCTCTCCAGTGACTTGTCCTTTCTCAAAAATCTTACAATGACTGCCTTAATAAATGAGGTGGGGGGTCCTTGCCTGCAAGGATTCAGTTGAAGAGAGTATAAACTTCTGCAGGTAAACTATGGTTCCCGCAAGCTTTCACAATAGGGATTTATTTAATTGCATTCTCCTCTTCGGTAAATGCAATGGGCGTGACAGCTGCTAATTGTTGGCCAATTCAGCTATTAAGCTCACTGGAAACAGTGAGCATAATAGCTTTAAAAAACTAGCGATGCTTCCAGACGTAGGCTTTTTAGTTGCAGAGTGAAGTGCTAAGAATGTTAAAGAAAGACCTCTGCAATTAAATCCCGCCTCGTAACTGTTTTGCATTCAGTTACTTCAAAAAAGGATTTAATGATATTGTCCTTTTTTCGCCTTGTGGACCATGTTAGATAAAGGCCAACATGTTCGCTTTCCTCATAACTTTTTCGAAAGCAAGAGTTTTGATTCACTATTTCAGCAGCTACAAAAAGAGCTTTTAAGTTCAGTCTAGTTTGACTTACCTTTAATCTAGCTGTGGGTGAATTTCATGCAATAAAAGGCTACAGTTGCAATATCTAGAGCAAACTATAATTGGGCAAGTATCGCTTAATTTTGGATTATGATCTGCTCTTTAAGCAAGAAGACTTCGCCTCGGATGAAAGCTTTCAGCACTCACCATACAGAAAAAATGGAGCTGTGCCAATATTTCTATCTAGAAACTCCTCTAATCCGGTACGCATGTTTACATAGCGCTGCTACCCCTAGCTCTTTAAGGTAAGTACAATTAGTGTTTATCACAATACCATGAATGCACGTAATAATGCCAGGACAACGTTTGTGGGTATAGTATGTCGCAATTTATTGATTTCACAGGTAGGGTTAGCTTACGGGCGATCCCGGTGTCGGAGATGAGTTTATTAATATTGGCCGACACCCATCCTGAAAAAGCTAGAGCTGTTACGTCTGGTGTTCTCTGCACCAACATGTTTAGCAACTTACAGCTCGTTCCTTTATCGTGGTTTACCACTTTATTAGTTTGTCATTGTAGGAAAGTACCATCTTGCCTGGCATGTTCCCCCCATTTTTCACTGTATATATGTTGTTTTAGTTGTATGTGTCACTGGGACCCTGGTAACCCAGGGCCCCAGTGCTCATAAGTGTGCCTGAATGTGTTACCTGTGTAGTGACTAACTGTCTCCCTGAGGCTCTGCTAATCAGAACCTCAGTGGTTATGCTCTCTCATTTCTTTCCAAATTGTCACTAACAGGCTAGTGACCATTTTTACCAATTTACATTGGCTTACTGGAACACCCTTATAATTCACTAGTATATGGAACTGAGGTACCCAGGGTATTGGGGTTCCAGGAGATCCCTATGGGCTGCAGCATTTCTTTTGCCACCCATAGGGAGCTCTGACAATTCTTACACAGGCCTGCCACTGCAGCCTGAGTGAAATAACGTCCACGTTATTTCACAGCCATTTTACACTGCACTTAAGTAACTTATAAGTCACCTATATGTCTAACCTTTACCTGGTAAAGGTTAGGTGCAAAGTTACTTAGTGTGAGGGCACCCTGGCACTAGCCAAGGTGCCCCCACATTGTTCAGAGCCAATTCCCTGAACTTTGTGAGTGCGGGGACACCATTACACGCGTGCACTACATATAGGTCACTACCTATATGTGGCTTCACAATGGTAACTCTGAATATGGCCATGTAACATGTCTATGATCATGGAATTGCCCCCTCTATGCCATCCTGGCATAGTTGGCACAATCCCATGATCCCAGTGGTCTGTAGCACAGACCCTGGTACTGCCAAACTGCCCTTCCTGGGGTTTCACTGCAGCTGCTGCTGGTGCCAACCCCTCAGACAGGCATCTGCCCTCCTGGGGTCCAGCCAGGCCTGGCCCAGGATGGCAGAACAAAGAACTTCCTCTGAGAGAGGGTGTGACACCCTCTCCCTTTGGAAAATGGTGTGAAGGCAGGGGAGGAGTAGCCTCCCCCAGCCTCTGGAAATGCTTTGTTGGGCACAGAGGTGCCCAATTCTGCATAAGCCAGTCTACACCGGTTCAGGGACCCCTTAGCCCCTGCTCTGGCGCGAAATTGGACAAAGGAAAGGGGAGTGACCACTCCCCTGACCTGCACCTCCCCTGGGAGGTGTCCAGAGCTCCTCCAGTGTGCTCCAGACCTCTGCCATCTTGGAAACAGAGGTGCTGCTGGCACACTGGACTGCTCTGAGTGGCCAGTGCCACCAGGTGACGTCAGAGACTCCTGCTGATAGGCTCCTTCAGGTGTTAGTAGCCTATCCTCTCTCCTAGGTAGCCAAACCCTCTTTTCTGGCTATTTAGGGTCTCTGTCTCTGGGGAAACTTCAGATAACGAATGCAAGAGCTCATCCGAGTTCCTCTGCATCTCTCTCTTCACCTTCTGATAAGGAATCGACTGCTGACCGCGCTGGAAGCCTGCAAACCTGCAACATAGTAGCAAAGACGACTACTGCAACTCTGTAACGCTGATCCTGCCGCCTTCTCGACTGTTTTCCTGCTTGTGCATGCTGTGGGGGTAGTCTGCCTCCTCTCTGCACCAGAAGCTCCGAAGAAATCTCCCGTGGGTCGATGGAATCTTCCCCCTGCAACCGCAGGCACCAAAAAGCTGCATTACCGGTCCCTTGGGTCTCCTCTCAGCACGACGAGCGAGGTCCCTCGAATCCAGTGACTCTGTCCAAGTGACCCCCACAGTCCAGTGACTCTTCAGCCCAAGTTTGGTGGAGGTAAGTCCTTGCCTCACCTCGCTGGGCTGCATTGCTGGGAACCGCGACTTTGCAGCTACTCCGGCCCCTGTGCACTTCCGGTGGAAATCCTTTGTGCACAGCCAAGCCTGGGTCCACGGCACTCTAACCTGCATTGCACGACTTTCCAAGTTGGTCTCCGGCGACGTGGGACTCCTTTGTGCAACTTCGGCAAGCACTGTTTCACGCATCCTCGTAGTGCCTGTTTCTGGCACTTCTCCGGGTGCTACCTGCTTCAGAGAGGGCTTCTTGTCTTGCTCGACGTCCCCTCTCTCTGCTGGTCCAAATTGCGACCTCCTGGTCCCTCCTGGGCCTCAGCAGCGTCCAAAAACGCTAACCGCACGATTTGCAGCTAGCAAGGCTTGTTGGTGTTCTTTCGGCGGGAAAACACTTTTGCACGACTCTCCACAGCGAGAGGGATCCGTCCACCAAAGGGGAAGTCTCTAGCCCTTTTTGTTCCTGCAGAAACCTCAGCTTCTTCTGTCCAGTAGAAGCTTCTTTGCACCCACAGCTGGCATTTCCTGGGCATCTGCCCGTCTCCGACTTGCTTGTGACTTTTGGACTTGGTCCCCTTGTTCCACAGGTACCCTAGATTGGAAATCCACAGTTGTTGCATTGCTGGGTTGTGTCTTTCCTGCATTATTCCTCTAACACGACTTCTTTGTCCTTAGAGGAACTTTAGTGCACTTTGCACTCACTTTCAGGGTCTTGGGGAGGGTTATTTTTCTAACTCTCACTATTTTCTAATAGTCCCAGCGACCCTCTACAAGGTCACATAGGTTTGGGGTCCATTTGTGGTTCGCATTCCACTTTTGGAGTATATGGTTTGTGTTGCCCCTATCCCTATGTTTCCCCATTGCATCCTATTGTAACTATACATTGTTTGCACTGTTTTCTAAGACTATACTGCATATTTTTGCTATTGTGCATATATATCTTGTGTATATTTCCTATCCTCTCACTGAGGGTACACTCTAAGATACTTTGGCATATTGTCATAAAAATAAAGTACCTTTATTTTTAGTATAACTGTGTATTGTGTTTTCTTATGATATTGTGCATATGACACTAGGTGGTACTGTAGTAGCTTCACACGTCTCCTAGTTCAGCCTAAGCTGCTCTGCTAAGCTACCATTATCTATCAGCCTAAGCTGCTAGACACCCTATACACTAATAAGGGATAACTGGGCCTGGTGCAAGATGCAAGTACCCCTTGGTACTCACTACAAGCCAGTCCAGCCTCCTACATTGGTTGTGCAGTGGTGGGATAAGTGCTTGAGACTGCTTACCACTCTTGTCATTGTACTTTTCATAAGAGAAAAATATACAAAACAAGGTCAGTGTATATACACATAGCCAAAAAGTTTTGCATTTCCTCTTTTCACTCTTTTCTAAGTGCTGAAAAGTACTTCTAAACTTTCAAAAAGTTCTTAAAAGTTTAAAAAGTTTTTTCTGTCTTTCCAAAAAGTTCTGAAAACTTTTTTCTCTTTTTCTATCACTTTAACTCTCTCTAAAAATGTCTGGCACAGGCCAAAATGTTGATCTGTCCAAACTTGCATATGAAAACCTTAGCTGGAAAAGAGCAAGGAGTCTCTGTATAGAGAGAGGTTTGAGTGTAGGGAAGAATCCTTCCTTGGAACTGTTACTTAACATGCTTAGAGAACAGGATAAGGCCATAGGTGCCTCATCTGTTGAAAAAGTACCTAATAGTTCCCAATCTGATTCAGGGAGTCCCCCAGGAAAAGATTCAGGAAAGAAACTTCCTAGCCTGCCCATTACTAGACAGTCTAGCATAGTTGGTAATGATGATGAGCCACACCATATAAATAGTGTTGTCTCACATCATAGCAAAAGCATTTATTCTCACCATACAGGTAGTCATGTTTCTGTTAACCAAGGTGTTAGGGTGGCTTCGGTAAGGGACAGGTCTCCTTCTGTTCATTCCCATCATAGCTCTGTTTCTAGGAATGTCCCTCCCACCAACCCTGATGACAGAATGTTAGAGAGGGAACTCAATAAGTTGAGGGTGGAACAAACCAGACTGAAGCTTAAAAAGCAACAGCTGGATTTGGATAGACAGTCTTTTGAACTAGAGAAGGAAAGACAGAAGTTGGGTTTAGATACCCATGGTGGCAGCAGCAGTATTCCCCATAGTCATCCTGCAAAAGAGCATGATTCCAGGAATCTGCACAAGATAGTTCCCCCTTATAAGGAGGGGGATGACATTAACAAGTGGTTTGCTGCACTTGAGAGGGCCTGTGTTGTACAGGACGTCCCTCAAAGGCAGTGGGCTGCTATCCTATGGCTATCATTTAGTGGAAAAGGTAGGGATAGGCTCCATACTGTGAAAGAAAATGATGCTAATAATTTCCAAGTTCTTAAGAATGCACTCCTGGATGGTTATGGCTTAACCACTGAACAGTACAGGATAAAGTTCAGAGAGACCAAAAAGGAGTCTTCACAAGACTGGGTTGATTTCATTGACCATTCAGTGAAGGCCTTGGAGGGGTGGTTACATGGCAGTAAAGTTACTGATTATGACAGCCTGTATAACTTAATCCTGAGAGAGCATATTCTTAATAATTGTGTGTCTGATTTGTTGCACCAGTACTTGGTGGACTCTGATCTGACCTCTCCCCAAGAATTGGGAAAGAAGGCAGACAAATGGGTCAGAACAAGAGTGAACAGAAAAGTTCATACAGGGGGTGACAAAGATGGCAACACAAAGAAGGATGGTAAGTCTTCAGACAAGGGTGGGGACAAATCTAAAAATGAGTCTTCATCAGGCCCACAAAAACACTCTGGTGGGGGTGGTGGGTCCAAATCCTCTTTTAATCAGAACAAGGAAAAGAAACCATGGTGCTATTTATGTAAAATAAAAGGCCATTGGACAACAGATCCCAGTTGTCCAAAGAAAGGCACCACTGCTCCTACCACTACAACCCCTACTGCTACACCTAGTGTCCCTACTAATAGCAGTGGTGGTGGGAGCAAACCTACTAATAGCCAATCCAAGGGAGTAGCTGGGCTCACTTTTGGTAATTTAGTTGGGGTTGGCCTTGTTAGGGAGGCCACAGAGGCTGTGTTAGTCTCTGAGGGGGCTATTGATTTAGCCACCTTAGTTGCTTGTCCCCTTAATATGGATAAGTACAAGCAGCTACCCCTAATAAATGGTGTTGAGGTTCAGGCCTACAGGGACACTGGTGCCAGTGTGACTATGGTCATAGAGAAACTGGTCCACCCTGAACAACACCTACTTGGTCACCAGTACCAAGTAACCGATGCTCACAACAACACACTTAGCCACCCCATGGCTGTTGTAAATCTCAACTGGGGGGGGGTTACTGGTCCAAAGAAAGTTGTGGTAGCTTCAGATTTACCTGTAGACTGTCTATTAGGGAATGATTTGGAGACATCAGCTTGGTCAGATGTGGAGTTGGAGGCCCATGCAGCAATGCTGGGCATCCCAGGGCATATTTTTGCTTTGACAAGGGCTCAGGCCAAAAAGCAAAAAGGACAGGGAAGCTTGGATCTTGGAACAATGGACCAAGTGCTCCCTAAAGCTAGGGCTAGTAGAAGCAAACCACTTCCTACTATCCCTCCCTCTACAGTGGATTCAACTTCTGAGGAAGAAGAATTCCCTCCCTGTGCAGAACCTACACCAGAGGAGCTGGAAGCAGACACTGCTGAGCTTTTGGGTGAAGGGGGGCCTGCCAGAGAGGAGCTGAGTGTGGCACAGCAAACCTGTCCGACATTAGAGGGTCTCAGACAGCAAGCTGTCAAACAGGCTAATGGGGATGTCAGTGACTCTCACAGAGTTTACTGGGAGGACAACCTCTTGTACACTGAGCATAGGGATCCTAAACCTGGAGCTGCCAGGAGATTAGTGATTCCTCAGGAGTACAGAAAGTTCCTCCTAACACTGGCACATGACATTCCCTTAGCTGGGCATCTAGGACAAATGAAAACTTGGGACAGGCTTGTTCCCCTGTTTCATTGGCCTAGGATGTCTGAGGACACAAAGGAATTTTGTAAGTCCTGTGAAACCTGTCAAGCCAGTGGCAAGACAGGTGGCACCCCAAAGGCACCCCTTATCCCACTGCCTGTGGTTGGGGTTCCCTTTGAAAGGGTAGGGGTTGACATAGTTGGCCCCCTTGACCCTCCTACTGCTTCAGGCAATAGGTTTATCTTAGTGGTAGTGGACCATGCCACAAGATATCCTGAAGCTATTCCTTTAAGGACCACTACAGCACCTGCAGTGGCAAAGGCCCTCCTGGGAATATTTTCCAGGGTGGGCTTCCCAAAGGAAGTAGTATCAGACAGGGGAAGCAATTTCATGTCTGCATACTTAAAGGCCATGTGGAAGGAGTGTGGTGTAACGTACAAGTTCACAACACCCTATCATCCACAAACAAATGGACTGGTGGAGAGATTTAATAAAACTCTCAAAGGCATGATTATGGGTTTCCCTGAAAAACTCCACAGGAGATGGGATATCCTTCTACCATGCCTCCTTTTTGCCTACAGGGAGGTACCCCAGAAAGGAGTGGGCTTCAGCCCCTTTGAACTTCTTTTTGGACACCCTGTTAGGGGTCCACTCACACTTGTAAAGGAGGGTTGGGAACAACCTTTAAAAGCTCCTAAGCAGGATATTGTGGATTATGTACTTGGCCTCAGATCAAGGATGGCTGAGTACATGAAAAAGGCCATAAAAACCTTCAGGCCAGCCAAGAGCTCCAGAAGCAATGGCATGATCAGAAGGCTGTTTTGGTTCAGTACCAACCAGGGCAGAAAGTGTGGGTCTTGGAGCCTGTGGCCCCAAGAGCACTCCAAGATAAATGGAGAGGTCCCCACACAATTGTTGAAAAGAAGGGAGAAGTCACCTATTTAGTTGACTTAGGCACTGCCAGGAGTCCCCTTAGGGTGCTCCATGTCAACCGCCTGAAACCCTACTATGACAGGGCTGATCTCACCCTGCTCATGGCAACTGATGAGGGACAGGAAGAAGACAGTGATCCTCTACCTGATCTCTTCTCTTCCACAGAACAAGATGCTCTTGTGGAAGGTGTAGTTTTGGCTGATTGTCTTACTGCTGAGCAGAAAGACAATTGCATAAATCTCCTAGATCAATTCTCTGAACTCTTCTCTACTGTGCCAGGTACCACTTCTTGGTGTGAGCACACTATAGATACTGGAGACAGTTTACCTGTCAAAAGTAAGATCTATAGGCAGCCTGACCATGTCAGGGACTGCATAAAGCAAGAGGTCCAGAAAATGTTAGAACTAGGAGTAGTTGAGCACTCTGACAGTCCATGGGCTTCTCCTGTGGTACTGGTACCAAAACCCCATTCCAAAGATGGAAAGAAGGAAATGCGGTTTTGTGTAGACTATAGAGGTCTCAACTTGGTAACCAAAACTGATGCTCACCCTATACCCAGGGCAGATGAGCTCATAGATACACTGGCATCTGCCAAGTATCTAAGCACTTTTGATTTGACTGCAGGGTATTGGCAGATCAAATTATCAGAAGATGCTAAACCTAAGACTGCATTTTCTACCATTGGAGGACATTACCAGTTTACTGTAATGCCTTTTGGTTTGAAAAATGCACCTGCCACTTTTCAGAGGTTGGTGAACACAGTCCTGCAAGGGCTGGAAGCTTTCAGTGCAGCATATTTGGACGATATAGCTGTCTTTAGCTCCAGCTGGGATGATCACCTGGTCCACCTATGGAAAGTTTTGGAGGCCCTGCAAAAGGCAGGCCTCACTATCAAGGCTTCAAAGTGCCAGATAGGGCAGGGTAAGGTGGTTTATCTGGGACACCTTGTTGGTGGGGAACAGATTGCACCACTTCAGGGGAAAATCCAAACAATTATTGATTGGGTTCCCCCTACCACTCAGACTCAGGTGAGAGCCTTCCTAGGCCTCACTGGGTATTACAGGAGGTTCATTAAGAACTATGGCTCCATTGCAGCCCCTCTTAATGACCTCACATCCAAGAAAATGCCTAAAAAGGTATTATGGACAGCAAACTGTCAGAAAGCTTTTGAGGAGCTGAAGCAGGCCATGTGCTCTGCACCTGTCCTGAAAAGCCCTTGTTACTCTAAAAAATTCTATGTCAAACTGATGCATCTGAATTAGGAGTAGGGGCAGTCCTATCACAACTTAATTCTGAGGGCCAGGATCAACCTGTTGCTTTTATTAGTAGAAGGTTGACCCCTAGAGAAAAGCGTTGGTCTGCCATTGAGAGGGAGGCCTTTGCTGTGGTCTGGGCTCTGAAGAAGTTGAGGCCATACCTGTTTGGCACTCACTTCATTGTTCAGACAGACCACAAACCTCTACTTTGGCTAAAACAAATGAAAGGTGAAAATCCTAAATTGTTGAGGTGGTCCATATCCCTACAGGGAATGGACTATACAGTGGAACATAGACCTGGGAGTAGCCACTCCAATGCAGATGGACTCTCCAGATATTTCCACTTAGACAATGAAGACTCATCAGGTCATGGCTAGTCTTATTGTCCTTCGTTTGGGGGGGGGTTGTGTAGGAAAGTACCATCTTGCCTGGCATGTTACCCCCATTTTTCACTGTATATATGTTGTTTTAGTTGTATGTGTCACTGGGACCCTGGTAACCCAGGGCCCCAGTGCTCATAAGTGTGCCTGAATGTGTTACCTGTGTAGTGACTAACTGTCTCCCTGAGGCTCTGCTAATCAGAACCTCAGTGGTTATGCTCTCTCATTTCTTTCCAAATTGTCACTAACAGGCTAGTGACCATTTTTACCAATTTACATTGGCTTACTGGAACACCCTTATAATTCACTAGTATATGGTACTGAGGTACCCAGGGTATTGGGGTTCCAGGAGATCCCTATGGGCTGCAGCATTTCTTTTGCCACCCATAGGGAGCTCTGACAATTCTTACACAGGCCTGCCACTGCAGCCTGAGTGAAATAACGTCCACGTTATTTCACAGCCATTTTACACTGCACTTAAGTAACTTATAAGTCACCTATATGTCTAACCTTTACCTGGTAAAGGTTAGGTGCAAAGTTACTTAGTGTGAGGGCACCCTGGCACTAGCCAAGGTGCCCCCACATTGTTCAGAGCCAATTCCCTGAACTTTGTGAGTGCGGGGACACCATTACACGCGTGCACTACATATAGGTCACTACCGATATGTGGCTTCACAATGGTAACTCCGAATATGGCCATGTAACATGTCTATGATCATGGAATTGCCCCCTCTATGCCATCCTGGCATAGTTGGCACAATCCCATGATCCCAGTGGTCTGTAGCACAGACCCTGGTACTGCCAAACTGCCCTTCCTGGGGTTTCACTGCAGCTGCTGCTGCTGCCAACCCCTCAGACAGGCATCTGCCCTCCTGGGGTCCAGCCAGGCCTGGCCCAGGATGGCAGAACAAAGAACTTCCTCTGAGAGAGGGTGTGACACCCTCTCCCTTTGGAAAATGGTGTGAAGGCAGGGGAGGAGTAGCCTCCCCCAGCCTCTGGAAATGCTTTGTTGGGCACAGAGGTGCCCAATTCTGCATAAGCCAGTCTACACCGGTTCAGGGACCCCTTAGCCCCTGCTCTGGCGCGAAACTGGACAAAGGAAAGGGGAGTGACCACTCCCCTGACCTGCACCTCCCCTGGGAGGTGTCCAGAGCTCCTCCAGTGTGCTCCAGACCTCTGCCATCTTGGAAACAGAGGTGCTGCTGGCACACTGGACTGCTCTGAGTGGCCAGTGCCACCAGGTGACGTCAGAGACTCCTGCTGATAGGCTCCTTCAGGTGTTAGTAGCCTATCCTCTCTCCTAGGTAGCCAAACCCTCTTTTCTGGCTATTTAGGGTCTCTGTCTCTGGGGAAACTTCAGATAACGAATGCAAGAGCTCATCCGAGTTCCTCTGCATCTCTCTCTTCACCTTCTGATAAGGAATCGACTGCTGACCGCGCTGGAAGCCTGCAAACCTGCAACATAGTAGCAAAGACTACTACTGCAACTCTGTAACGCTGATCCTGCCGCCTTCTCGACTGTTTTCCTGCTTGTGCATGCTGTGGGGGTAGTCTGCCTCCTCTCTGCACCAGAAGCTCCGAAGAAATCTCCCGTGGGTCGACGGAATCTTCCCCCTGCAACCGCAGGCACCAAAAAGCTGCATTACCGGTCCCTTGGGTCTCCTCTCAGCACGACGAGCGAGGTCCCTCGAATCCAGCGACTCTGTCCAAGTGACCCCCACAGTCCAGTGACTCTTCAGCCCAAGTTTGGTGGAGGTAAGTCCTTGCCTCACCTCGCTGGGCTGCATTGCTGGGAACCGCAACTTTGAAGCTACTCCGGCCCCTGTGCACTTCCGGCGGAAATCCTTTGTGCACAGCCAAGCCTGGGTCCACGGCACTCTAACCTGCATTGCACGACTTTCCAAGTTGGTCTCCGGCGACGTGGGACTCCTTTGTGCAACTTCGGCGAGCACCGTTTCACACATCCTCGTAGTGCCTGTTTCTGGCACTTTTCCGGGTGCTACCTGCTTTAGAGAGGGCTCCTTGTCTTGCTCGACGTCCCCTCTCTCTGCTGGTCCAATTTGCGACCTCCTGGTCCCTCCTGGGCCTCAGCAGCGTCCAAAAACGCTAACCGCACGATTTGCAGCTAGCAAGGCTTGTTGGCATTCTTTCGGCGGGAAAACACTTCTGCACGACTCTCCACGGCGAGCGGGATCCGTCCACCAAAGGGGAAGACTCTAGCCCTTTTCGTTCCTGCAGAAACCTCAGCTTCTTCTGTCCAGTAGAAGCTTCTTTGCACCCGCAGCTGGCATTTCCTGGGCATCTGCCCGTCTCCGACTTGCTTGTGACTTTTGGACTTGGTCCCCTTGTTCCACAGGTACCCTAGATTGGAAATCCACAGTTGTTGCATTGCTGGGTTGTGTCTTTCCTGCATTATTCCTCTAACACGACTTCTTTGTCCTTAGAGGAACTTTAGTGCACTTTGCACTCACTTTTCAGGGTCTTGGGGAGGGTTATTTTTCTAACTCTCACTATTTTCTAATAGTCCCAGCGACCCTCTACAAGGTCACATAGGTTTGGGGTCCATTCGTGGTTCGCATTCCACTTTTGGAGTATATGGTTTGTGTTGCCCCTATCCCTATGTTTCCCCATTGCATCCTATTGTAACTATACATTGTTTGCACTGTTTTCTAAGACTATACTGCATATTTTTGCTATTGTGTATATATATCTTGTGTATATTTCCTATCCTCTCACTGAGGGTACACTCTAAGATACTTTGGCATATTGTCATAAAAATAAAGTACCTTTATTTTTAGTATAACTGTGTATTGTGTTTTCTTATGATATTGTGCATATGACACTAGGTGGTACTGTAGTAGCTTCACACGTCTCCTAGTTCAGCCTAAGCTGCTCTGCTAAGCTACCATTATCTATCAGCCTAAGCTGCTAGACACCCTATACACTAATAAGGGATAACTGGGCCTGGTGCAAGGTGCAAGTACCCCTTGGTACTCACTACAAGCCAGTCCAGCCTCCTACAGTCATGCTCCTGACAAGTCAGAGTGAGACCCCGGACAGTCTCCACAGTTGCTCAGGATTCCAACTGTCCCTTGCGGGATTAAGGAGCGCTGTCGCGTCATCCCAGGCCCGCCGTAAAGGCACCCAGGGCCCTGAGGAATACCTTTGGCTCCAGGAATCACCATCTGGAGGCCTTTTAACCAATTTTTAAGCTTTAGGATCGCCCTGTAACTCCGCCAAGCCCCTGGGATGGCATCTCGCGATACCCGGGGCCCCCCAACCTGTGCTCCCTCTTTTAAATGCTACTCACACCCTGCTCGCTCTAGAGCATCTCTGACATTTATTAGAAAAATATCTGCGCCTACGTCTGACAAGTGTATCCCATCTGCCTCAAAATTAACGCTCAGGCGTCTACTCAACAGGGTATGTCTGACGAAACCAAATCCGTGCCGATTTGCAAATTTTTCTATCGACCGGTTGATTCTCCTCCTGGACCTTTCAATCGCGGCAGGAGACCTGGCTCCTTGCCACGCCTCCCTCAGGATAATCTCAGACCAAATTAATTTGCCGCCCTCCATCATGGTGGCAAGTCTGGCCAGGCCCTGTGATATGGCCTGTAGCAGCGGGCCCCTCCCACAAGAAGTGAGGTCATTCCCGCCCAGGTGGATTACTAGAATGTCCGGCTTAAACCCTTTCTCCCTCACCAGCTGGCGGACTCTAGGTTCCAGCATGGCCCATCTCATTCCCGGGGTTCCCATCCAGGTAAGTTTGATATTTTTGAAACCGTGCTTCCAGTCACTCTCTCTGGCCCTGTTTCCTGCTCTGTCCACCAATGCGTGGCCCATCACCCAGATTGTCTTAGCTCCTAGACGGACAAAAAGGTAGGCGTTACCACGATATTTATTGACAACCGTGATTGCACATTGTTTTTTTTTTTTTTTTTTGATCTCATAACGTTACAATATAATCACTCTTTGTGCACCCTAGTGCTCACCCCCAACCCCCCCCACCCCTGTCTGGTGACGTGCGTTCTTATGCTAAACCGCCCCTATTATCGCAGGTCCTGATGAACAGCTTATATCTCCCTGACTGCCACCTTTCAATCCTCTTAATGGCTTCCGCCGGCAGGCCCTCCGCATATGCCGTGGTGGCCGCACCGATTCTAAAGGAGTGCGTTGACCATTTTTGCCCCTGATACCCCGCCTTTGCGATTGCCCAGCTCAAGACCCTTCTATATTGGAACTGTGTCAAAGGCTGGCCATTTCGGTGTAGCAATAGGTATCCTGGCCCTGCGGGACGGCATGCCATGTACCTCCTGAGGAGTTCTATTGGGCAACATATGGGGTCCCCTAGTACTCTTAAATGCACCACCACACCTATCCCTCTCTGGTCAGTTTTTGATCGCCGAACTTTTAGTTCGGCCATGTCTTGGCCCATCTTGAGATCAGCCCATGTTAGCGCCCTATCGGACGCGTCGCTCCTTGACCTCGCCACTAACTCAGAGGTCCTGAACGCTCCGAAGAAGGCTAGGAAAAACGTGACACTGAATAACAGCTCCTCGTATGGTGTGTCACAAATGGCTGAGAGTGCCCCCACCAAGCCCCTGAGCATGTCTAGGTCAATAGGCGCCCTATGGTCGTGTGTCTTCTCCTCTTGTCTGGCCCATCCCCTCAGTGCTGCCCTCAACGGGAAACCGGCCGTAGGGTCTCCCTCTCCCCTTAATTTTGAGAAATGGGCAATGGCCGCCAAATGGCTGGAAACCCACGTGTGCGATTTCCCGTTGTCCTTCGCCCATAGTACGAAGCGGTGCACCCCCGCGGCCGGCGTGTGGGCGCCAATAACCCCCCATGACTGTGTTAGTGATGTGAACCTGTCGAAGCACGCCTTGTACTTGGCGCGGGTAGCCGGCACCACCGATAGCTCCCCCAGCGCCCCTATCCTTTGATCCACTGAGCCAAGCGCCACCACTCCTCCTTGAACGGTGTCATCTCCTCCGTCGCCTGGGGGCATGCCACCCTGAATTTCTCCCACTGAAAACGAGAAAGAGCATCAGCAGCCACGTTCTTCACCCCTTGCACATGTCGCGCTCGAAAATCCACATTTCTCAATAGGCACCCCCTCACTAGCTCCCTCAACAGTCCTAACAATACTGGGGAGTTCCCTGACTGGCAATTGATGGCCTGCACTACTGCCATGTTGTCCGACCAGAATGTAATCCTCCTGTTGGCTAACACTTGTGGCCACAAATAGAGCGAGAGGACAATTGGGAACATTTCCAGCACGGTAATGTTCTTTGTGAGTCCCTGCTTGACCCATGCGTTGGGCCATTTCGCCGCACATCACTGCCGGTCTAAAATGACCCCAAACCCCTCCCTGCCTGAAGCGTCGGTGGCGAGCTGGAGCTGCTGGCTGGTGCACCATGCCGAGCGCCACAATAAGGAACCATTGAATTCCTCCAAAAATGACAGCCACATGCGCAGGTCCTCCTTCAGGCCCTTGCTGAGGCACACCATGTGTCAGGGTTTGCTGACCTTCGCTGTTGCCCTTGCTAGCCGCCTGGCAAATATTCTGCCTACTGGTATAATCCTTGCTGCAAAGTTGAGCCTGCCCAGGAGGCTCTGAATTGTGGCTAGCGTTGCCTTATCCCTGCTGAGCACTTGCCTGATGTCGGCCTGCAGAGCCATGACCTTGTCCTTCGGCAATTGGCACATCCCAGCTATTGAATCAGTCTCAATGCCAAGGAATGTCAAGCACACTGTAGGTCCCTGCGTCTTTCCAGGCGCCAGCGGCTCCCCCAGAGACTTACTGAGGTGCTCGAATGCGTTCAGGGTTGCCCCGCAGTCGCCTGAATCAGCCCTGCCGATAAATAGGAAATCGTCCAGGTAGTGCAGTGAGCTTCCCGGTGGGGCCCTTTCTCTCAGCGCCCATTCCAAGAAGCAGGCAAAGGTTTCGAATAAGGAACACGACACCGCGCAACCCATGGGCATGCACTTGTCGTAAAAGTACTGACCCTCCCAATTCATCCCTAAGAGGTGAAAACTACTCGGGTGGACCGGGAGAAGGCGGAATGCGGACTCAATGTCTGCCTTAGCCATGAGCGCCCCTTTGCCCGCTGCGCGAACTAGGTCCACTGCCTCATCAAATGAGGCATAACAAACAGAGCATGTTCCCTCTTCGAGGTAGTCGTTCACTGATAACCCTTTGGGAAAAGATAGATGGTGACTTAGCCTGTACTTTCCCTGCTCTTTCTTTGGCACAATCCCCAGTGGTGACACGATGAAATTTGGAAGAGGAGGCTGTGAGAAGGGGCCGGCCACCCTCCCCCCTTGACGCTCCTTCTCTAGCTTCTCCATCACCACCCCCGGGGCCTCCCTGGCTGACCGTAAGTTATCCGCTCCCCTCGTAACTGACGGGCCGGTGTAAGGGATCCTAAAACCTTCGCTGAAACCCCTGAACAGAAGCTCGCGTTCGGCTGTTCTTGGGTAGCCCTGGAGGATACGTGCTAAGGTGTCAAACATGATGGGAGAAGGAGCTAATGAAGTGTGATGTGAATGTGGACCCTTAGTGCTGCTTGGCCCCGGCGTAGGTAGCCATTGACTTGTCGGGCTTGCTCCCCTTGCTGCACTCGGCTGCGGGGTGCCAGCCGGCGCATTTGGAGCAGTTATGACTGAATTTGCAGGCAGGGCCCTATGTGCATGTCCCTGCGTTGTATAGCCTGCAGGAGTTATTGGTGAACCTATACTGGTGAGCCCCTCTCCTCCTCTGCGGGGGCTTCCCACAAAAGGGGGGCCTCAGCTGTTGTTTGAAATAGTACGACCTAGCTTGCTTGTGTCTCGTGAAACGGGGATCGCTGGTCCCTGTCCTGCTGCCATTGCCCATGTACTGCACCCAGAGCTCGATTTCGCGGCAATCCCATGCCATCTCTGGTGCCTGCTCCATCTTTTGCCTGAATTCCCTGTCGTAGTTCAGCCACCCTGTGCCCCCGTTGCGGGTATATTTCTCGTATATGACACGGTTATACTTGCATAGAGCTGGTCCCTGCTCTGGGAACTTCTCCATGATCACTGTGGACAGCATTGCGAATGCCTCTAGCCAGTTTTCTATTGATTCTTCTGGCTTAACTTTCCTCCTCCATTTATGCTTCTCTACCTCTTTGGTGGGTACCGTTATATCTGCCCCCTCTTTGGCAAATGTGAGCAGAGAGAAAATATCGATGAATTCCTTGTTCCAAATTCTCTCCCTGGCTTCGACCGGGACCCTCCAAGCCAGTGATGACCTCCCGGATAACAAGGGGGGCTCCGGCCTAACCCCTGCCCTTTTTTCGCTTGCCCCTGCTATGGCGTCTGTCGCCGGCCCGACTGCCCCCTCGACTCATTGCCCCTGGACCTCGCCTTGCCCCATTGGAGGAGAGGTTGAGCCCTGGCCCCACACCTGCCCTGCGCATGCTTGAATGCTACTCGAGCCCTTGTTGTCAGTGCCCAAACTCGCTAGCGCCTTTGCTGATGCCATGAAGCTGTGCATCGCCTCCATCATCTTACCCAGTCCCACCTGCAACCCCTGCCCCGATGGTCCTGGGGCAGGGCCGCAGGACACAGTCATTGTGGGCTGTCCGGCTTGCGGCAGCTCGGTAGGCATGTTCACAGTCGTGGGGTGACATCCCACCACTCGGGGCTCCCCACTAGCACCATCTAGTTCCAAAATGTCTGTCTTCGTTCTCCTCGCCCCGCTGTCTCTCTGCGACGCGGCTGGGGTTTCTACTAAATTGCTGTCCACCGTGTCTTTCTTGGCCCCTTTGAGCTTGTTCCCCGCCGTGGCTCTTTGTGTCCGCTTCCGTTTGGCAGGCGGTACGACACTCTCACCGCTTAGGAGACAGAGACCCGAGTCTGACGGCTGCGTCTCGTTGTTGTTCGTCACTCCGGTGTTTTCCGACTGCTGCAGTGCTCCTTGCGCCGCCACCATCTTCCTTGCCCATTCCAGACCATTTGCCTGTCCCATGGCCATAAATTTTGCCCAGATCTCAGCCTCGTCCTGGTTCTCCTCTGCAGAGAAAAGTGAAGGGGAACGTGGACTTCCATGGTAACCGATGTGCGTGCGGGTCTGCAAGTAAGATAAGACATCTTATTATCACGCCCTTAGTGATGTTGCCCAAACTAGCTGGGTGCTCCCCACCTTCCTGTTCACCTTTATTATCTCTTATCGTTCATAATATTAATTAATCTATATAAGTAGCTATATAAATACATATACTTTTTTTTTTTTTTTTATATCCCCAAGGCTGCCCTTTCGTGCCAAGCATCCAACCCCCAGCGCCACATATTCTTTCCTTCTTCTCCTTCTTGTTAATAATATATATATCTTTTTTTTTTTTTTTACCACTGTGGCTGCCCTTTCGCACCAGCCATCCAGCCCCCAGCGCCACTTCCGCGGTGCAGCTCCCTATTTGCGATCCCTGCCGCTACTTCGACCGCCCTGCAGATGCTGCGCAGGTCTCGCTGTCGCCGCATCTTACTGTGTTCTCCGCGGGCCGCTGGCTGCTGGCGGGTGAATCCCCCTTCTAATGGCTACATCTACGTACACCTTATATTTTGCGTACTCATTATTATTACAAATGTTTTTTATTTTTTTTATTTTTTAGCATGCATTGTGTATATATATATTTTTTTATTTTATTTTTAAAAACACAGCCTTGTAGCATACTTCCTGACTCTATAACCCCTTGTAGCATCCATCTGAACTCTAAAAACCCCTTGTCTATGTCTTTCATTTATAA